>NC_045597.1:188566663-188874740 GCF_009762305.2 Zalophus californianus | reverse complement strand
CACGGAGTGAAAGTCCATGAGCAGCACGTAGGCAAAGAGCAGAAGGAAGGCGATGTAGAAGACCACGTTCCAGGCAAAGACCACAAAGGGGGAGGTGAAGAAGGCCACGTAGTACCACAGGATCTTCTTGTGCTTGTCGATGGGCTTTTTCCTGGACCGAAAGGTGAGAGCACCGTCACTGGCCTCTGGAGCATCGCCTCCTGTGGGGGCTGCAGCCCTCCTCTTGAACACAGATGAACCCAGGCCCAGAGCCTGGGGTAGGGGAGCCAGAACTGCCTTCTAAGAGCATCCCAGCCAAAACTCAGCCTCTGGCCTTCTAGGATCAACAAATCTGAATTCTGCCTTAGATATTGAAGACATACCTCTACGATTACCTATTTGAAATCAAACTCAGGAAAAGCCAGAGAAGATCCCCCACCCTACTGTGTAGGCTTTCCCGAGAATGTCCTAAATTCCAGGCTTTATAACCCTTTACATAAGAGCGTGTGCACACATACACATTCACACACATGATCATGTGTCTCGGTTTCGTACCTAAAGGATACAAAGCCACAGCCAACCAAGGGGATAATAAACAAGCACAGGATAATCTTCCAGTTCTTGGTGTCTCGGGAAATCTCTCCATACCATTGCTTGGAAAGAAAATTCTACAGGGAGACAGAGACAAAAGACACGGGTCCTCATTAATGCAACGAAATTCAGGATGGTATGCAACCCCTCTTCCCGGTCCTTGGCACCCCTTCAAAATAAATAACTCTCCAAATTAAGGTCCTCTCCTTTGATATCAGTTACTTGGACTCTGAGGGGATACGATAAAACCGTTCACAAGTCTGTTTGATTTTCAGTCCTTTCCCAACTTGGGTTCTATGAACTTTAAAATAGAGGTTGTGTGAGTCCAAACTCCCTAAAGCTATGAATTTTAACCACCTCTAATTCTTTCTATGTAAGTTTAAACAAGCGTCCTTCTGGCTCCTTCCTCCTCCATGACTGCAAATTCACACACCCGTCCGGTGCTACCTGCAGGACCCCCAGGACTCACTGCTGGAGGCAAACAGGTGACAGGAACGGGACGACAGCTGGCGTCTCAACATCAGTTGGAGCCAAAATGCATGAAAAAGCTCTTCCCAGACTACCAAACCCGGAGAGGTGGAACGGGGCCTCCCACAAAGGTGGGAATTAGAAAACTCAGGTTGCCTCCGAGACGCGCACTTCATGGCAACACAAAAGGGTGAGCATAGACTGGTCCACATCAAAGGAACCCACAGCTCTCAAAAACAGCCCTGTTCGTCAGAAGGGGATTGGCATGGACGCACTGGCTGGGAAGACTAGAGCCCGCGTGCCCCATCAGACCTTCCCTCTCGCAAAAGCTGCTTCTTCCGGGGAGTCTGCCAGGCTCTGCCTAGGCTGCTGCAGCCAAGCATGTGCTTGGCCCATGAGGGGCAGCCCCTACAAAGGACAAACCGCGCTTGGTGGGTCAATGCCGGCTTGCTTGCCACACCAGGACAGGTTCCATGCAGACCCGGGAAGTCTCCACGGGGTTGAGCCCCGCTGAGCACAGTGGCAACTTGCTCCTTAGCACACCCGCGTCTGCTTCCTTCCCTTGCCCCTCTCACTGTCCCCACCGCCTGCATGCACTTCCCAGGCTCACCTCCAAAACAAACTCCTTGCATTTAAATCCTTGCTTTGGGGCCCGCTTCTCAGAGAGCCAAACAAAGAGAGCCTTCCTCACTCCAGCCTTCCTCACTCTTATACTCCTGCGGAGGTGATGAACACATCTAGCGGCATCACTAGGCCCCTCCAGTCACAGAAGTTTCTCCCCTGGCTCGGGTTCCACGGCCGCCAGCAACATCTGACCCCAGGCAGCAGCCTGCGCACAGGAAGCCAGCTCCCTGGTGCTATGTGTCTGGCAGTGAGATTTCCCATGAATATTAATGAATTGGCATCTGGCTGAAACCCCTGGGACCGGTAAGCTTGGACAAGGTCAAGAGTCAGCCTCCCCCAGCCCCAAGCTCTGGGGCACCAGCAAGATGGGGCTTGGGGCCAAAGGAGCTGTGAGCAGAGCGTGGCCCACCTTGGCCTCCAGCCCAGCGCCCTGGGTAATCCCGACCCCAGTGCCAGCCTCACTCCAATGCGCTACGGTGCAGAGGCTAAAACAGCAATAGCAAGAGTCTTTCTTTGTGTGTCCCTTGTCACTGATGACTGCTGCTATTTACTCTCGCTTAGCTGTGGCAGCAAATGGACTTATTTCACAAACGCCTTGCTAAGTTTGCTAATTATTGGCTGCACGGCGTAACGGGAAGTCCACAAAATGGACAATCAACATGGAACCAAATCTCAGCTCTGCTACTTCCTAGCAGTGCAACCTGGAGAACGTTCCAGAACCTCTCTGAACAGCTGAGTCCTTATCAGTAAAACGAGATGACCTCCGCCTCCACACATGCTGTGAAGATCAAACGCAATCACGCACATCATGTGTGTGTGACAGATGAGGGTCCGTCTGCCCACAACTTCCTACCCCCCCGCTTCACACCCAGACCCCTCCAACTGGGATTATGGGTGGGAAAACCTCCCCTCTGCAAGCTGAGACGCCAAGTGCAAACCGTCATTAGTTTCACTCAGTGCAGGAAACCTCTGGGCTGGCTTTACCCATTTCCTGCTGGTTCCCCTTGTGCCGTTACTACCCATAATAACTATAACAGCACGCACCGAAGTCGGGGGCTGGCACCTGTCACATCTACCCCACCGAACCCAGCAACCCTTCCTTTACAGACGAGGGAGCTAAGGCTCAGAGAGCTTGTGTGCCGTGGCCCATCACCACACACATAATTGGGGACACAGTGGATTGAGACCCAGGCGTGGGATCCAGAGACCCAGCCCCTGATTACGGTGCCGGTGCCGTACTGTGAGCTTTGTGGAAACTCCAAGCCTGTTCTTCCTCCCCCGCCTCTCCCCCACCATCTCCTGAAGCGGGGGGGTCTCTCCCAACGCCTCTGTGCTGCCATCTCCTGGAATGGCACTCAGTTTTCCCTGCTACAGTTTTCAGAGCGGAGGTGAAGGTCTGCTTTTAATACTGTCTTGTTTAACACCACAAATAGCGTCTGATTGAAAGGGCCCCTTTCTGGAGGTGACGTTTGGTGACTGCACGCCGTTTACCTGGACCCCGGGCTGGGCGATGAAGTGCTGGTCTGTCGCCTCCACAGCCAGCTCCAGGCAGTTGCTCCCGCCCCAGGCTTCGCAGGAGTAGACGAGCAGCTGCTCCGCCAGCTCCTCATCGCTGCTGTAACACTCCGTGAACAGCTCTGCAGGGACATTACCACTGGGAGCCGCGCTGGCAAAGACACAGCTCTGGCCTGCCCCGCCCCCACAACGGAGCCCTGACTTCGGGAAAAGCCTGGCTTCTAAAAGGCATAGAGAACGCGGGCACCGCGTAATCCCTCGCTGAACAAAGGGACTCTGGAGGCCCACCACGCTCGACACAGCTCCTGATGGCAGCAGGTGTTGATAAAAGCCCACTGAACTGAGCTGCATGGAACACGGGGAGCCCCCCCCCACTCTCTGGTGGGGCTCAGCACTGGGGAGGGATGCAGACCCTCTGCTCCCTCCACCAGAGCAGCTCCACCTCCCTCCATTTACATTCTCTGTGATCCCTGGTGAGGGCTCTTTGCCCCACAAGGCACCCGGTGCAAACCAACCAACCAACCAACCAACAAGTGTAAGAAACACTGACCTATTGCATTAAAGGTGTGCTTACATTTCGAGACCTAATGATAGAAATTGGAGTATAAATCCTGACGGGAAATTTTTTAGAAGTCAAAATACTGAGATCCATTTTCTGAAGTTCATCAGAAATTAATAAAATATCTTCGAAATTTTAGTCTATTAAAAGAACGATTGGACACCCTTTTGCCAACACAGAGAAGCCAAACGCACAAGTATTTTGTTCATCACATAAGACAACAGACAAAGAGGTGTGCATTTTGCAGCGTGCCCCATTGTGAACTGGAAACTCCCAAGTGAAAAAGGAAAAACTGAGCAGGCCCAAACTCTCTGTCATCGGGAGGCAGTTGTTCTGGGTTTCTCATGCTCCTGCATGGTCCAGACCTTCTGAGCAAACAGCACTGACAAGCTTTGGTCAAGGATGACTGAACAGCAAACAGAAGACAGACATTTCAGAAGGGTATTGCTTAACATTGCCTCTCCCCCATTCCATTCCAGGTAATGAGCAATCGCGCCCTGGAGGGGAGCATGGGTGGGTCACCTGAGGCCCCAGGAGAAGCCCCTAGTCCCCTAAACTTTGGGGGAGCTGCAAGGTAGGCAACAGCAGCCTTTAGTCATGTCACTCCATGGGAATGAAGGCATGGGGACCAACCCACGATGCTGCTCTGGCTGCTGCCTGGGCCCTTAGTAATAAACCATCCATGTCCCTGACCCGGGGGTGTGGGGTCTTCTCTCTATGAAACGGACAGGCCAGCTTGATAACTTGCAAGTCAGGCAAAAATCTCAGATCTGTCACAGTTTCTCAAAAGCATCCAAAAACACTCCTTCCCTGCCCCCAGGCTGGGGTGCTGAGTTTCTTAGATCTAGCCCGTGTGTGGCCCTGGAGCTTGTGAGATGAGACACTCACGTTATCCTGCGTCCATTCTTGGAAACATCAGTAAGTGGCAGGGCCAAGGAGCCTCTGGCTTCTGCCATGGCATGCACACCCTTGACCATGTGGCCTGCAGCCCCTAAATCAGGCCAGAGAGGGGAGTCTGGACATGCCGCTGACCTCTGCCACCTGGCATGAGTGCAACAGGTGCGTGCGTGCCCCCTGCCACATGGGCGCCCACTGCGGTGGCCCATTCCTGGAGACTCACCAACTGCACGGGTCTCGTACTCATTTGCCAGCTCCTCGGACTCCCCCGCGGCATTGATGTCATTCTTCACCTTGGCCAGAGTCTTCAGAAGCTTGCTGGCTCCCAAGGCTGCCAGAGTGCAGCCCCTAGTCTTTTAGAGGGGTGGATAATGTTAGTTAATTCATCATCCCTTGAAGTGGTCAAGTCAACATTAATGTCAGACAAGGACAAACTCATGGCAAAAGCAGGAAGTGGTGAAATTTGAATGATTCAGAGTAAAATTTGCAATGTACACAAAACAGTCTTGGACCCTGAAGGTACTCACAGTCGTGAACGTGGAATTAGCACATGAAAAGAAAACATCAAGATAAATGCCATGAGAAACTGACAGCATGAGGCCTGACTGCCCAGCACCACACAGTCGCAGCTCAAACAGGAAGACTGGATGAGGACACGGGAGAGCCGACAACGTAGTTCGTAAGACTGCGTATGAACTCTATACTCAATATCCGACTGTATGTTCTAATAATGGAGAAGGTAGCTTCTCCACAACTGACATAAACCATAATGTACTAAATCACAAGGAAAAATCTCAGTAAGTTCCCCAAAACAGAATTTAAACAAGCCCTACTTCCTACCTCTAATGCAATAAAACTAGAAATTAATTTTTTAAATTAAACTTCAAAACTGTATCTACTCGGAAAACAATCCCACACCTACACACACTTGAGAAGCAAGTGCCTACTGGGCTGCCCACCAAGCGCAGCTACCTTCCAGGGACCTCCCCTCGCAACCACACCTCCACCAACATGGAAACAGAGGCACAACCACATTCACTTGACATAAGACATTCCATTGTATTGGTGATGTCTTAGATTAGGCATGTGAGTTTTGAGGTCAAAAGAACCACAAGAAAGCAAGCATCTGGGGTAAATTTGGCATGGACCTAGACATTTACCTGCTCCCAAATGACCTTGGAGAGTTCCTTCTTGTTCTGAAGAATGGCCCAGATGAAAAGCGCTTGCAGCGGGTGCCGAGTGATAGGAGACACGTCCTGCGAGGAGTTAGAGCGTGTGGTCAGCATGCGAATGGAATGTCCCTTTAGTACATGTACTGGCATAAGAACGAAAGCGGGTATCAGGATGCCCCAAGGGAGCACCCCGTGTGTGGAGGGCTCCTTGTATTGGTATATGAATCCATCCCAGCCGCACAGTGGTGTGATTTTCATCACTGCAACTCACCAGGTAGGATAATTTGACACAAAATCTCTTACCTATCATAAAAGATGATGTATGACTAGACAGAAAGGCACAAAGGGTAGAAACATGTGCCAACAGCAATTTAAAAACTAAACAAACAAACAAAAAAAAGAACCGCCTGTGGTTGAAACACGAAGGCCTGGGGGAATTCAGGTGGTACCTCCACAAACAGCCTCCCGGATGGGAACCTGGATTATCCCTTTGGAAATATTCACTGCCCCTTTTATCTACAAAGGAAAACTTGGCCGACTTTTACATGGGCAATTGATCAGACCCAAAAGGCTGAGACATGAACAGGGAGCCATTCATTTGTCCCTCTTCCTGTTAGATGCCTTCAGAAAGTGTGTGTCCCACACCAAGCTTTGTAATTAAGAAAAATTGCAACAGTAATTTGAAGTATAGCACAGAGCTTAGAGCAAGATATCAGACAACTCACCAGGTAGACTCGTTACCTTAAGTAAAGGCAGTAGCAAAAATTAACAGTGCCTACATGCTACCTACTTGTGGCAATAAGGGAAGAAGTGAGAAAGATGGAGATATTTTTTGTGGGAAGACTCAAAAGCAGACAACCCGCCCCGGTACATACGTGAAGTTCTACATCTATGTCGTCCCTGCTATTTCTGTTTTCCTTCCGGAAGCCTCTCCGGAAGTTAGCCACCAGTTTCCAGACGAATGTGAGGAGGGCGTCATTATAGGAATTCTTGGCAATCTGCAGGTTCCGGTAGACGAGGGTGCTGAAGTGGTTGGAGAAGAGTTCAGTGAGGACATCATTGGTGAGAAACTTCTGCAAGTTCAACCCGTTCTCCAGAAAGAGGCGGACGAACTTGGGTCTGTCCTTTATGAGAGCCGTAAACATGACCTCTTGAAGGTCAGCCGACTGCGGAGAAAGCAGAGAGGGGGCTCAGACCCCACGGCCGGCAAAGGAAACACAAAGTGTTTTCTTTCTCAATCGCATCGCATTTCCAGCTACAAAGTAAGAGTACCTTCAACTTCTCTTTTAATCTTGTTCTGGGAATAAATTTTATCTTTTCAGCTCTAACACAACATTGGATCATAGTTCAAACAGACAGGGAAGTGGCAAGGTGGAATCTTTGAGGTCAGCCAGATGTGGGCTTGAAGGTGACCTGGCCTCTTGCTATTGCACAGGAGAGATAATTAGGTGCGGAGAATGTCGGTCAGGAGGTTACCCCAGCACCTGGCATACAAGAAGCACGCAGGGGCAATGCGGCTCGCACCATCTCTTTGAAGTCTACAGTAGTCACTGACTGTGAAAGGACCACCAGCCCGCTCTTCGCTCTGCACCTTGGGAGCTGTCCTTCTAGCTACGCACCACCAGGCAAAGGGCTGGTCATGTTACATCGCAGTAAGTCACTGGGACACTTGACAATTACACCTGGGTATTATTTATCTTTACCTCCACTTGCTGGGCTCCCTGATAAACCTATCCCATAGGAGCTTATTGAGACTCTTATTAAAGATGATTAGTGTTTACCTCAGACACAAACCAGTGGGCAACAGGCCACCTTAGCTTTCACACCTTCCAGAATATTCCTCACCGTTTGATTCAGTTGCCAACATTACCATTTAGAAGGTTCATAAATATCCCCACATTCCAGCTTCAAAATCCAGATTTAGAAGGGAAAACCAGAAACTCTGACAACACGGAGAACCATCAGCTGGCACTAAAGGGCAGCCACTCCCAGGACCTAGAGTCTCTAGTCCCCGAAGTCCCCCTACACACACACA
Organism: Zalophus californianus; assembly: GCF_009762305.2. NCBI lineage: Eukaryota > Metazoa > Chordata > Mammalia > Carnivora > Otariidae > Zalophus > Zalophus californianus. The sequence goes on along the minus strand of NC_045597.1, from coordinate 188,866,900 downwards.
CACACACACACACACACTCCTCATGACTGTCCACACAGCCCGCTCCACTCACAATGCTTGCCTGATGCCAGCTTTCGGTGAACATCCCCTGCCAAGGGCAGCATTAACTATTTCTGCCTCATGATGGACTGCTGGGGATCACACATTGCCTAGAGAGGGAATGGTCACGTGTCCCCTAAGTCCCCACACTGTGGCTCCAGGTGGGATAGGAGAGGGAAAGGGTGGCTGCCCTGGGGCGGCAGGAGGCAGCTGTACGTTCGCCCCTGTCCTCAAGGCTTGTGTCCCATTGCCCAGCATTTCCCATATCCTTCTAGATCGTTTGCTTTCCCCTTGGTCACACACTGGACAGGGCAGTGGTCCCCAAACTTCAATCAGCGTCACCTGGAGGGCTAACTAAAACACAGGTTGCCAGAGACTATCTTAGAATTTCTGCTTTAGCAGGTTGAGGTGAGGTCTGAAGATGTGTGTTGCTCACCAGTTCCCAGGTTATGCCCATGCCGCCACCGGTCCGGGGACCACACTGTGAGAACCGCGGCAGACGGGGAAAGAGAAAAGCTTTGCAGTCAGACACATCTTTGTTTCCAAATCCTGGTTCTACCATTATCTAGATGTGTGACCTAGACCAAGACTGTGTCTCCGAGCCTCAGCTTGCTCTTCTATAAAACAGGTGCTTGCCCGGGTGAAATGAGCTAACACAGGTCAAGATCTTTTCAGAGATTTGAGGTCAGAACAGATCTTCAAAAAAAAATATCAGTAACTCGATCCGCTGGTATTCATGGAGTCCTGGATTATGAACCGGCAGAATGAGATCATTCCTGCTATGGGTTGGTGTGGGGGGTAAGATTTCACACAAATATTACCATGATTCCAAAGGCTTTCACTTGTTTTTCAACAAATACTTATGTAGTGTTTAATATGTGCCAATGTCCTAAGCGCTTCAGAAACACGATCTGATTTAATCATTAGAACAATCCAATCAGGTAGGTACTGCTCTGATTCTATGATCATCAGCTTCATTATCAGATGAGAGCTGGGGTGCGGGTAAATGTTTAACAACCACATCTCTGAGAGAAAATAATAAGCCCTGATTTGTCGTACCTGCCAATTCCTGTGGTGCAAATCCTCCCACTATGCCCAATTTTCAGCCACCAGTGTGACCTCACTGAAGGCAGAATTGCGAACAGACGTGGAGAAGCACCCCGCTGTCTAGTATTTCCAGCATGAAGATATAACAGATTTAAACAACTTCCAGAGCACACATAATAGCAAATGTAGTAAAATAAGTAGAAAGTGATGCGTTTTGATTATTTATTGCCTTTGTTTTTAATACAAAAATTTAAGTCTGAGTTTATATAATTTAATTTTTAATAATGACTGTATTTAACAACTGACTCACAAACTCTCTGAATCCTTAGCAGTCAGCTCGTGCAAGCCAACATGAGCTGACTCCAGCACACCACGTAGAGGGAAATTGAGGTACAGGGAGCTTAAGTGACTTGCAGAGGCTAAGTCATGCAGATGGACTGGGTCCAGGGTCCGTTCTCTTAGCCATTACGCCCTTCACCCCGAACTATCTTTAGCAGAGTTAATACAATTAAATGTACCATTCAATATATGCCTAAATTTATGTTTATATGCACCATCTGACCTTACTTAAATAGAACATTTCACACAAAGGGATTAATTTACAAATCAATTAACTCGATCTACTTATAATTCTACCTTCTCTCTACTTACTAAAGCCTTGCAGCGTGCAATAGAGTTCATTCTACTGCAAAGACCAAACACAGGATAATGTTTGCTACGGGGATGAATAATTTAAAAATCCATAAGCCATTACTTTACATTATTAAAATTGATAACGTATTAATATAAACCAAGTCTTCATCTGATTCTGCAACAAAGAGCCTAGAAGTGTTTGCTGAACCTGACTATGCAGGATGAACATCATGAAATACACAAACCTTCCGATCTCCACATACACGTATAAAATTCAATAGATTCTCACTGCCGACTAACGACTTAGATTGATCCAAAAGAGCAGACAACAAAGCAGCACACAGCCTCGCAGATCCAAGGGTGATGGGTTGTAATTGTTCCTACTGAACAGAGCTCCTAAGGCTGATTTACCTTGAGCTGTACACGAGAGGACACTGCTAAAAATGCAGTCTTACATACCTCTGATCAAATTAAAAGTGAAAAGAATCAGTCTACTGGGAAAAAATAGTTTTTATTGGACAATACAATTTCCGTATTGGAGGTGCTTGTTTGGCTGAGAGTCTAGAGTCTCTAGCTCTAAGACATTCATTGTGTGTCTTCAATCAAGTTGTTCTATTTCACCCTTACACGTCTCACTGTTGACAACCCTCTTATCACAGCTTGGCTGGGCAGATGGGGCAAGGTGCAAAATGAGCACTGCTGTCTTGATCTTCAGTCGAGCTACTCCTGATAAATCCCTTTCAACCATCTTGTGCATATTGTCCCCATACGTGTCCCCATCCACTCCCAGGAGGGGGTCTGCACCTCTGCACCTAGATGGAGAAGCGCCTCTCATGTTGGGACCGTGGGCTATGAACGCTGGATGGTGCTAGTGGATTGATATTTTCTTACATAAGTGTTTTTGTTTTGATTAGCTCTTGACTACAAACCTACTAAGTCCATGTGATTGTCCTATATATACTATGGATGAGGAAAGTGATGGTTGGCACCAGAGGGGACAGTCCTCTGCAAGATCCGGTATTGAAGACCTCGTGAGAAGCGGACCCGACCTGACACTCCTGACTAACCCAGGAGAACTGCTCTTTACCTCCCATCGGCGGTCATTGGTGAAGATCTCGTCATTGGCAAGGTCCAGCTGGTTCCATTCCAACAGAAGCTTCAGCTGCCCATTCCAGTTATCCTTATCTTGTTCATTGGTGCTAAAAGCTGTAAGAAGACAGGAGGGAAAAAAATCAACTCACCAGAAAAAAGAGAGTTGGAACCATCCCACAGCCAATTATCAGAGCCATTTATAAAGCAAATTCTAAGCACGTTCTCTTCGAATCAGACCCTCAGAACTGTCATTTCACCCATTCTTATACTAAATATTCTTTATTTTGTTCACTCTTGTCTGGATTCTGCATGTCCTAAAGCATATAATGAGGATCAATTCAAACCATAATAATATCTTTCCATTTCAAATCCTAACGGTGTAATTATGCTATATTGATATTTTCCATAGATTCAAATTCCATGAATGTTACATTTCAAGGACCATATCTGACTTATATTCTATCTAAATCTACAAAATAATGAGCTCTATTATAACAATGTTCTAATATCTTTTCCAGAGCAAATATACTCTGTATCTATGTATCTCTACAAATATAATCCCATTTTAGTAAATACGCTTACAACCAGATTTCTGGCAAACACAATAAGAATAATTCAATAAATAGTTAATGCTTAAATCACACTTCCTAAGTACCTTACCCTACTCTGCATACCTTACATACATTGATCAGGTGGCTCAACTCTACATGGTCTTTGCCAAGGATCGATTTACTTAGGTAACATCCACCTTGATGGAATTCTAAGACAGCAAAGATCACAGATGAGAATTTTAAAACAGGTTCATTCATAAGCTTCAGGAGATTTGTAAATTCCTGAAACTGCATGCAAAATTATTTATGTGTGTGAAATGTGTGTGCATGTGTGAACATACATGTGAAACCCTAGGACAAAGGCCCATAGCTTTTACCACCTCCTGAGACTCATGAAAATTTTAAACCACTGTTACAGACAGCGCTTTGGAGCGTGCTGGGATTGTGTTTGGCCAGTATTTTAAGGACATAAAAATTCTTGTTCTATTAAATACATTCAACCAAAGAGATTCAACTCAGCAGGCCAATAGTAATTATTCTAGCTTCCAATCCATGATAACCAAAATTAAGTACAAGATTATATTTCAATAAAGCTGTTCAAAAGATAAACACCGGCCGTTAGAAGCCACAGAAAGCAACACAAAGCCGAAACTTCCAGAGGAGCTATTTTTTACTCACCTTTGTACAAAGCATAGGAAATAGCATTGCTCACAATTTCATCCCCAGCTTCTTCCATTTTAATAACTGTTAATAGGTGAGAACTTTCGAGAATTTCTTTGAGCTGGCAGGATTTAAAGAGCACAGTTAGGCAATTGATTTCAGGCATAAGGAGAAAAACTTCTCTCTTTTGGTGAAGAACCTTTTATTCCATTCTTTTTTGAAGACCGCCTATAGGGGTGATCCAGATCCCCTTCCCTCACCTACAGCACCGTACCCATAGTGCCTAACATCTGAATTGGAATAATGAGTCCTTAACCACAATGAGAACAAAGTACTGGTTGAACAAGAGCAACACATGGGAAAAAGTCCCCATTGAAGAGCTGAGACTCGGAATGGGGTGAGTGTGTGTGCATGCGTGCATGTGTGAGTGAGTGTGCAAGTGTGCGTGTGAGAGTGCACGTGTGTGTGCATTGTGAGTGTGCATACGTGAGAGCGCGTGTGTGAGTGTGCATGTGTGTGCGTGAGTGTGTGAGTGAATGTGCATATGTATGTGAGTGTGTGCATTGTGAGTATGCATGTGTGAGTGTGCATATGTATGTGAGAGTGTGCATTGTCAGTATGCACGTGTGAGTGTGAGTGTGCGAGTGTGTGCACGGGTATGCATATGTATGGGAGAGTGTGCATTGTGTGAGTTTGTGCGTGGGTGAGTGTGTATGTGTATGTGTGTGCATGTGTGAGTGTGCATGTGTGAGTGTGCACGTATGAGTGTATCTGTGCACACATGCACACACATGTCACCAAGCCAGCACATGGTAGGCACTCAATTGTTGAATGAATGAATAAAGGAGACAAGAGCAACAGAAAGCCACAGAAACCATCCAAGTGTGGTCTTAAGGGCTTAACCCGTGGGAAGGTGAAGTTCAATGCAAACAATATCCAAGAGGACTTGGTAATTGGATAAAGAGATAAGGAATTTGCTGTTATCCTTTGTGATTTTTCTGTAATATTTAACTTTAAAACCTGATCCCAAGGCTTCAGGCATCATTGAGCTTGGCAGGAGCTTGCGGAGGCAGATCTCCTCTAGAGGAGGAAGCCAGCCTGGTTTCCGTTTACTGAGCTCCAGGTTGGGGGTGGGGGCCCGGCAACATTTGGAAATGAGGATCTGGAACTGCAGAGAGTCTCGCCTGGACAGGGGGAGGAAGGTCTCAGGCCAGGGTGGGAGAGTGGAAGCCGTGCAGCAGGCACGGACTTTGGATTTGAACGTTAGGTGGGACGGTTCAGGCTGCAGTCTCCCCGGAAGGCAGTGCTGGAGGCCTTAGTTCGGAGGATGCAGCGTCCAGGGGTGACCAGGAAATAAAGGAAAACCACAGGGATGCACTCACTGTGGGCAGTGGTGGGGGAGCATGAAGGGAAGGGTCCTCTCTCCATGCGGGCAGCCCTAACTCAGGCAGAAGGAAAGGAGTCCAACTAGAAATGACAGGGAGGGGCTCAGTCAGTTAAGCGTCTGCCTTCAGCTCAGGCCGTGACCCTGGGGTCCTGGGCTTGAGCCCGGCATCGAGCCCGCATCCAGCCCTGCATCTAGCCCTGTATCAGGCTCCCTGCTCAGCAGGAAGTCTTCTACTCTCTCTGTCCTTCCCCGCAACTTGTGCGCTCTCTTGCTCTCTCTCTCACTCTGTCTCTCAAATAAATAAAATCTTTAAAAAAAAGAAAAGGAGGGACGCCTGGGTGGTTCAGTCGTTAAGCGTCTGCCTTTGTCTCAGGTCATGATCCCGGGGTCCCGGGATCGAGTCCCGCATCGGGCTCCCTGCTGGGCGGGAAGCCTGCCTCTCCCTCTGCCTCTGCTGCACCCCCTGCCTGTGCTCTCTCTCTCTCTCTCTCTCTCTGACTGACAGATAAATATAAAGGAAAGGAAAAAGAAAAGAAAAGAAATGAAATGACAGGCAGGAGAGGTCCAGGTCCCAAGATTCTGGGCACAAGTGGGGGTGGGCAGCACAGAGGGGCTGAGACATCTTTTCCTTCCAAACAAAAAGGAAGAAGGAGACAGTGAATGAATATGGATACAGAGCAAACTGATGGGGCCCAGGGACAACTGTGGGGAATCCTATCTGATCTCCCTCCCTGACCCCTCCCTCTTGCCTCCTTCAGCCCTATCCATGCACCACAGCCAGTATGAGTTTTACTGAACACAACTCACCACATTCTCACCCTGCTTCGACCTTTCAGTGGCTTCCCATTCCACTTGAATAAGACCCAAACCTAAACAGTGTTCAAGACGCTGCCTGGCCTGGCCCCTCATAAGCTCTCCAGCTTCCACTCAAAACTTTTACCTTCACTGACGTATTCCAGGTCATTGGGTAGGCCATGCTTGCCTTGCACCTCAGGACCTTTGCACATGCTGTTCTCACCATTACAATCCCAGTCCTCACCCCACGGACTACCCAGCCTTCAGATCACAGGTCCCACATCACCTCCTCTGAGAAGTCTTCCCCTGAGAGGCCCTTCACACCAGGCTGAGCTCCCTTGGCTCATGCCCTTCAGAACCCATGTCACCTTTCTTTAGCATACTCATTTCAGTTTGATATTATACTATGCTAGATATTGTCATTACTCAACATAAACTTTTTTTTCCCAATTCCTGTTTTCTCTATGAGGACAAGGACTCTTCCTATTGTGTATACTGTTCTTTCTGAAGTGCTTATTCCAGAACCTGGCATATGGTATATGTGCAATAAATATCAACTGAATAAATGAATAGATGAAAGAATTTGATGTAATGAATGGTATCTAGGCTGACTGAGAGATTGGGACATTACGGAGGGTCAAGTTCTTGAGGAGGTGAGGCGTAGGCACAGGGGAACAACTCTGGGTAAACTGGTAGAAGGAGAAAGCATGATCCCAGTGGAGAGGTAAACGGTCCCCTGGAAAGGCCAGGAAACCATGAGTTCAGAGTTTGGGGTTGGTCGTCCACAAGACCAGTGAGGTCACCTCTAATTAGCCTAAGAGGGTGCTCAATTAATATCTGACTGGATGTATACATTCATTAATCAATAATTCCTCTCTTGAGCTTGGTCTTTTGGGAAATCTGTACCAATTGCAAACCTTCATATAAGTGCATAATTAAAATGCTGGACTAATTTTTATTATGGATGGATGTCTTCTGACATGCAAATAATTATGATGGATCATTAGCATATTAGATAGGAATATGAATGAGGTATGAATCCCAGAAAGGATAAGTGAAATGTGTCTGATTTTTAGCCTATTTCAGATTTCTGTAATAGTTTTCTGAAAACAGAAATCAAAATCCCTCATCAAGGGTGGGGGACCCATGAGATGGCTTCCATTTTTTGGACATGACCTGGCTCAGATTCTTCAAGCCAACTTGCATGAGTGAGAGAAAAGGCACTGGAGAGGACTCAGGGCCATCTTTGGTGGGTAAGCTAAGAGTTGTTTATTTCTTCCTCTGTGGATAACCTTAAACCAACCCCTGAATTTCTTCCATCCATCACAGGAAAACACCTTGAGTACGGTGCTCAACACACAGTGTCTCTGGGATTGCTCTGCTGATGTATTTGGAATTGACTCAGACCATTTAGGTCTCCGTACGTGGAGAATCAAAACTGTATAACCACGTTGGGGAGGGAGGACTCCTATTCCTTACCCACATATTTCCATGCAGAGCAGGCTCCATCTGAATCAAGCTCCTTGATATTCTCCACCCCTTTGCTTACTCCCACTCAGGGTGGGGGAGTGACATGTCTGATTGGTAACTTTCACCTTGCCTGGCCAACCCTTTCCTGCTTCTTCATTGGGATCTGCTCCTTGCAGAGTGCTAGTGCTCTGGTCTGTCATCAGCCACACACCTAGCCTGGGGGAAGGCAGCCGCTATTTATGGCTGGGTGGGCTCATCTGTCTCATTCTGGGGCTGAGCACCAGGAAGCCCGTTACAACTACACACCTAAGCCACATCCATCAACTTTGCCTTCATCATCAATGAAGCTGATAAAATTTGATCTCTATTTGCCTGATTCTTGTGTCTGTCTCTCAAGTGGACTTGGCCAAGATAAAAGAGAATCCCAGCATGAACTTTCATATAAAACCCCCAGCTTTACATTGTTAGTAAAATCTGGAAAATGTAATAATTCAAGTAGGAATATCATACAAGCATTTGTGGCGCAGGCCATCATTCAGCACCAACACTGACTCTGGAAGAAGATGCATCTGTGTTTTTAAATTCTAAATTTAAGGTAATAAAGCTTAATCCAGAAAGGACTTGCTTCCTGATCACTTCAACCCCACTGCCCCTCACCAGAATTATCAGCTAACTGTCCATGCATCTGAAATTAAATAAGACCAATAGGGTCCCACTGTGTGTTAATTTACCACAGAGAACCGGGCAGCCTAGAAGGCTGGGTTGATTTTTCCCGTGATTTACAAGGATTTGGTTCATCCAAGCTTGCCTTAAACAATGGCAGAGGCTACCATGAGCAAGACTACCTTCACTATACTAGGGTTTCAGTTTGCTGCACTGGATATTTTGAGGTGCTTTCACAACTAAATACTGTTGAAATAGCAGTCTAGTTAAAGAATATTTTTTTAGACTAAATTCAACCTTGAACTCTCATGACGAAATGGGCTCTATGACTAAAATAGCTCTCTCATTGTCTAGCTTGTTATTTCCTTTATGGAAAAATTCCCAAGTGGCAGCACATACTCCTAAAAAATATCCAAACATCGAAGGCCATTCTGGAATGAGCTGATGTGAATGTGCCCACTAATACTAATATGGGCTTGCTAATGAACTGAGCAGTCAAGGAAATGGAAGTCAGTCCAAGTCAACAACATTCACGAAACAGAATAGTTAGAAGCCATGGTACCATGTCAAAATAGTTCTATAGGCTTAGCCATAAGAAGTATAATAGAGATTCTGATAAGTACACATTTCTTACATGATCTGATGAGAAAGGGGAGACATTCTGAATTGAATCACGGGCCAGTTAACTTAGAAAGGCAATTATTCTGTAGTAACAATGTCTCCGATGGATGTAGACTCAGTTTAACATCTGCAGTTCTAAAGCATTATTACCAGGGATTTCTTTCCTCTGCTCCCCCGACACACACAAAACTCAGAAGCTAACTGTTTGTTGAAGTCATGGCGTAAAATGATTACCAGCTTGGCTAACAGACTTGAGTCTGAACCTGAATGCCACCCCTTACCAGGTATGGACACTTGGCGAGTTATTTAACTTTTATGAGCAGCAAGAGACCTAGTTTGGGCCAGAGTATCGCTTCAGTGTCACTGAGAACGGACAAAACAGCCACAGTTCTAGGGGAGTCAGGCACTTACAGCTTCCTCCCCGCCATGAACTTGGCTGTCTTCTTCTCAGCCCCCAGAAGCCCCCTACAGCTCACCCATTTGATCCAACTCTCAGTCTCCTCCTCAGGCAGCCGGGACACCGTGCGGGGTAAGAAGCGCACGAGCTTCTCCTTGACCATGGATGACGTCAGGGCATCCTCCACCTCCACCAGGCTTGCGATCACATCCGCAATCTGCCCTGAGCCTTCCACCACCACACAGGGGATTTTACTTTTGATGGAGGTGTTGATGGCCTGGGAAACAGGAGACAGAGTTGGTCACCGGAAGACACACTGATGACCGACCAAACGCGCTCCAGGACCAAGCTGGTCCACCAGACACCTGGACACATCTCTGCACTTTTTCCTTCGGGGTTTTATTTTAGTCACAAGCAAACGAAGTATTTGCAACTGTCTATGAATGAACAACATAAGCCAGCTATATTATATCCTGTGCTAATACCAATTCCCATAATAAGGACACGTGTCACGAGCTTAAGTTCTCCATAAATAAGTACTTAAAATACCTCTATATACAAAGTCATCATTCCAAATACTGACATCATAGATATGCATGACAACTCCTAAAACGGTATTCAATATTATCGTTGACAACTTATCTGACAGAGGTTATCACATTCATACTTTTAAGGTATGAAAATACCTTCAAAGCAAAAGCCATATATTTTGTATTATGTTGACACATATTTCCCTTATAACTCCCAAATAATTTTCTTTACCTCTTTTATGAAAAAAGAATAAAATTAAATCTGTTCCCCAGATATATACACACCACGCTTTTATTAGTTCCTTTATAAAAACCACAGAGGCTTTTATAGGTCTTAAGAATTTTAAATCACTTGACAGCAAGACACAGTGAGCTATAGGCACAAAAGAAATGGTGGAGCCCCTGTCTTTAGCAGAAACTAAACACCTTCCTGGAGAACACATCGCCCATAGCACATGGTGCCTCATCCTGGGGGGCAGAGGGGTGGGTGTTTCCAGCTCTGAACCCCACTGCCTGCCCTGCGGACGGGTATCCACATGCTGGGGCCAGAGTAGGGCGATCAGACAGAGAGCTGTCCCCCTTCTCTCCTGTCCCCTGTCCTGGGCGTGGTTACTGGCCACACAGCCATTTGGGGAAAATGTCACAGAACTTCAGTGCCTGGGCCCCAGTGGTTCTCTGGAAATCAGAGAATTCTAACTAGTAAACATAACCATCTTTCAATTCCTTTCTCTCCGTCTCTCTTCCTCTCTTCTGCTCTTCAAGCATTCACATACTGACAATTTCAAAAAATCTTTAATTTTTCCCTGAAAAGTCCTTCCCTGAAAACTTTCATTTAACAATGGTCTCAGCAGGAGATCTCACAGCAGGTGCTCAATAAATATGTGTGAATGAATGAATGAATGAATGAATGCATGAATAGGCCATTGTTATATAAAAGAATAAACAAGTGCTAGATTATGATTCCAAATAACTTCAACAGGAATTATGTGTAACTCCAGGAGGAGACCCGGAGGGAGTGGAGAGGATCAAGAATCATGATACACGGGATAGAGGATACAGCGGGTAGGCAAATCAACGTGGAAATTAATTAAAAGGAGGAGTTACAAATCACTTTCTTGTAAAGTCCTATTGCTAAAACAGTGAGATCTTCAACACGATGTGCATGCCTTCAAATACCAACAAGAATGCAATCACACTGATGCTTTCTAAAAGGTCAGGCAGAAGCCTGGCTGCCCGTAACAGGAGCTCAGAAACATCAGAGTTAACACAGATGGGGTGGGAAGCAGAATTCCCTGCTCCACTGCTCAACACTGCAGGTGCAGAATCGTCCAGGAAGCTTTCTGTGATCCCAGAGTCACTTAGGGCTCGGGGTTCCTTCTTATGGGGGTGGAGTCCTTGCAGGCCCAGGAAGCATGTGGATGGGCCTTTGGTGGTCTAGGAACCCCAGTTTGTCTGTGTATGATCACAGCTCATCTCCATGCAGATGGGGTGGCCATGGTTTCCCAATATATATGGTGGTTATTATCTCTAAGTCTTATGAGTTAGTGTCAACCCTTCTCCTTGATGGGCTGATGGCCAAAGCCAACATTAGGTATATAAGCTATTCATGTTCTTCCGAAGTCTCCTCTGTTCTGTTAGGGAACACTGTATCGTGAAAATACAACTACCTACTTGCCATAGTAAAAGAAATTAGTCAGGTTAAATTACGTGAGCTCCAAAGCTCTGAAAATACAAATTTGCTGGGTTCGTTTATTGATCAATTTTCTAGAAAACCAAACCAAGACTCACCTTCAGAGTCTCTTTGCCACCTCCTTGGGCAAAACACACAATGGGGATCTTGCCACCATAGTTGGAATCTGTAAGGCATAAGAGGTAAAACTTACTCTGGGCTCATTAGAAATACTCACCTATCTCAAGAAGAAGCAGACCAGGAGTTTCTGTTCCAAAGAGCCCAGGGTGTGGGGTGATGGCAGCAGATCTCAGACTTGACTATCTCTCTGTTGATCATGACGGATGTGTCTCTACACCCCCAACCAGTATGACACAGGTCATGTTGCGATTTGTTACCGATACTTAAAATGCTAAAGCCTGTGAATGATTTACTTTGGCTAATATATATTAGACCAGGTTCAAGTTTATCCTTATAATAATACATTCTCGCTAATTTGCATAATCCTATGCTTTCTTGAGTGGGTGAAAAATTTGCATAACTCTGATCTCTCAAGAAAGAGTATTACATATATAAATGTCTTCCTTCATGTATGTCCCACTAAAAAAGGAAAAGGATGTTGAAAACATCTCCAAAATGTCCCTGTTATGGAGTCTGTCACTACATCGTGAGGTACTCTGGTTCTATAACAAGACATATCTCAACACCAACATCTCAGCAGTGGTAAGAGAGAGAATTTGTCACTTCCCAAGGCAAATAAAAGCCTTCACTCAACTGCTGCATTCTTCCCTTGAACCAATATTTTAGGTGGTTCTAATATATAGAAATAGCCAAGATTCAAACACGTAACCCATCCAACTGTTGAGCTAACGGGTTGGTTCTTATTATTTTTACCCTAGCTAACTGCATTGTTTCATAAGCTCAGATTTGCCATTATGGATTTTATTTGTTCTTAAATGTTGTCTAGCAGAAGAAGAGACAGCAGGTTTTCTATACTGACAAATCAGAGTGTGACAAGGCAGCATTTATGCTCCAGCACACTGAAGGTACTGTCACAGGAGAAAAGAGAAACAACAGTTCTTCTTTGGCAATAGGACACCTAATTGAGTGGGTTCAGCATGCTTCACTCAAAGATTGATGGCTAGCTGCTGTTGGTGTTGTTGCTACTGCCCTTGATACTATGTCTGTGTAAGAGCCACTTCCTAAATCCTGACCTTGAATAGTGCGCTCGGAGATGTACTTCTCCAGCTGATTCCGGAGTTTTGCTTCAACTGTAGGATGTCCGTGGCAGCCATTGTCCACAAGTAGCAGATGGGTGTGATTGTTGTCCAGGATATACAGAGGGTCTCTCTTGAAGTCATCCATTATGTACTGAGCTGAAAAATATCCCTGAAAAGTACAGAGAATCCCTTTATTAAGATTTTATTTATTTATTTGACAGAGAGAGGCACAGCGAGAGAGGGAACACAAGCAGGAGGAGAGGGAGAGGGAGAAGAAAGCTTCCAGCTGAGCAGAAGGAGCCCAAAATGAGGGGCTCGATCCCAGGACCCTGGGATCGTGACCTGAGCTGAAGGCAGACACTTAATGACTGAGCCACCCACGTGCCCCAAAAGTACAGAGAATCTTGTCTATGAGATTTATTTGTTGGCCAACGTGCATGATAACATTTTTATACGTTAATATTAAGGCTAACCCTTCAGGTTCAGCTATACTGATGCCTCCTCCCAGAGTTCTAAGTTCAGACGGGTCTTAGAGATCTTATAGTACAGGACTTCATTTTAAATATGAAGAAATGAAGGTTCAAAACGGTTGGGTCACTTGCCCGTTGTCACATAAATGGCCAGTGACAGTGTAAGGATCAGATTCCCACTTCAGTTCTTATTCCATTGCCCTGTGCTCATTTGTATGAATTCGTTGAAACTGATAGCATTCAGGGAAGTGTGTGTGTTATGTGTGCTTGTGTGTATACGTGTCGGTATCCAGATGCACACACGTGTGTGTGTGTGTGCATGTATTTTTGTACACATACACACACATACATACACAGACTTGTATTTGTGTCTCTGTGTGTCTGGATACAGGTAGCGGTAGACATTAATATAGACACATATATAGTTGTCTGGAATCTATCATATGCCAACACCTTTGCCAGGGTCTATGAGTTAGAAAATGAACAAGATGGGGTCTCTGCTCTTTAGAAGCCCATAGTTACAGGACCAGAAAAGGAAACAAACAGATATTTTCTCCTCACACTTAATACCGTGGAATAAACAAAGGAGTTCCTGACCTCCATGTCCATTCAAAGGTGTTTGGTTCTTAAAGTATTAGGGCAGCACTAAAAGAAGTTCAATCTGACTTCTAAGAATACAAGTGAAGTTGAAATTTCAATGAGGAGAGGAAGATTACTGACTCTATTAATGGCATACACATCCAATCAGAACAAAGGAAGAATGAAAGAAAAATTCAAATGTTACAGTTCTCTTCTCAAAGTGGTCCTCGCCCAGCCAGGAGCTCTAATCAGGAGAGTCCTAGAAATGACAGGGTAATATGGGCCAGACAGGCATCCAGGCAAACTACAGAGGAGCCCTACACACTTTCCTGGAACAAAGCATTCATATTCTATCTACATCCTTCCAGAACACGACACAAATTCCAAAACCTTAACAAGGAAAGAATCACAAAAGGAAAAGCCAAAGACCGTGCTCTCGAATGGATGAGGATATAAAACTCCTAACATTGGCTAATTAAAACCGATAGGTTTATTAAGGAATGATTAGCATTGTTTCCAGAACTCAGTCCATTAGATCATGGTTTAAAGGGAAAAAATAGCAAACCAACAGATGCAAAAAACATTTGGTACTCAATATTCATTCTCGATTTAAAAAAATTATAAACTAGAAATAAAAGGATGATGCCTTATGGTACTTTCTTAAAATATATGTTTATTGAAGCTTTCACCAAATCCTATTTATGGTGAAAATACTAGTCTCGTCTCCACCACTATGATACCAGGTATTTTGGATGCCTGTTGGGATACCTGTTATCATCGCTGTTATTTAACATTACTCTGGACATTTTAGCCCAGGCATCAAGATAAGCAAAAAATGCAAGGTATAATTAAATGAAAGAGTTATGTTTAAAAGTAACACTATTTACCAGTGATATGGTTGCAAACATAGAATACCCTGTGAATCTACTGAAAAACTATTAGAACAAAAAAAAGAGTTCATAAAACATTTTATTCAAAACAACAAATAAATCCCTTTTTACATGAAAATCTCTTCCAAAATTACAATGCATAAAGACCCCATTCACAATAATAACAAAAACACAAAATCTCTAGAAATGATATTAAGAAGAAATATGTAGGTCCTAATGAGGAAAACCGTAAAATTTTCCTCAAAGACACAGACTTGTATAAATTGAGGGACATACCCTATCACTGGAAGAAGACTTGATATTACAAAATTTCAATTTTCCTGCATCGGTTTATAGATTTTAACATGAACCCACTCAGTGAGTGTGAAATTTTGGTTTGCCTTTGTGGTTGTACTTTTTTTTTTTAAGATTTTATTTATTTGATAAGACAGAGAACAAGCAGGGGGAGCGGCAGGCAGAGGGAGAGGGAGAAGCAGACTCTCCGCGGAGCAGGGAGCCCGATGCGGGGCTCGATCCCAGGACCCTGGGACCATGACCTGAGCCGAAGGCAGACACTTAACGACTGAGCCACCCAGACGTCCCTATGTGGTTGTACTTTGACAAAGGGATTTTAAAGTTTAAATAACAAGAATAGGAGAGGCATGAGCTCTTTTTTGTGCATATATAATGCAACAATACTTTTGGCAGTTTAACACTGACTCCAGAGGAATAAAATTTCAGTGTTTGTGAAATCTGGTATTGTTTCAGGCCAGCTCAATCTGCGTCCTGGTAGAGTCCATCTACTAGTAGTGGGGTTTGCTGTAATGAAGCCATGAATAGAAACCTCATGGGAACGTTATGGTCGACAAAGTTATTGTGAACACCTACTGGGTTCAACTTATGCAAAAGACCAAGCACTATTTTCCAGGGAAGACAGAAAAGAAACAAAGACGTTGACCACAAGATCATACGAGTTTACTATGAAACTACTCTAAGTCACTAGAGAGTATCATTAACAGACATATAAAAGGAATAAAAACCAGTGCTATAACCTGAATATCTAAAAATAATACATACTCATTGTAGAAAACATAAAAAATGCAGAAAAGTACAAGAAAAATTAAAATCATGCTTAATTCCACAACTCAGTGATAATCACCATCAAGACTTTAGTGTACTTATGTCTTTCTTAAGCATATAGATTAATTCACGTTGTTTTCATAATTTTCTATTTAAAACTGCAAATATTTTCTATATTATCAGAAAACCTTTGGAAATATTATTTTGCACCATTTTCCTTCATGTTTATACAGTAATCTACCGGAAGATCCCACTGTTCTTGATATTACTAGGTATTTAGGCTTATGTCAATTCTTGATACTATCAGGAATATTTTAATAATGTTTTAATAATGTCTAAATATAAAATTCTCCAGTGATATTTGTAAGTATGGTATGAACAGTCTTCATGCACTTGATACAAATTTTGAAATGGTTTTCCAGAAAGGGCGTAGATTTGATCTTTCTGCAGCAATTTCTAAGGATCTCATGCTTCTGTATGTGTTGGAGACTACAGTCATTTTTTAAATTAACTCTTAATAGACTTTTAAATTTTTTTCTGGGTGAAATCATGTAGCCCAGAGCAATTTTAAAGATTTTTATTTCCCTTTGAGCTCATTCACAGATATTCATCTAATCAGATTTTCTAGTTCTTGTTGAATCAGCTTTTGGAAATTAATAGTTTTACAGAAAAATTTCCACGAGATTTTCAAACATATTGACATATGGTTGTTTGTCACATCTGTACAATTTTTCTCAATATTTATTATTATATTTGATTTCTTAGTTCTATTTATTCCTTAATTAAATTGCTAAAATGATTTCCGAGAATAAAGAATATTTCTATTCTTCCACTTTTTCTTTTCTAATTAATTTATTTCCGATGGAATATTATTCTTTTCCTCCTTCTCAAGTGTTGTTAGTGGTATTATTTTTTCAAACCTATTAATGTGAACACCGTGGTGGCTAAAAGACTGTGAACCATGGCTCTGACGTTTACTAGCCATGTGAATAAAGAAAGCTTCTTACTTTCTCTCTGACTTAGTTTTCTCATCTGTAATGAGAAGGTAATAGTAGCACTTAACGCGTCGTTAACTTCATTGTTGTGAAGATTAAAGAATGTTAGATATTATTATTATTGAATTATTTTTCTTGATTTTTGCTAATAAAGGTATAGGGCAATACATTCCACTCTGAGTGCAGCTTTGACCATATACTGTCAGTCCTAACATATAATGTTTCCGTTTCCATTGCTTTCTAAGTGACCTGTGATTATACTTTTGACCCAATAGTTATTTAGCAAGATGTTGTTCATTTGTTTCTTAATTTCCAAGTGATTGGAACTCTCTATTTAGTCTTTACATATTCATTTCATGTTTTACTTGATGACAGAGGATGCCACCAGAGAAATACTGAAGTCTTGTGTTGTTGCTGTTCCAATCCAGGGGTGGAAAGTACCTACTTTACGGGGTTGTTCTTGTGATTTTATGAATTCATATATGGAATGTATCACCACAGAATGGTGCTTATACAACACTAAGCTGATGCCCAGGACAAACATGGCTAAGAGATAAAGACCACATTCTTTCCCCACCAGCCTGCCACTGTCCTCAGAATCCTATCCCGGGCCACTCTGACCCTGAAGTTGGCATCTGATGGGAGATGATTTTGCCACCCTGGCTGAGCATCTGGAAATAATAATAAAAGCTATCATTCACTCTGCACAATTAATCCATCCCATGATAACACAAGGCTATTATCATAAAAACTCAGAGAGCTCGCTCTAGACTATCTAGCTAGAAAAGTTCCCCGCACCTAGTCTACTCGCTCTGCAAAGCCCTCCTGCCCCGACCCCGCCTGCCGCCTCCTGGGAAATGCTCAGAAAAGGCTCCCCATTCTCTTCTGTCCCTTATACACCTCAAAAATGTTAACAGGCACAAAAGTAATATCATTTTTAAAAATGAAAAGAACCAGGAACGCCTGGGTGGCTCAGTCAATGAAGTATCTGACTCTTGATTTCAGCTCAGGTTATGATCTCAGGGTCATGAGATCAAGCCCCGCATCCCGCTCCACGCTCTATGTGGACTCTGCTTGAGATTTTCTCTCTCTCCCTCTCCCTCTGCCCCTCCCCCTGCTCACGCATGCTCTAGCTTTCTAAATAAATAAATAAAATCTTTTAAAATAAAAATAAAAAGAACCAGAATAATTCCAAAAATTCTGAACATTTACCACCTAAACTTCCAAGGAGTCCCAGATGAAAGAAGATGTAGATTAAATTGAGATTTCTGAACATCTGGTCCAAAGCTTCTAGGTAGACATCACCCATTGCTTAAGGAGGTTTTCAACTCACTAGAAATGCTGTTTTCAAAATTCTACACTTGATACAAAACTTCATACGTCTACCTTGCATTTAGAACATGAAATGTGTGTTGATTACTCTCTAAATATGCTCAGGAAACTTTGAGGGGAAAACTGTTCACAGCTCTCTTAATGCCAAATTAAACAGGGTTCACAACAATTCCTGTGAGTGTGGCCAAACAATAAAGGTATGGTGGCCAGGGCTTGAGCCCTCCTGGGACAGACTCGGGTCATGGTTATAAAGAATAAAGAATCTGACTTCAACATGATATTGCCGGCAAGAAATTTTAATAAACAAGACACGCTCTTTAGTAACTCCTTCTCAGGACTTCTTTGATTGTGTCATCCTTGCTTTTTGGGGGGGGGAGGTTTTGGTTTTGGGGGTTTTTTGTTGCTGGTTGTTTTGGGGCATTTGTTGTTTTTTAGAGAGGGAGAGTTGGTGGGGCAGGGGATAGAGGGAGAGGGAGTCCCGAGCAAGCTCCATGCCCACAGACGCAGAACCAGACGCAGGGCTCAAGCTCATGACCTTTGAGATCATGACCTGAGCCGAAATCAAGATTCGGAAGTTTAACTGACTGCACCACCCAAGTACCCATGTCATCCTTGTCTTTAATTGTCTGTCCCAAAGGTGATCCTCGTAAGGCTGACTTCCCCAGGAGCTGGCCCCATCACAGAGCCACGGTGCTCAGGCCAGAACCTCATGCCATGGTCTTTCTCCCACGTGGCCTCGCAGACCTCCACCTGTCCCATCCCTCCTCCTGTCCCATACCTCAGCATCGCAATTCCTGAGGAGGGTGTCCCTGTTGGAGACCATGCCCCAAGCCGCTATGCCAATGGCTACAATGTTCTCCTCTGAATTCCTGCTGATGGTGTTGTCTCTCACCACCTCCCCGATGTACTTCATCAGGCCATAATGGGTGCCTCCAGTGAGAATCCAGGCACCTGTCAATGAGGGAGGAGAGCAAATGCTCAGCTGGCTCTGAATAAGCTTCCCATCCTGTGCTCACAGACCCCTGAAGAAGCCCCCACCATGTAAGCACCAGGATGCAGCACTGCCAGCCACCCCTTGCAGTGGGCTTTGCCGAGGACCCTATGATGAGGAAGGAGAAGAAGATCTTTGGAGGCATTTCTAAGAGATGTTGTCTTTAAAAAAGATACAAATTCTGGACCCCACGCTTGATCTAAATCATCAGACCCTCCAGGGGGTGGAGCCAGGGAATCTGCATCCCAATCTTGTTATGGGCCCGAGCTTGTGAGCAAATTACGGCAGTGCCGCCATGGAAAGCAGAGCACTCTGGGAGCGGTGCCATGACCCTGGTGCCTACCATGTGGCTTTACTTTATAATTACACAATTGTGCACACCAGTATGTTAAGGTTTATTATTTGATGATCTTCACAATGTCAAGAGTTTTGCACTTTTTTTCAGAAATGAAGTAAAGAAAATACTTATAAAATATTATTTAGCATTATGATAGAATCTAAGTTGTAAGCGACCCTGATCTAATGTACTACCCAGGCAGGAGTCCAGCCTGAGGATGGTCACTGGCGTGTCTTGATTAGCCCTGGCGATGGAAAGCTCAAGAGTCTCTGGGCGGCCCTCTCCCCCATTTGCTAGAAAGTACCTTTGCTCATTATCTGTCTCCATTCTGTAATTGTACATACTCTCTTCAACGATAAGAAACGGGTTTAGTCATCTCCCAGATAAAAG
This sequence comes from Zalophus californianus, assembly GCF_009762305.2. Taxonomy (NCBI): domain Eukaryota; kingdom Metazoa; phylum Chordata; class Mammalia; order Carnivora; family Otariidae; genus Zalophus; species Zalophus californianus. The sequence continues at coordinate 188,847,083 of NC_045597.1, read as the reverse complement.
CCCTTCCAATATTCTAAGGTATAAATGCAGCATGGTCCTTGGGATTGTCCTACCCGATTCCTGCAACCATTTCTCACTGGACATGAACTGCAGACCCTCGGCACCCGGTCTCCTTCCTCTAGACAGATTTTAGTTGTCAACGTTTCCCTTTCACACCAGGCAAGGGGAAGTAAAGCCAACGCAGAGGCCACGGGACTGTTAACATCCAGCACCAGCCCCTCCCTTCATCTGACTGGAGGTCCGCAGGCCAGGGACTGTTATCTGTCTTGTTCTGTTATATGCCCAGCACTTAAAACAATTCCTGACACATAGTAGGCATTTTCTAAGTATTCTGAATGAATGATGTGTGTTCAGGATTTAGTATTAAGGAAGCCATGCTGCTCGGTTTCCTAATAAAGTAACGTCCTACTGCAGCTCCCTCTGGTGGGTCAGGAAATGGAGAACAAAGGGGAACAAGATCCGGGTTTCTTCTTGACGTTAAAAGAAAACTCTCGTCTGAAATAAGACATGTGTCCTTAGCTCTGTCAGTTAACATTCTTAACGAAGAAATTTTTTAAATAATAGGCTTTGATAAACTGAAACTAATCATGAGGAAACATCATATCAAATGAAGGGACAGTCTGCAAAAACGATTTGTCTATATTCCTCAAAATGGCCTGAAAGACCAAGAACCTCTGCAGAACAATCCCAGATGAAAAAAAGCTTTTTGGTTTGCTATGACATGGAAAGCCAAATTCAACAGAGTCCATTGAGGGGGAAAAGGGTTTTTTTTTGTTTGTTTGGTTGGTTTTGTGGTTTGAGGGAGTTTTGGTTTTGGGGGGGTGTTTTTTGTTTTGGGGTTTTTGTTTTGTTTTGTTTGCTTACAAGGACAATGTTGAAACAATTAGCAAAATTAAAATATGGACTGTTTTTTAGATAACAGTATTGGGCAGCTAACTTTCTCAGGTTTGAAAATTGTACCGGGTTATGGGAGAGAACACCCCTGTTCTTGAGAGATTCATGCTGACATACTAGGGGCCAAGGGCATGATGCCTGCAATTTACTCTCAAATGAGTCTTTAAAAATCATAACATGAGACTGTTTTTTGGAAAGTAATAAGACAAATGTGGGAAAATGTTAATAATTTGTGATTCTAAGTGAAGGGTGTACAGATGTGCATTATATGATTCTTTCAACTCTTCTGTAGGTTTGAAATTTTTCATAATAAAAAATTAAAAAGAAAAAATTAAAACTTCAGCACTACGCTGAATATTTCAGGTGACAAAGCCACAGTTACTCGTCTTGATCTCAATCAAACTCTTACCTGGTGCTTACAATCTGCCAAGCACCATCGCTATTTCCAAAGGTTCATCACAGCTCTCAAAATTAAATAGCAAAGAAATGAAACTTTCCATTTCGATTTGGCAGAGTATTTTCTCGGTACAATTTTATATGTAGAAACCACTCAATGAAAACCTTAGACGATTCAAGGAAACAAAAGTACCCACAAGGAAGCACCTTGACGCTGATTTTTACCTTGTGACCCCCTACCATCACCCCTCACCCCCAAGCCCCCCAACCACCACCTGCCAGAGCTCCCTGTCTGTCCATTCATTTGATTCATAGATCGTGATTGATCGTGTACTTCTAGAGCGTCTAGATTCTGCGCAAGAACTGCATTTGGGGACTCGGTTCCATCTCCAAGGACAAGAGGGTCCAGCCTCCACCGAGGCAGCGCACTGTCCCCCGCCCCACAGGGACCGCGCGCACCTTTGGACTGAGCGATGTAGATGAGGCGGCTGAAGATCTTGCGCATGCGCGGCTTCAGGGCGAAGTTCTTGGCACCGCCGGTCACAGAAATGACAAGGTTGGGCGTTTTCAGGTGCCAGTGCTGGGTCAGCAGCTCATAGAGGGTCTCTGCGTCCGTGTCACAGGACAAGCGGATATACTGCAGGGAAGAGGGAAAGTGTCAGGGTCGACGCCTGTCCTCCCAACCACCTGTTCCTGTGGGAGGGGCGAGGCGCACGGGCCAGCAGCTAAGGGGGGGTCCCCACGGGGAAGTGGAAGGAAAGCAGTAGGCTGGGGGGCGGGTGCCACCGACGAGTCATCGGGGCCAGCTGGAGAACCCGGGAATTTATCCCAAAGGCCGTGGGGTGCCTGTGAGGTGTCTGAAGCAGAGTAGAAACAGGACGGGATTTACATGTTAGGGAGCCCTCCAGCGCCAGCGTTGACTGGGGACCGAGGTAGGGGGGCTAAGGGCAGGCAAGAGATGGCCACTGGGGCCCTGGGAAGAGACAGCAGGGGGCCACCTTCCAGGGCGGCAAACACAGGGCTTGGGGGTGCAGGAGTGTAGGCCCAGGCTTTCCAGCTGCCTAGGGACGGTGCTGCCATGGAGACAGAAGACCCCCACGCATTTGAGGATACCACTTCCCAGTCATTAAACCTTGTCCCAAGGCCGGGTGGACAAGCCTAAAATGTGGGTGTGTAGAGGGAAATGTCACCTTATTCAGGGCCATATGTATTCTCAAGACTGCCATAAGCTAAACTAAATGGGACGAGGCGTAAAAAGGTTCAGGGGCCTTTTGTAGCAGTGGGGCTCAACGCAGATGTAACACGTCTGCGGTGCGCTCAGGGGAAGGCCTCTGAGCCGCAGCCAGCCATGAGCTGAGTTTTCCAGTGGCACATAACCTAATCACAGCTCTTCGACCTTTAACAAGGTTTATCTTTTCCTGCCATCGCTTTTGCATTGACTACCCATTTCTCCCGCCTCCACACCATGAGCCAATTCAAGGTAACTCAAGGTAGTCCAGGTTGTGTGAATTAGCTAAAGTAGAAAACCTTTGCTTACCTTCCCTTTCTTCCCCAGGGTCTCAAACTGAATATCCCCAAAGGCATCGGTCGGAAATTCCTTGGTGTGTTTCTTGTAACTCCATTTCTCATTTGGGTTGATCTGCGTGCCTTCTATGTGCTGGCTCTGGGCATAGCCACACTTGCACACATTGTCCCTGAGCAGGGTGATGTTGACAGGAAGGAACAGATTTCATCATTCATCACGTTTTTAGAATAAACTACACATTATTAGCTTAAATAAACACAGAAAGAGATCTGACCATCAAGTCTTATTTTCAGACTATATTCATCATCTCGGTGGATTGTTTAAGAGCCATCTATCTTGGTGTTTTTTTCCCTGTTGTCTGTTGTCCATGCCCCAAAAACTGGCTCTGTATTGAGCGCTGGGATACAGGAGTGCCTTCATGGAGTCTGCCCCTGCATACATAGCCATGAGGTTATTATGGGATTAAGCCTTCGAAATCTGGAGATCACTTATGTAGCTTCCCGCATGGGTCATAACACGCAGGAGCCCCGAGTGCCGGCCCTGCCAGTGTGCCCGGCCAGTAACGTTCTCCTGAGATGAAGTGAGCGAGCCCTCCTTCCTGGGGATGGTACTCACTGGAGACAGTGGGTCCCCTGGCAGGGACCCAAAGCGATCCAGAACTCAGAGAGACCATCCTGTCCATACTGGACATCAGCTGCTTGGGAGACTTTCAATCATCTGGGCTAGACAAGGACAAACTGCAATAAATGAACACTATTTCTTCCCGTAAAAAGTGCCACAGGACTAAAATGTGTGTGTTTGTTAAGGGACACGTGTGCATCTCCGAAGTTGGAGGAGGATGAAAAGACAGGCAGTAAGAGGTAAAGGGTTGAAAATGTGCTGTGAGGAGGGCCTCGGCGAAGCTCACCGCACCCAGGGCTTAACTGGATGGGACGCCTGCTCTCCAGTTAGGGGCACCGCACAGTTTAGCGCAGAACAAGCCAAGCCCTCCTTTCCCCCAGCACAGCCCCACCCCTCTCAGGGTTGCTGAGAGGGTGGGAACAACGGCACACCCTCTATCGAGTGATTTTTAGGCTGGGCTGGTGCCATACATGCAAATCAAGGAATAGCAGAGGCAATGGCAACAGAAAAGAAGAAAAATGCAGTTTAAAAAAAAATCTAAAAATGCATGCCATGGCTACTTGGCTGCTCTATCCAGAGCTGCGTTGCACCTTGACCATCATGTCTCCAAAGAAATGAACAAGAGCCACAACAAAAATGGGATTATGGCCAAAGCAATTCTCCGTTCTCCCAGTTTCTTTCTGCCCGCCCCACCCATTTGGCTCCCCCTATTCTCTCTCTCTCTCCCCCATCGGTTTTTGGACAAGAGTCAGAAGGTGCTAAGAATTCAAGGGAGCCATGGCTGGTGGAGAAGCAGAACAGCATCAGTGACCAAACATCCTGATCTGCCCAGAACAATCCCAGTTTATACCTGCTGCCCAAGCCCGAGTACGGTCGGAGCCTGCAACCTGCTTATCAGTGTTCCGAGTCTCAAAATAAAGTATGTAGTCACCCTAACCACCAACATGCTAGAAAAGATGCCCCCTCTGGCAGACATAGGCCTGTGACCCCTAGCACACTTGTGCAGTGCACAGCCTGGGCAACTGTATGTGGTGACTCTGGAGCAAGGATTCCCTGTGCAGGCTGGGTCAAATAAAGGTATACAACAGGCTGAGAAACTCTGTTAGGGTTTGCTTCTAACTAGACTCTGTTTATCTTCTATTCTCTGCTCTTGGCTTTCAACGAATATCCTCCAAATGATGAAGGCATAAACGAGTAAATACATTGATTTAGTCTTCTTGTAAATAATTTGAATCCTCATCATTCCTCAGTGATCTTTGTAAAGTAAGTTTTTTGTTTTGTTTTTGCCTTCCAGAAGGTGGGCTTAAGCGTACATAGCTGTTACATAGCTGTCACAGGAAGGACTGTATTCTCAAGGTCTTCTTCACTGATGAGCTTATTTGACAAAACGTAGAATTAGTTCTAAAAACACTCTACGGTAGTAGATCACATTTTCATTTTACAAAATGATAATAGTGGCCTGCTTTTCTGTGGTAGCTTCTAAAAATACAATGGAGCAAAAACTAGTTTGGGGACGAGGTTTTATGATTGCTCCAGAAGCAGACAGGTTCTAATTGTGACCGAGATTCTACTACCCGGAAGCAACTGGCCTCAACTGTGTTACCTGAAATGAGTTACTCTGCTAACGGAGATCGTCTTGAAGTGCTGGAAGCCCAGGGTAACTACCAAAGCCACACAATGAAGACCTTAGATGGCAAGGAACAAATACATTGTGGCAGGAATCCTCACAAGAAGCTCACCCTACTAAGGGTGAGGCTGTGAATGATACATCCGTGCGAGTTCCTGCTGGAGAGTACACATGTGACAGGGACCCCGGTGAGGGTGCCCCTGCTCTACAATCCCACCTACACCCCTGGACCGAGACAAGCCTTTTCTTGGGTTCTGTGTGGCATTACTGTTTCCTTAGAGCAAACCAACGCTTTTGGGTTAAGCTAGCTTGAGTTCCTTGTAACTCAAAGTCCTAATTACTATAGAGTATGGAAATTATCTGGGTTCAAAATATATGTCAGACTTTCAGTATTTTCCAGGGCTATAAAAATTGAGGTAACGCCTGGAACCAAAATCCCTCCTTCAGCAGTAATCTCGCCTCCTTTCTGGAACAGTTTGCGGGGCGTCACGCAGTTTGGCCAAGAAAAGAAAGACAACCAGAACTGATCTCAACTTCCTCAGTCCTTTCTCTTACTCAGCCCCTTACTTGGGGTCCTCACTCAGCTCTCTTACTGAGCCAAGGCTGCTCCCCAGTGGTCTCAGAGTCCTCTAGACTCTAGAGGTCTCTAGAGTCTAAGTTGGCTCCCTCCTCTCTCTGCGGTTACCATCTTGCCGCCCGCCGGGGTCGGTCCACACCCACCAAAGCTCGTCGCAGGATGGGAAAGAGAAGTCGCTGCTCCACCTGTTCTACCTATAACTGAAGACAGACTCTTCAGCCCTTTTTCCTTTTAAGGGTAGGGGTGTGCCTCAGGTGACCTCGGCTGAGAGAACTGTAGGCTCCATCCTGATGGTCTGCAGGCTGGTAGCCCTCTAAGCACCAATTTGCATGACTTGGTTTACAAATGGAGAGGAGGCCAGGAAGGCACTAGGAGAGCAGATACCCACAGGAGAGCTAGGGGTGACAGAAAGGAGAGATGGAGCAGACAGGAGAACATCAGGACCCTCTCAGCTCAAGTCTGAATCCTGCAGAGCTACACTGTCAATAAGGTAGACTTTAGCCACATGTTGCAATTTTTAAATTAGTTAAAATTAAAATTACATACATTCAGTTCCTTGATTGTACTAGCCACATTTCAAATGCTCAAGAGCCACCTGTGGCTAGTGACTATCATATTGGACAGTGCAGATATGGGATATTTCAATCATGACAGAAAGGTCCATTGCAGAGAGTGGCTCTAGAGAAAGCAGAGTCCTCCCTATTTCTAGCTAGAATGCAGCATGGCCAAGGCGGTGAGAACAGAAGAGAGCAAACACAGATCAGGGGCTTGCAGCCTCAGGAGTGCCAGGACGCAGCCCCTAAGCTGGGCAGCAATGTTTCAGAAGGCCTTCACCAGTAGGGGCAATGGTTGGGCATCATTCTCCAGTGACTACTCAAGAAATAGACATCCACAAGGGGGAGAGCAGAGAAACCTGAGCAGTCTGGGCGTAGCACATGTGAGCAACCCCAGGGATTCTCTGGGGAGACGTGGACAGCCTCTGTCAGCTTGTGTGGCAAGCAAGCAAATTCAGGGTATCAATATTAACAGTCACTCCATTTGATTTCCTTGTCCAATGGGTAATTTGGATGACACAGAGTATTCCTACCACCTATGGAGAGATAATAGTAATAAATACAGGGAATTTCAAAGAGTAGAGAGTCTTGACCCTGGTCTACAACCTTGTGCCCTTCTGGAAGGGAACCAGAAGACCCTGAGGTCTTTGGGACACAAGGTCCTGCCCTCTGCTTGTGTTGTTGAAGATGGAGATCCCTTTGTTTTGGGCCAGACTCAAGCTGTAATCAAGCACTTTCAAGTGGACAGCTATAGGTTTCCCTACCTTGCATCCATTTCCTGTTCTGTTAGTAGGAGCACCCCGATTTTCCTTTGAGGAATCCTTCCTTTCCACACAGAGCCCGTGTGGACACGATGCCCAAGCCTGGCCAATCAACATGTCCTATTCCCCAGCCCCAGACACAGGTATAGAGGGGGGCACATGGCCCAACTAAGGCCAAGAAGAGCCATGAACAGCAGTCCAGAATTTTTGGAGGATTTGCTAAAAAGGAGGCCCTCTTTCCCCCACTGGTAAAATGGTAAGCTGGTAACATGTCAGATATGGTGACCACTTTGCCACCACTTGTGACGAGCCTGCCCACCCAGAGAACAACAGAGATGACAGGTGGGAAGAGACAGAGTCTCTGCACCGTTGAGCCCTGGCTCTGGTTGTGCTTTTCAGCCAGAAGTTCCCATTACTACCCTTCTCACTTAAACCAATTAGACTGGATTTCTGCACCTAAGAAATTGCTGATGAATACAGTCAGCCTGAGGCAGTGTTGTTCTTAGAAAGGGTGGGGGCAGGAGATAAAAAGAACACACAAGCTAGGAATCGGAAAACCTGGGTCCAGTCCCCGCTCATCCTTCTCCCACTGGCAGGGTGACCTTGGGTAAAATACTGAACTCTTGGGGCTCACATGCCTTGTCTGTCGAGTGATAAGAACAGCTACCATGGGGCGCCTGGGTGGCTCAATTCGTTAAGTGCCTGCCTTCAACCCAGACCGTGATCTCAGTGTCCTGGGATCAAGCCCCGCATCAGGCGCCCTGTTCAATGAGGACCCTGCTTCTCCCTCTCCTTCTGCCCCTCGCCCAACTTGTACGCTGTCTCTCACTCTCTCTCTCTCTCTCTCAAATAAATAAATAAAATCTTAAAAAAAAGAGCAGCTATCTTGAAAAGGGGTTGATTGTAGAACTAGCAATCAAATACGTAAGTCCCCATGACATAGTAGATGCTCAATAAACATTTGTTGAGTGAATGAATGAATCCAAACTGTATTTTCCACCGGTCAAACAATAGAATAACAGCAAAATCTTTCATTGAAACCATTCAGGGAATAAATAGCTGACTCATGAAGTTTATACTCTGTCAAAATGACTCATGATGAGTAAGTTTCCACCAGCGACAAAATAGAGATTCTTAGTTGTTCTGAGGGTCATTTTCTAACTGACACAAATCAAGAAAATGCATTTATTAGGACCTTTTTATGCTCTGTGGCACTATAATAGGTATTTTGTGTGCTACTGCACTGAATCCTTGCCACAACCCATGAGGCATTCTTTGCTAGCGTTTTAGCATCAGAGAATTTGGTTCAGAAAGAAGAATAATTGGCTCAAGGTCATGCAGCGAGCAGACGGCTGAGCCAAGGTTGGATCCAGGGCTGGTTCTAATGTACCTCCTCTTGCTTGTTCTTACATCCTTCCTCTGTTGGCTGCCTCAGCTCAGCAGAAGGTCAGTGCTTTAATTATAAACTACAGCAGCAACTGTCCAACCAGTTAAGAGCTAGATTCTTTCTCCTCTCAGCCCCAGGCAACCAAGGAAAGGCAGAGGGACAGGATGAGAGGGGGGTAGCACTAAAATTATCTCTTTGGGTCCAGGCGCATCTTCTATGGGAAAAATCAGCAGTCGGTCCATTCACTCACTCACTCATTAGCTAACATTCATCGAGCACCTCCTGCATTTACAGCTGCCAAGGGCCGCTCTCCATGGGTTTTGAAACCCAGCCTTGATGCTCCAAAACACTTGAGACTCAGAGTAGATGAACACCCGATTGGATGGGAAGGCCCAAAGTCAACAGGCTAACAGAAGAGCCAGATTGCCACACACGCTCATTCTTGGGGTCATCTGCCAACCACTACAGCACAACAACCTTCGGGTGGCCACTCAGGTGGGCTCCCAGGCGCATGGGAACACCGAAGGGGGCGACAGCCTCTCTTGGAGCCTCTACCAACTATTGCCAAAGCTAAAAATATAAAACGAAATGATACCACTCTAGGCACTCACTCTAGGGACCAAGTCCAAGCTACTTGCCAAATTCTTCCTGCTCACCCACCATTTCTGAGAATTGCAAGATGAAAACAACTTTAATAATGAACTAGTGAACATTCGTTTGTTCATTGTAATGGTTGTTAATGATTTATTTTCCCAACATGGAAGCAAAAACGGAGGGAAAATCGTTGCTTACGTGGCCTTGGAATCTTTGGTAAAGAAGACACATTCCCGTTTCTTAAAATTTGCTTGAACAAAATTCACCAAGTCCTTTGGAGAAAGAACATTAGACAGCATATCACTAATTTATTCTCACACACTGCTGTCATTAACGAATACTTAATGTGATCTACACCTACTTCAAAGGTTTCAAGAATTTACCACATATTCATAGCACCCAGCATCCGTTCATGTTTTTAGAGTACTACAACAGTTTTTTAAAAGAGGCATGCATTTAAATTTTTATAACTAAATGCAAATTTTTCTACAAGTTAACTTGGCCTTATCTTGTAATAAATGTCATGATACACATACAAATTATGTTTTTCTGTCTCTAAGACTACCAAGGGAATGTAAGCATTTGTTGATAGTTTAGCATAAATAATGTATCAAAGCAGATTCTCTTCCCTCTTACACTTGCTTTTCAAAAGAAGACATATTCCAAAGACTCCTTCAAGGGTTGTGTTTGCTCCCCCATGGACAAGGTGGTGAGGCATATCCGGGAACTCATTCTGATAAACAACCACAAGTTCCTATACACCAAAGGCTTACCTTCAGAGGCAAAAGCAAACTATTTGGAAAGAGCTGAAGAATACACTGGAAAAAACTACACTCCTCAAGTGGGAGAATATAATTGCAATACACATTGATAATCACAGGATTGGTAGATAAGACTATCTACCAAGGACTTGAAATCACTAACAAGAGGATGAAGGGGAAAATGACAAAAGGCATGAGCATGCATCGAATAAAAGAGGACACAAAAATAACCCATAAATGTGTAAAGAGGGCTCAGCCTCACCAGTAATGAAGCTACTGTGAAGGAAAACCACAGTGACTTCCCATTGCACACACACCAGGTTGGAAAAATCAAAAAGGCAGCTGATACCAAATGTGAGGCAGTGGGGCCTCACGCCCACTAGGGGTGGGTGAGTAAACTGGTACAACCACTCTGGAAAATTATCTACCATGGCCAGCAAAGTGATCCCCTTAGAAATCATGCCCTGGGGAGAGAGAGGTAGGGTTGTCCCGTGAACAGCCCACAAGCTCAGAATGCCTGGCAATGGGTTGTCAGCCTTACAGGGATGTCTTGCCCTGGGGAGGTGGGGCTGGCCGTCCAAACCCCCTTCCCTCAGGCCACTGAGTTCTCCAACAACTTCATGCAGGTTTGGCCTCCCAAATCAGCCCGCTAGCACCAAAGCCAGCCTTGACCCCTCATCCCCAACAGCGAGGCTGCCACCAGCTGTGCCCCACAAAAACAGAGCGTAGGAATGAAGTCCACAGTGCATTCAACAGTCTGCTGCCCTCTGCTCCCCACCGCCCTGCATTCTGAAACATCAGAGAAACGGGGACCACACGCCTCCTCTTCCTGGCCCTTTGAACAAAAGTGACCCCACAAATCCTGTGTCTTAAACCCAGACCCCATGAGGGCAAGGTGTCTACCCTCACCCACCCGGCTTCACCCTAAGAACATTTCCCAGGGAACCCCAGCTCACACATCCAAAAATATTCATGTGGCATCGCTCCTAAAAGCAAATCCCTAAAATCCAAATGTTCTCCTCAAGCTGGATAGACATGCACATGACGGAGCACTGAACAGCAGTGAAATGGATCAGCAGTTGCTACAACTATCAACACGGACGAATCTCAAAAACATAATGATGAACAACAACAACAAAACTCCCAAAAAGAATACTTGTAGAATTCCATGTGTATCAAAACCAGATAAAAGTAAACTATACAGGGACTCCTGGGGGGCTCAGTCGGTTAAGTGTCTGCCTTCGGCTCAGGGCATGATCCCGGGGTCCTGGGATCGAGCCCCACATCGGGCTCCCTGCTCAGCAGGGAGCCTGCTTCTCCCTCTCCCTCTGCTGCTCCCTCCTGCTCATGCTCTCTCTCTTTCAAATAAATAAAATCTTTTTAAAAATAAACAATATATTGTTTAGGGATATATATATATATAGTCAAATAATAAAGTTATAAACAAAAGCGAGGAATGAGTGACACAAAATGCAGGCTTGCTGTCACCTCTGGCAGGAGGGAGGGGACGACATGGGGGGTACGTGGGGCCTCCCGAAGTCCTGCTGATATCCTGTTCCTTAAGCTGGTGGTGGGTACAAAAGTGTTCGTTTTATTACTCTTCCTTAAGCTGGAAATTAACACTTGGACATTCTCTTCCATAGACAATAAAAATGCAACCATAATTCCGACACTCATCTGAATGCAAAAATCTTGAAAGCCTATGATGCCCTTTCTCCCTGGTGATATTTTCTAACATCTTAACTAATCTTAACCGAACGAAGAGAACTCAACAGCGGAGCACCTGGGTGGCTCAGTCGGTTAAGCGTCTGCCTTCAGCTCAGGTCATGATCCCAGGGTCCTGGGATCGAGCCCCGCATCAGGCTTCTTGCTCAGTAGGGAGTCTGCTTCTCCCTCTCCCTCTGCCCGCTCCCCCTGCTTGTTCTCTCTCTCTCTCTCTGTCAAATAAATAAATAAAATTTAAAAAGAAAAAGAGAGAGAGAACTCAACAGATGTATACTCCTGTGAAGTCAGCGACCAGGGAGGAATGGTGGCATAAACGCTGCTTTGTGGCTAAAAATTCCCTCTGAAAATGCACTTTGCAGAGCTGTATGTTCACGGGGGGGGGGGGGGGGGGGTGGCTGCCAACAGGACCCCCAGAACTGAAGTGTCCTTAGGTGGTCTCAGAATTCCTACCCAGGGGGCAGCCAACACCTCCGAGAGCATGGGAGAAATCCTTTGGGAGCCACGGAGTGTGGCAAGAGAAAAAGTCAGCCTTTGTCCATCTCCCATGGGCATCACAGCCCGAGTCCAAGAGCAAGATGGGTTAAGTGCCTTTCCTGCCTTCCCAGAGGCCTCTCATTGCTTGAGGCTGGAGGAGAGGCCCCCACTGTCTCCGTCCATCATTCGTTTCCTGCAGGGCCAGGACTAAGGGAGACCAGGTGTAAAATCCAAGGAGGTGCTCCGTGTTGGGGATGCGCCCGTGCGAGAACCAGCGCTTCCTTACAGACGCAGTATGGGGGGCCGTTTTGCCCCTCGTTTGTTGTCTTAGAGCTCACTGACAGGTCACAAAGCCAGCCCCACGTAACCATCAGCCAGACCTAAACCCCGACATGCCCAGCACCCCTCCCCACCCCTCCTCCGCCCTCGTCCCCACAGCGAGCCACCGTCCTGCCTTCCAACGTCGCAGCCGAGGGGGGCCCTTGGTATCAGACTGGACTCCTGTCTGCATTTCCTGACAAGCGAGCATGTTGGATCTGCCCGCAGGGTGGGCACGAAGCCAGTGGGACGTGCCCAAGCAGCCGCACAGTGGACAGGGACGAAAGGACGAGGGCCTCTGCCGGCCCCCAGGAAGCACGATTGGCCGGTCCCCACATCGGCAGGGCAGCACGGACGCTGGCTCCGAACCCGAGACACGGGTGCCCAGGAGAACAGTCAGTAGCTGTTGCAAGAACAAAGAAGGACCCAAACTGAGACCCGGCCGTAGAGTTGAAGAGAAGGACTTAGATTCAAGAATCATTTTCGCAGCCCCGTGGGACTGGAGGCAAGAACACCAAGCACGAAGCAGGAAAACGAGTGTTAACAGCTCAGTATCGCAAACCGCACGAGCCGCCCATTAACAAACGCATCAGGTAACAACGTATTAAGGTTACAACTTTTAAAACAAGGATGCTGGGAAAACAACACAGAAGAGAAAATATTTCCACGTGTGACTAAAACAGCCCACAGAACAGAACACTATATGGTACGATCTTTTTAAAGAGGCAGTGGGTCCCCTAAATAACATAATGGCCAGAGTGCTGCCTTCTGACGTGACCACGCCGCTGGGGACTCACGCTTTCGCTGTAGGACACGTCTGTGCTCCGAGACATGCTGGAGTACAGGGTCCGGGTGCTGTCCATCGTGCCGTTCCTTCTGTTTCTCATGCTGAGCCTGGCCCCCTCGAAGGACATCTTGTCTGTGGAGAATGGGGCAGGGCAGGGGGGTTAGTTTGAGTTGCAAACAGTTAAAGGGCTTCGCAAAAAGCCCCGTCTCAGGGCCCTCTGGCTCCACCATCTCCTGCTCCAGCCCAGGACCCCCACAGGTAACTGTACCCCTGCCCTGCTCTCCTGGCCTCATCCCCCCGCATCCTCCAGGACCTGCCTGAGTTCCCGTCCTCACGGCACCGGCCCTGCCCCACCCCTCGATGTCCCTCTCCGAGGTGGGGTCCCGCAACACAGACCACCACACTTGGGAGGTTCGCAATAGGTACTTCCAGCTTCAGGGATATGGAGTAAAAGGAATGGAAAGAACAAGCCCTAACGATGGCTTATGTCAGCTAGAGGAAGGGGCCGGACTCCGAGCAGGACCCAGGCCCCGATCCACCCGGCGGTGGCAGGGGCCAAGGGCCTGGGTGTCCAGGTCGCCCTGAGACTCAGAGCCGGCACTTGGGCCCCAGGGACACCCGGCCATCCCCTCTCAGCTCTGGCAGCTGGTCTTTGGTCCCGGAGACGCAGAAGCCTCAGCCACCACAGGGAGGCTTCCCAGGCTGCCCCAGTTCTCCTCACACCCAGACCCTCCCATCCCAACCTGCAGGGGCCTCCGACCCTCAGCCGGGGCTGCAGACAAAAACCACCAGTGGCTACTCCATCCACATCCCTGTGTTGTCCGGCAGACACAGCAGACACAACACTTCCTAGAACGAAAGCCTCATCCTTCCTGGTCTCCCTGAGCCTCCTCCTCTGACACCAAGCTCCCCCAGCTACCCATGCCCGCTGTCCAGTCACCAAGAGCCAGTCCCACCTCCTTCTCCCTCACCAGCCTCTCTAATGGCCCCCGGGGTCCCACCCTCTGTCTGGAACCCTCTTCCCCAGATCCCCTGTCTGCTCGTCGTCTGCGCATCTTCCGGGCCTCACGTGTGCACCACTTTTCTGGGGAGGGGCTCTGTTACCCCCCCGGGCGGGGGCATGTCCTGCTGACTGGTCCTGCAGCATCTCTACCCTCCACACAGCCGTGGGAGCCCTGATTTGTTTAATGATCTGTTTGGTCTCCGAACCAGATCTCTCTGGTTCAGTACTCTAGTCCCAGGACCTGGCAAGGTGTGCAGAGTAGATCTGTACAACTATTTAGTGAGTGAACAATTTAAACGAATAAATAACAGCCCCTCCCAAACCCTAAATCCTCCTGCCGCTTTCAAACTGCTTCCACATAGCCTTCTAGAACCCCTGGATGTGGAGAGGCCTAGACCTGCCGCTCAGCCACATGTTCCTGACCCTCAGCCCGGTGGGCCTGACATCTCCGTCCCAACTGCCCCTCCCAGGCAGCCTCAAAACTCTCCCACCCCACAGAGTCTGGAAGCTTCTCTGAAACCCATTCAGAGCAGCTAGTACAGGTTGTTTAAAATGACCAGTGCTTTTACTTCTCTCCCCAGACATTTCAAAGAGAGGCCCCGAGTATTAATTGGTACTTTACATACATTATTGTAAAACCACAGATCAATCCTGCAGGGTACTTACTGTGGTCCCCATACAGAAAATTGCTTCTAAGTAGGGCACCAACGGTCAGGAAATGATTTCATTTGCCTCACAATGAAAAACTGCTTTTTTCGTTGCAACGGGAAAAGGTGTATATTTGCTTTTTTAGTCACACCTCAAACAAGAAATGGGCAAGTTGCGTGAGACGTGCAGTGGGCTGCCCCTTTCCGACATGTCAAATGTCTACATTAGGTATTCATTTCCAACTGCTTTCCTGAGCCCAGCTGATGTTCAGGTTGACTGATTATGAGTTTGGGCTTTCTTCAGGACGTCTTACATCCCAGGGGCTCCCCGGGGAACCTTGGGAAAGGGCAGGTAAATTGGATAAGACCATAGCCAGGAGGGGAGGGAGGAGTGAAAGTCACACCAGGTAGGGGCGTCTGGGTGGCTCAGTCGTTTAGGAGTCCTACTCAGTTTCGGCTCAGGTCATGATCTCAGGGTCCTGGGATTGAGCCACGCATTGTGCTCCACACTCATTGGGAACTCTGCTTGAGGATTCTCTCTCTCCTCACGTGCGCTCGCTCTCTCTCTCTCTCTCTCTCAAATGAATGAATAAATCTTAAAAAAAAAAAAAAAAGAAAGTCACACTAGGGAGAAACCAGTCGATGCATCATGTGCTAAGGAAAAGTAACAAAGTCGTACCACCAGGCAGAACAATACAAAACCCGGAAGAAAAATAGTCTAAGGGCTAAAATCCAAATCCACTTTAGAGAGAACACAGATCGCTAGTAAATTCGAAAACAGACTAAGCCTCCCTTTACATAAAAGCCCAACGACAATGAAACACCGAGAGGAGGTATTTTCAGATGATAGTATTTGATGTTGGGAAGAGGGTGATGAGACAGATTCTTCCAGATGACTGGGGTGGGTGGAAACCATTTTACTGCGTGCAAAACAACTGGGCAATGTATAGCAAGGCACTTAAATATTGTTGACTGAATGAACTGGCTTCGGGGGCCCTAGATAAAAGAAATAGAAACACAAAAAAAGTTGAACTGAAAAACTATTCATTGCTGAGTTATTTCTAATAGGGACCATTGGAAGCAACCTAAATTTCCATTAATATAACATTCCACCCAAAAGAAATAAAAGGGTGGAGCCATTAAGGGGGCATAATTCAAGGGCATGGAGAAATTATGATGATCTGTTGCAAGGAGAAAAAGAAACAGCAGAAGGCAGGAATTCCTGGCAGTTAAGAGCTCCCGCCTCACAGACAGGGGCTTGGGTGCGGTGCTAAGCTGTGAACCTTGAGTGGATACTTCCCCCTCCCAGCTCCTTATAAAGGTGGCTCAGCGTCCACAGGAAAGGCAGCTCCAGCTGTAGGGAAGGTAAGTGCCTCAGGGCTAATGTGTAGAAGGCACCCAAGAGTAAATACACCAAAATGCTAGCCATTATATGCTAACGTAAGGGGTGGAATGGTGAGTAATCCTTTTTTTTTTTTTTTTTTTTTACTTTTTATATTTACCAAAGTTAAATACATTGCTCATGTAATCTGGAAAATATACTTAACAAACAGGATAAGCATCTAGAGGCTGGGCAAGGGGAAGATAACCAGTGACCAGGGGTCTCAGCAATAGGGGGGATTGAGAGAGTGTGTAGACAACCAGTGTAGACCTCCCCTCCACAGGAGCAAATGGGAGGAGGGGCCGGCAGCTGATTCGTTGAGTCCTGTTTCAATCTTGCAAGAAGAAAACTAGCAAACAGGGAGAGATGAAAGCACATGGCAGATGTGACATGTGTAAGAATAACAGAGCATGGAGCAGAAGGGCTTTGTCGGGCAGGCAAATCCCCCCGCTAATGTCATCGATCAAAGATAGATAACCAATTGAAGGTCAAAGGAAAAAAGAGCCAACAATAACATAATAAATACTGATGAAAAATTTTGATTGCTTTTCCCTCTCGCATCATATTGTCTGAAATCCTTCCTGGACAAGGAACTGATTGATTGACGTTCCAACCCCAACACCCGGGTCCTACCTGGCCTGCCTAAATCTGACTCCAGAGAAGAAATGGGGACAACACACAGGTGTTCAGGGCTTCACTCAACAGCCAAGTCTAGAGAGTGGTTTTAAAAGGGGTCCTTGGGATGTCTGAGTGGCTCAGTCAGTTGAGCACCCGACTCTTGATTTCGGCTCAGGTCATGATCTCAGGATCATGAGATCAAGCCCTATGTCGGGTTCCACACTCAGTGGGGAGTCTGCTCAAGTTTCTCTCTCCCTCTTGCTCTGCTCCTCCCCCCCCCACCATGGGCTCTCTCTCTCTCTCTCTCAAAAATAAAAAAAAAAAATCCTAAAAAAATAATTAAAAATTAAAAAAATAAAAGGGGGTCCTCAGGGCCTTCCTGTTAAGAGGGGCTCAGGGACCCCCCCACCCACATTAGTGGGAGCAGTCCTGCCTTCATCACATTCTGGTATCCAAGGTCCTAGAAGGTCCCCTCTGAGGAAAGGTTTCTGCTGCCAAATAGCAGCCTGGAACATCTGCTCTAGAGCTTTGGTCTGCTCTGTACACCTGCTCCCATCACCCACCTGCACAGGCAGATGGGGGACACCTGGAACCTCAGTCTCTTGGAATGGATAAGAGAGCCACCACTGTCATTGAGGAAGAATAAGTTTATAAATGGTTTACCAAGCTCCAAAGGTGATGGATTTATTCATGACAACCACGACAATCAGGAGCTGGAGTTTCACGCACAACTTGGGAAATATGATGGCATAACTCCAAAACTATAACACGACGTAACAGGATACAGCATTCGATATCCACCGTATGTAAGTATATGGTCTTGAAGCCTCTCCAGAATTCCTACTGGGATACTACTTCTTTCCATGGATCTGATTTGCAGTATTTGGCATTCACATGAAAGAGGCACCGGCATTCCACCCATTTGGAGGGCACTGGAGTAATGATGCTTAAAAGTACAAATTTCAAGTCGAGGACCATCCCCTTATTTTATCTTCAACTCTGAGTGTTATTTCTCCAAACTAATGGAACTCTCAACTAGAAATTGGAAAACTAAGTCAAGAAAATGACAGCCCATGGTGTGGATGGACCTCACCTGATAGAATCCACCAGTAAGTTGGTGGGAATGCAAGCTGGTGCAGCCCCTCTGAAAAACAGTATGGAGGTTCCTCAAAAAGTTAAAAATAGAGCTACCCTATGACCCAGGAATTGCATGACTAGGTATTTGTTCCAAGGATACAAACGCAGTGATTCGAAGGGGCACGTGCACCCCAATGTTCACAGCAGCAATGTCCATAATAGCCAAACTGTGGAAAGAGCCAGGATGTCCATCAGCAGATGAATGGATAAATAACATGTGGTATATATGCATACAATGGAATACTACTCAGTCATCAAAAAGAATGAAATCTTGCCATTTGCAACAATGTGGACGGAACTAGAGGGCATTATGCTAAGCGAAATAAGTCAGTCAGAGAAAGACAAATACCATATGCTCTCACTGATATGTGGAATTTAAGAAACAAAACAGATAAACATAGGGGAAGGGAAGGAACTATAAAATAAAACAAAACCAGAGAGGGAGGCAAACCACGAAAGACTCTTAACTCTAGGGAACAAACTGAGGGTTGCTGGAGGGGAGGTGGGGGGATGGGGTTACTGGGTGTTGGGTATTAAGGAGGGCCCTGGATGTAATGAGCACTGGGTGTTATATGCAACTGATGAATCACTAAATTCTATCTCTGATATTAATAATACAGTATATGTTAAATTGAATTTAAATAAAAAATTTTCAAAAGAAGAATCCACCAGTAAAATGACCGCAAGAGCGCCCCCCATCTTTAATATCATATTTGCAAAGGATGATTTCATGTCACGCACACACTCAATTCACTGTGCTGTTCTCAAAAATCACGGGGTCGGTGAACACATCAGGAAAGTTCGAACATCACACCACAGGCCAGGGAGTCCAACTTTCAGGCAAAACCAAAAGACTTGTCAAAATACTTGCCTGTAGTAATGAAAAATTCAATGTCAAGAGGAATGCAAATCAACACATGGGGAACCATCTATTTATACAATCTAACTTTGAGGGAAATAAGACTGTGTGATAGAAACAAAACAAAACAAAACAAAACACCAGCAAGGGCTTGAGGTCAGGAAAAGCCACACTTGAGGCTGACCGGCAGCGTCCCCCGGTACATGGTGAGCATCACATGGGACGAGCCCACAGTAGCTCGGCCTGGTGCTTGGGTGACATCGACGTCAGCACTCCTGTTCTTACTACCCCTACTAGTGTGGGGACTTCCTAAGAAGAGTGCATAAGGTGTCTCAGGAAAAGCAAAGTGGCAAAAAATATTACTGACACATAAGCATCGCCACCTTCTCCCCTGTCTCGTCCACCAGGGAAACGTGTTTCATCTGCTCAGCTCCTGGGACCCAGGTAGAGTGAAAATGGGGAGTAGCCCAAAAAAGCTGAAAAGATTTACATTCAAAGGACCCAGAGACAGTCCCAGGAGAACAGATGTGGAAGAACAGGAGGAGGAGACGAGAGATGGTAGGGGTGTGTGAGGAGAGCCGGGCACGCAGGCTGGATGGGTCAAGGGCTGCCACCATGAATAAGGTGGTGGCAAGAGAAGTGGACGGCATCTTTTGGACGCCTTTCTGAGTTCAACCATTCCTATCAGTTATCTCTCGCTGTGTCGGAAATTATCTCAGAATATAAGTACTAAAAACAACACGTGCTTTGATCTCACAGTTTCTTCGGGTCAGGAACCCAGGCAGAGCTGAGCTGGGCTCTCTGCCATCCGGGTACCGGCAGGGGCTGGGTCTCATCTCAAGGCTGGACGGGACAAGGCCCTGCTTCAAGCTTACATGGCTTGAGTGAGCGTTGAGTTCCGAGGGACCTCACCGGCTGGTGGCTGGAGGCTGGAGACTGGAGGCCACCCGCAGTTTCTGGCTCTGTGGGTCCTCCAACGTGGAACCGGCTTTTTCAAAGCATGCCAACTGATAAGGCAACAGAGAGAATCTGCCACAAGGCAAAGTCACAGGCCGTGTAACCTAACCACGCAAGTGACATCCCAAATCACCTTTGCCGTGTTCTACTGTTAGAAGCAAGTCACTGGGTCCCGCCAGCATCCCAGGGGAGGGGACCACACAGGGGCAGGAACACCAGGAGGTGGGGGCGGGGGGGGGCTTCGGGTCATCTCAGAAGTCTGCCTACCACTGTGCCCTTGCGTTCACACTTATTTCCAATGCTCTTGCTCTGTCGGACCTGAGTATCTTTTGAATAAGGCATCGCGCCGAGACCGGCCATAAGACTCCTCAATTTTACTCGGGTCCCATACATGTCAAAATCAGATGCAGGATCCCTAAAATATCAGATTCTGCAGCAATGCTAAGGAGGAAATCCGAGTAGCTTTAGGAAAGAATGACAGAGCCCACAGCAAACCTGACTCTAACGGCACAAAGTCGGACTTGGGTCAAGTTTGCTCGCCTGCCGCGACCTTCAGCTCACTCTCTGAGCTACTCCCCACCCCCACCCCCGCCCCCACCATGGTGGTCAATGTAATCTGGGATTTAGACCCAGCTTGTTATTATCATGCTATTCTTTTTAGATTGTATATTTTCACGCACGAGAATAATTTTTATTTACATGTAAATTTCATGGCATGACTTCGATCCTCTTCACGAGTCACTGGTGTCCCTGCCCAGTCGAAGACCATTCGTACCTGACTTGTCCATCCTGGACTCATCCGTCCGCATCAAGAGGAAGTCCCTAGGGATGATTTCAGCGGAGCGACTCCTAGGAGGTGTACGTGAGGAACTTTTTATTCACGTGAATGTCTTTTCGCCTGTGGATGGCTTGACAACGCTTTCCCCCCACTGTAGAACCTGATCCATTCTTACTAGACTTTCGACCTGGTAAAGGAAAACCCTGAGGGCAGCCTCATTTTTACTCTTTCTGGCCAACATTTATTGGCTTTTTCCCCTTATTCTTAAATGCTAATATTTTTATTGACTCTTATTAGATAGTGACCTAAAATTTTTACTTCGACCATTTGCTCTTTTTACTAGCAGACTCAAGTTTGGTTGTTTTGTTGTTTTGTTTTTTGCAGCCCTGGAAAGCTTGTTGTTGTCGTTTTATTACCGTGCTCCGATTACAGCCCACCCTGGGTATGGATGGCTTGAGGGAGAGTGTTGCCGCCCCAGTCTTATAATGTGTAATGAAGGCAGTTGGGACCAAGAGAGAAGGGTGGATGCTCGGAAAAGGTCACTGTCTAGTAAGAGTCTTCAGTACAAAATAAAAAAAAAAAAAAAACCGCGCTGAGTCTCATGCCAGGCAAAATTAATCGGCTTACAGGTGTCCTGGTGAAATCATTCAAGGATAAGAATAAACACAAAATTAGACACAGAGCACAGCAGAAAAAAAAAATAAGGGACAAGAGGGAAGGGAGTAAGGCTGGCATCAAACTTCTGCAAGCTAGAAGATGAAGCATCTTTGGATTTCTTAGAGGGACAAGACTGGATCTAGGAATTATGTCTTCAGCCAGTTCATCCGTGAACGCGGCAGAGGGGCAGACCCAGGAACTGCAGCAGTGGGTTAGGGAGTTGTCCCCACAACTTCAAGTAGTCCTGGAAAGGGGTGGGGTGTGGGGGGAACGAACCTAAATAATAAATGGAGAACACAGGGTACCACTTCTTTTCTTCACAGTTTAAATTTTTGTTTTCTCCTCAGTACGCGAAGTTTTGAAGAGACTTACTAAAATATTGCTGAATACCAAGGAAGCAAAGAGCAAGGCAAGAGCAGAGGGTCAGAGGAGAGGGTAACGCTGGTGACTGTGAGGGGCTGGTCCAGGACCTGGGAAGCCAACCTGCAGGGCTGATAGAAACTAACTGCAGCCTGATCTTGCTGGGGGCCAAGGCAAAGGTATGAACGTGGTCAGGTGCAAGCAGGACCCAACCACATGTCCTGAGACAGCCGCCAGGGTACCAAGACCACCTGCGTCAGGGGAGGGGGTGGGGCGGGATGGGCGGAACTATAAAGGGGGATCTTTCCAGTGATGGAACCGGTCCAAAGCTGGACTGTGGAGGTGGCTACACTATTGGAGTCCTGCTAAAAGTGAATAAAACTATACACACACAAATGAGTACATGTAAAACCAGTGAGACATCAGAGTAAGGTCTCAGTGTCAATGTCAGTTTCCTGGTTTTTGGTATTACACTAGAGCTCTGTGTGGTGTCGCCATTGGGGGAAATGGGTGAAGGGTACATGGGACCTCTTGGTATTAGTTTTCCAACTTCCTGTGAATCTACCATGATTTCCAAATAAAAATTTAAGAGGAAAATAACTCCTGGGTAAAAAGAACACCGGGGCCACATGGTGGGGGACATCCTAGATGGAGCCGGTAACGCCTACAGCACCAACCTGTGCGCCTGTTCCCTGTAAAGTCCTGAAGGCAGGTGGAAGGTGCGTCAGTAATGTAAAGCTCAGAGGAAGGGATTCCGTGGTAGAGGCCAAGCGATGGGCCCCAGGGTACAGATACCTGAGAGTCTGGCCAGATTTAGGACTTAACTTGTTTAACTGTGTATGATCTTTGCTTCCATGTTTTTATCAATATCTCAATTATTTTTCTTTATGGTCCTTTCTCTCAAAGATTGCGGAGGGGTCTGATGAAATTAATGGAATCCTAGTACTGTGCTATGGAGATTGCCTCCGTAAAAATTAAAACCAAAATGGACTCTGAATTGCTACTCACACGGTCACACTTTCATAATACGATTGCGAAGATACTGATTCCCATGCACATCAGGAGGGACAGCAGTTCCAACCTAAGGACTGACAGCATCTTCAGTTTCCCACCCAGAGAAACACATGTTCTCTGCACAAACCGAATTTGCTGGGCCCCCAAAAGTGCTCATCAGCTCTGGGGTGGCCCACAGACTCTGCATCTCTAACAAGTTCCCAGGTGTGGCTGGTGCTGCTGGGCGGGCGGGGGCCAGTGAGAGAGAACCGCTGGGCTCACCCAGGACCCTGCCAATAGCGCCAAGGACCCTCTCATCTGCAGCTGTGATCCCAGCCCTTCAGAACTTGTAACTGGATCTAAGACACAAAGCACCTAACTGGGATGATTCAGAGACCATATCCTATCAGTCTGGGCTTGGTGTGCTTTTGTGGTCATGGCTTGAATCTATGGACCATATATACAGTTCCTCCTGGGAGCCCATGAAACACATTTCGTCGGGCCGTGAACGGCACCCTAACGCTAGCAGTGAATAATGGCCATGTCTCCTGTGATGTCTCAGGTTCCAGGTGCTATACTCAGCGCTTAACATATATCAGCCCTCAGCCCTCCTGTGAACTATATGATTCTTATTTTTCCCACTTAAGCAGATGAAGAAACCAAGGCACAGAAAGGTTAAATACCTTCCCCAAAGCCACACAGCAGATCAGTAGAGGATACAGGATTCAAATTCAGACAGGCTGGCCTGAGAGCCCAATCCTTGAACATTAAGCTGTAAGTTTAATTAAAGTAGCTACTGTGTGCTACTTTAATATCTCTTTGGGAAGAAATAGATTGTCATTTATACTATATGAATACACCATTAACATTTAAATCAAGGATTAGAAACCTGGTTTTGTTGGCCAGGGGTGAGGTTGGCCTAACACTATTTTTATTACTGATGCTCATAACTAATTTTAAATAATCTAGAAATCACATTCACAACAGAATACTCTCATATCCTGTGAGCCAGTTGCAAAAACAAAACCAAAATCAAAAACCAATCTGTTCTGTTATTGTCCAAACACAAGAATGGCATGTGGCATATTTTCAAGATTATGGTTTACCTGCCTCTCGCCACGGTCACACCAGTCCTGAGATGTCGTTTTCAACCAGGATGTATATCTAAGTCTCCATACGGTAAAGGAGACGGGAGAAGTTTTCCTTACAAAGCACTGAATGAGAAGAACTGTGTCGTTCGTGCTCTGAAAGAATGTTCCAAAGGGCCCCATACCAAACCCCGGCCATCTCCACTCTTCATTTCCATCAATTATTCATTATAATGGTGAGTGTGACACTTGCGGAAGCTTCAGATAGAAATGACACCATCGGAGAAATCTCAATTCCCATTCTGGCCTGAGGTACACGCAGGAACTACAGTGGACCTGCGAGGGTCGACGTGCACCTAGCCTCCCCCACCTCCTTCGCCCTGGAGAAATGAGATCCGTTTCCTTGTAGGAATTACCCC
This sequence comes from Zalophus californianus, assembly GCF_009762305.2. Classification (NCBI taxonomy): domain Eukaryota; kingdom Metazoa; phylum Chordata; class Mammalia; order Carnivora; family Otariidae; genus Zalophus; species Zalophus californianus. The sequence continues at coordinate 188,823,185 of NC_045597.1, read as the reverse complement.
ACTTTTCTAATTGCCATATTTTTGTCAGCCACATTTTTAAAGTTTGCATCGATGGGTTAAACCCCAACGGTGAAAGCCCAGGGGAGCTCCTAAAGTCAATGATTCTGGGGTCTCCTGCCCCAAAGTGGAGAGGTGAGAGACAGGAGGTGAGTCCAGGCAGCAAATGAGCTGGAAGGTGCTATTTGCTGAGAGCCCCTCCACCCCTAGAATAAGGGGAAAGGCTGGGGGTCCCTAGGTGCCTGGATCCTATTTTCTTCACAGGTGCCAAGATTAACGACAACTCTTAGGCAAGACAAAAAAGCTGAATAATGGGTGATACCAACTTTGTTCCAAATTTTAAAGAATTATAAATCAAAAGTCACAACCTTGAAAGAAAGTTCTTTACACTCTCAAGACACCGAGGAGCTGAAACCCCTACCGTAAGTGTACTACTTGTTTTCTGCCTAAGAATCTTAACTCTGAAGAAGTCAGCCTTGGCAATCATGGCCTCAAAATTAGAGATAAAACCTTTAATTATTCATCCAACCCCCAGTGTTTCCCTTTTGCTTCTAAAGAATACAAGCCATGAGCATGTTTCAGAAGCTGTATGTAAAAATAAGTCAAATATACTTTTCTTCTTTATCAAAGACTGTTGGCTGTTGGAATACGTTCTTTCTTGAGGCTAATTTAGGCCCCATCATAGTCTTGATTTAAGAAAAACCTGTTTTGTGATGTCCTCGATAGGTCTGAGAACATAGGATTGGGGCGCCTGGGTGGCTCAGTCGTTAAGCATCTGCCTTCGGCTCAGGTCATGATCCCAGGGTCCTGGGATCGAGCCCCGCATCCGGCTCCCTGCTCTGCGGGGAGCCTGCTTCTCCCTCTGCCTCTGCCTTTCTCTCTCTCTGTCTCTCATGAATAAATTTTTTTTTAAATCTTTAAAAAAAAAGGAACATAGGATTGCTTTAGACAGTCAGTTGCAGAGTTTAGATGCCAGTGAATTTTTTAGTAAAGCTCATTTGAGGAAACTTCTGATTCTGTCAATCAGGAAAAAAAAAAGCTGTGATTGTATTTTAAATCATTCAAAAACCTAGTGCAGTCTCCTACGTCTCTAAATAAATCCAAACGAGTACTATAAATATCTGTGAACTAGCATTTATTGCTTATCCCAACAGCTCTTTGAGAAATTTCACCTTTTGTCTTGTTAGTTTCAAATCTTCATAGAAAATCTAAATGATGTCCTTGCCAAACATCCTCTATTCATACCAGTTCTACAAGTTACAGCAATTGCAACATTTATAGAGACATGAAAAGCAAAAGTTGATAACATACCAGTTGAGGTTTGTCAGGCAGGATTTGCTTTCACTGGAAAGATCCTGCTGGCCTCCCCGTCTTGCGAAGGAAGAAGGCTTTTTATAACGGGAGCTTCTCCTCAGCCCCGCCCTCCTCCCTCAGGCTCTTTGAAGAGAACAAAAAAATTTAAGCCACTGAGAGGAGACTCTTAAAGCCGTGGTGTACGGTAGCAATGTGGTGATTGAATATGAGTGACTCAGGCATAACTATAGAACATGGCATTTTAAATGCTAAGAAAGTAAACATAAACTTCCTTATCTTGGCCTGCCAGTCCTAGTATTAAGTCACACTAAAATTTAATTTCTACAATTTGTGGCACATCTTAAAAACCACAAATGAAATAGGAAATGCTCACTATGGAAGGTAATGACAAGATGAATCAACAGATTGAAAGCTTTTAATTGATTAGAAAAAAACCGTGAATAGAGGACATTTAATAAACTGTCCCTTTTTTTAAGATCCTGTTAACTTTCTCCACACTGACATATATTCTGCCCTGGGCTAGCTGGGTGGGGGGAAGTGAGGGGCGGCAGGAAGCCTAATTGATACTGATCTCCATGCCTTCCTTCCACTTTGTCTTTATGAACACACCGCTAGCAGAGATGATCACCAGGAGGCAACTTTCGGTCGTTTTCTTTAAACGATGTCACAGATGTCATTGCAATAGTTTTGTTATAGCTGATCCTCCTAGAGTGTTGGCTATTCTTTCTTTTTTTTTTCTTTTTTTAAGATTTTATTTTTAAGTAATCTCCACGCCCAACGTGGAGCTCGAACTCACAACCCTGATAACAAGCGTCGCACACTCTCCCGACTGAACCAGCCAGGCGCCCTGCCTACTCTTTCTGTTATGTATTTATACATGAAGTGTGCGCTACAGGCAAGAAGAAGATGGTATAATTTAAAAACTGATTGTACAGGGGCACCTGGTGGCTCAGTCGGTTAAGCGTCTGCCTTCGGCTCAGGTCATGATCCCAGGGTCCTGGGATCGAGCCCCGCATCGGGCTCCCTGCTCGGCGGGAAGCCTGCTTCTCCCTCTCCCACTCCCCCTGCTTGTGTTCCCTCTCTCGCTGTGTCTCTCTCTGTCAAATAAATAAAATCTTTGAAAAAAAAATAATAAATAAATAATAAAAATTGATTATACAGTACAAACAAATGCAAAAGGGTTGGAGATTAAACATAAGGAATGTCAAGGGGCAATTCTGTAAAGGCAGAGGGATTTGGGCAAGATCTGAAAGGAGAGATTAAGATGCAATTAGAGCGGCAGCTCCCAGAGAGAGCATGTTCAATTCAAAGGGAGAAACCCCTTTGACAAAGAGAAACAAAAACGTTCAGATAGGACCACAAACTCAAATACTCCGAGGGTCAGGCAGGTCATGGAAAGAAATGGAGCGACCAAGTGCAAGGCAATGGGGAAGAGTGGGGGCTATGGAAAATTGGGAATGACAGGTGCCACGTGTAAATAAGGACCCACGTGAGAAGAGATCTAGCAGGAAACAGAGACAGAATCCGAGAGATCTCAAAATCACCCTTAATGTGGATCCTAGGACTAAAATTCCCACACTCCTACAATTTCCTCCCCTGCCCCCGACACACATCCACACACAGACTGAGCCCCTGGATCCCGTCCCCTCCCGTCCCCTCTTGCCTTAGCCCGCAGCCTACACAACCTCCTTCCAGGTATTTTCAGAAATAAAGGAATCAGAAGGCGGAACCTAAACTCTAGTTTGAAAACCAGAAAATGAACTGGAAAGGACGAGAAAGCTAGAAAGTTATCGACTGAAGTGCAAAGAGCACAACGATATGCATGCAGGAATACCAGTTTGAGGGAACAAAGCAAACATCGCAGGCTGGCAGAGAGAAAGCTGGTGGCAGAGGCGGGGAGAGCATGATGTGGGAATGAGAGACGGGGTGGAGCATGGCCTTTCACCGGATGCCACATTACAGAGCCAGGGAGCTTCTTGACTTAGAACATAGTCATGGGGAAAGACTCAAAATACATGCCGTCAAGTGAATGGTGTAGGTTGCAAAATTGGGGGTACAATTTCATCTTGGGTTTGAAATATACTTGGAGAGAAGGACCAAAGGATGAGGAAGCTGGGGTAGGGACTGAAGGGGAGGGGGTGGTGTTTGGGAGAATCCACGTGGGGATGTCATGGCACCAAGGTACAAAAGAAAGACGGGGTTTTGAGTACAAGGCTGGAGGCTCAGATTTGATTTGATGGGCGGTCCCCTGTAGGTCCTTAATAGTGACAGCAAGAGTGGCTCCCGTGCTGAAGGTCACACACAGCATGGACTGGAAGGGTCGGTACTGCAAGGAGGAGTCTCCAGGTGGACACAGTCCCTGTGAGGTCCAGGGAAAGCCGATGCCTCCTGAGACTGAAGAGGGTAGGTCCAAACTCCAGGCCTGGTAGCTGCACTTACTGTGTACTTCCTGTCCCAGAAGACTGGAGTCCGGCCCTGTTCTGGGCTGAACTGTGCCCCTCACCCCCATCCCTCAGAATGTGACTGTATTTGGAGACAGGCCCTTTCTTACAGAGGGAGCCAAATCAAAATGAGGTCTTCAGGGTGGGCCCTGATCCCATATGACCGGTGTCCTCATAAGGAGATAAGACTGGGGACCCAGACACACACAGAGGGAAGACCATATGAGGACACGGGAGAAGACAGTCACCCGCAAGCCAAGGAGAGAGGCCTCGGAAGAAACCAGACCTGCCAACTTGATCCGGAAACTCCAAGACGGTGAGGAAAAACGTTTCGATTATTGAAATCACCCAGTCTGTGGAATTTTGTTATAGCAGCCCTTGCAGACTAATAGAACCCCTGAGGTCAGGTGTGGAGGGGGTTATCAACCCGTCCCTGGGAACAGCCAGGACCACCACAGATTGGCCAGGGAAGAGCAAAGAATCCCCATGGAAGTCTGGGGCACGCCCACTCCCGCCCGGCCCCCACCTCGGCGCTGCCCAGCCCAGCCCAGCACGTCCCTCTGAGGGTCCCTCCTGCAATGTTGGGAGCCACGTGGCCCTGTCCTGCCCTCAGAGTGAGACGGATGAAGCTAGTGCGGACTCCTCTCATTCATTTCCTGATTCTTAAACCAACAGGTTCTTTGTTCTATCCCAATGTGCACCCTAATTCCAAACTTCTATCCATAACAAACAAAGTATCACCTGGCCTCAACAAGTTCTAGTCAAATGTCTTCGGTACATCTTGAAAGTCCTAAGTGAATGGATCCTTGCTGTAAGTCAATGCCATCGTGCACGGGGCAGGGTGGAGATAGATGTACAGGAATGGGTATACAGGTGTAGTATAGATGTATGGGTATAGGACAGGGAGAGGGAGAGGGACAGATGTAATAAAACCCTCAGATTTGTCATTTTATCCAAGACTTAACAAAATGCCCAGATTCCTCTACAGAGGCAAGCGGCAAGATTTTTTTTTTAAAGAATTTTGAAACGCTAGGTGATTGCATTATCTTTCAGTGCCAGCAGGTGGCCTCTCTGAGCAAAATCAGTGGCTGCTGGAGATGGGTTCATGCACCTCTATCTTCAAAGCAGGTTTCACAGGTGACTCATGACACGGGCCATGCATGCTCCTCCAGACTCTTCTTTGCCCCCATCAGATAAGCAAAGCCTGTCAGCACGCTCCCTGCCAAATCCGTAGGCCCGGATTCTCAGCTTTGCTTTCCTGTTTTCTGTGCCGTGAGCAAGCGTGTCAGAACAGAATGAACCAGAGATGCTGGCTCCATCACAGTGTAAACGTACTTAATGCCCCCGAACTGTACACTTAGAAACAGGTGAGATGGCAAATGTTATGTTATGTGTGCTTCATCCCAATGAAAAATCATTTTCAAGACTATTGAAGGAAACCACTGAGGGTTTGAGCACCAGCCCTGGGCCTTTGCTAAAGGTGGGGTGTTTGGACACACCACTCAAGCCCCGAGCCCCAGTCCCTCGGTCACATGAGATCCTAATGCCTGCATCTCAGGCTGTGGCAGGATTGGGGTGGGGGGTGGGGGGTGTTCTGGAAGGACCAGGCAAAGTGGATGGATCCGCTCTACTAGTGTCCTTTCTCCCTTCAATTTTGTCTGTCCCTCCAACTCAGTGCCCCTGTGTCAGGGCAGGGAGAAGGGGGTCTCTTCCTGCAGTCCAACCCCCACTAAGAGGGTGGTGGGGGCTCGCCACCCCACTATCGGTAGTGAGTCCCACATGCTTCCACAACTGTTTCTTCATGGGTGGCCCGTGGTCACCTGCATCCACATTTCAGGAGCACGGGTTGAAAATGATGCTCCGAGCCCCACCCTAGACCTGTTGAACCAGGATCTCAGGGCGGGTCTGAGGAATCTGGAGATCCTCAAGATCGGCAGTTTGACAAGCTCAGCTCTGAAGAAACAAGGGCCATCAGAAGAAATGCTGTCCTGTTGCTCAGCAGGAACTAGGCAGAAACTCAGCCTGCTGGGCCGGGCACAGCGCGTGCTGCCCTGGGGGAAAGGCACATGCAGAGGTGGCCACACTCCACGACCCCCAAGGCTCACTGTCCACAGGGGAAGGAAAAGGTCAACACAAGCACCTTTCTCCCAGAGCTCAGGTTCCTTCTGCCACATGTTGTCAACAGTGACAACTTGCCTTATGCTTTCCTTTTCTTTTTTTTTAAGATTTTATTTACTTATTTGAGAGAGAGAGAGAGAGAGAGAGAGAGCACGAGACGGGGGAGGGTCAGAGGGAGAAGCAACCTCCCCGCTGAGCAGGGAGCCCGTTGCGGGACTTTATCCCGGGACTCCAGGATCATGACCTGAGCTGGAGGCAGACGCTGAACCGACTGAGCCACCCAGGCACCCGCCTTATGCTTTTTGAGCAATCACTCAGACTAAGGCAGAATACCATAGGCACTGAGCACTCTGTCTCTGGAACACAGATCTGGACTACAGTCCAGGCTCCGGGACAAACTTGGGCAAGGTCCCTGACCTCTCTGAGCCTCGTGCCCTCACCTCTAACACCACCACCCGTAAAGCTCTCAGCTCAGGTGACATGGCAGGTGTAAAGCATCAGGGAGTGTGCACCCTCTGGCCACAGGCACGACATTCCCTGACAAGCTTGCCCCTGACACTGACGAACAAGGAATGAGCAAGAGCATTTGAGACTTAAAGTAGATCATTTCAAAGAGCCTCGGCGGAAACTGCATTGAAAAATCTGCAATTCAGACAAAGCCAACAGGGGGATGAGGTGGGAAGGTGGGAGGTGAGTCTTTTGAGGAACCACTTTTGCCTTGACTCCCGCGCCAGGGTGCTTGGGCTCGGGGTGCCAGAGAAAAGGAGACGGCTTTGCGCATTGAAAACCCACAGAGTGGTCAATGTGGCCTCTACGACCTTGCTCAGTCCCATTTTCGAGCTCAAGGCCATAAGAACCCATTTCTTCCCTTTTATCCAAATTACTGAAATTTTGCTTGAAGGAGACAAAATAAGTTCTGAGTGATTTCCGACCACTTTATGTGGTCACGAACAGCATGGGAAGAGCAGCAGACCCACTTGGGTTAGAAGAACGCTCCACCTTCCTTCTGCTCCGGGGGGGTTGAGAAACCCAGCCCAAGACAGGAAGGACGCTTGAGCGCTACTTAAAAGCACGCGGTGGCCACGGGCGATGGAGGATAATGGAAAGACAGCGTGAAAAGTGGTGGACAATTAGGATTATTAGAAGTATTGCCGTCCCCCAGAGCGGGCCCTAAGTGGAAAAGGGCTCAAATGTCAGAAACAAAAATAGCCAAGAGACCCCAGATGATAACTGAGCGTGTGCCCCAAAAGTCACGTGACGGGAAAGATGTTTTCCAAGGGGAGAGTGGGCACCACGGCATGCTGGCCCCTAGAAGCCCCGTCCCCACTCATCAGGCCAGAGCGGCTGGCTGCCAGGTCCTGGGCTGGGGGGCTGCCAATTCAAACACGCTGACGGCAAAGCCCGGCACATGAGGAACGCAGTCCAATAAAAATCGTGATAGGCAATGGAGAAATAGGAGTCTTTCGTGGGGTGGGATGCTGGTCTGTTTCAGTGAGGCATTCCATCCAGAGACTAAGGATAGGCTTTCCGTTAAGTTTCTTCCCTTATATCCATCCTATAATGATGACATCTCAAAAATGGAAAGTATTGGACCATTCACCCAATAAAGTAGTCCTATTTTTAACCAGTGTACAATCATAAACTCCCTCCTGTCTGTATGTCCTGTGCACATGTCCACACACACCTGGGACATAGGCTGCCATTTATTGAGCGTCTGTTCTATGCCAAGCAAGGTTTGAAGTGCTTTCCACGTGCTGACTCACGGAACCTCCCAAGAAACCCACAGGTAGGAACCATTGGTATCATCAGCCCCATTTTACAGGGAGTAAAACCGAGGCACAGACAGGGTAAGTAATTTGCCCGAAGTTACATAACTGGCAAGTGGTAGATCAAGGTTTGAAATCCAGCCTGTTTCCAGGGTCCTGTTGTGTAACTTCTGTGCCACAGGCACACATCACACACAGACACACACACAGACAGACAGACGTACACAGAGAGACGTGAACACAGATACACACTTACCTACACACACACACACACACACACACACACACACACACACACAGTTACTCAGATAAGAGGCACAGGGAGGCAGGTTGGCCCTAATAAAACTCAAAGAAAGGCAGGGCTGTTCGGCTGCCTTCTTCAGCCACACTTTTGTGGGACACGTTATGTTTTCGGGGATTTCCAAGGAATCTGCTTGATATCTCACTTCCGTGTCTAGTAAGCATCTCAGACTTAACAGTCCCAACCAGAGCTCTTGAGTCCACAGCGCCCCATCCCTAACCTGCGCCTCCCCCAGGATGGCTGGTGACTGTCACCCACCACCCTTGAGTTGTTCTTGGCTCTCCCTTCCCACAGGATCCAATTCGTCAGTAGCTCCTGTGGGCTCTGCCCCCAGTCCCGATTTTGTGCACCCCAAATCCAACCATTCCTCTGGTCGCTGCTGCTACCTCCTCCACCCAGGGCACCACTGTCTCTTTCCTGGAAGCCGACACGGTGTCTACCAGTCTGTTCTCTTTCGCTTGTGCTCCGTGGCCCATTCTCCACCCCTCTTCCCAAGCCATCTCCTCAAAGCCCCCGTCAGATAGCATCAGTCCCCATTGTGGAATCTTCAGAGGGCTTCCCACTGTAGCCAGGATAAAATCATGTCTGCAGCAACCTGCGAACCTCCTCCCGCAGCATCGTCTCTCTTGCCCCTCCTCAGGCTCTTGGCACGTTCCATTTGCCAGGTCTAGAACTCTCTTCCCCCGGGTCTCCTAGCACGCGGCTGCTTTGAGGAGGACTAGAGCAGAAGTTAAGAGCGCAGTCTTCAGAAGAGGACTGCCCGGCTCCACCCCAGCTCCACCATTTCACCTGTGTGAACTCGCAAGTTGCTTGACCTCTCTGTGCCCACTTTTCCCATTTGTAAAAGGGATGTAATTATTACACCATCCTCATAGATATTTTGTGAGGATTTCATTAGTTAATACATGTAAGGCATTCAAAATAGTACTTGGCACACAGTAAACATTCAGAAACCATCCCCTCATTTGAGAAGCCCACCCTGATCTCCTACCCCCATCACTCTGTCACATCCCCCGTCTTGTTTTTCATCATTGTGTTGATCACCACTTACATTAGCTTCTTTACCACGAAACACAGTAGAAGAAAGCCTTGAACTTCCTTTTGAATACGTCATCTTCGATCAATTGCAAGCTGTGGATCGAGGATCAACACCAACGTATATATCTTTAGTCTTTACACAAAGAAGGCTATAACTCTGACAACAGCCAAGACTGGCCACACATTGACGTGCGGTCCTGGGAACTACAGGTGTGTTTGCTAGGTGGTTTTGCTTTTCTGGCCCCTCACTAACTTTTTCCTAATCCTAGAACAAGATAAGATATTTAAGACTCAAATCCGTTCAATGCTTTCTTGTTCATTTTCTCATAAACTACAAACAAATGGAAAATTAGTTGCCGTGTGATGCTATATCTCAGGTGTAGAGAGGGTGATGACAGCATAATACCCGTGCTTCCCTTAGCTGCTGGTATGGCCAGCGCCCAATCCATAGTGGTTGATTGATTCATCAGCACATCCACCAGGCTCCTCTGAATGACATTTCTCTAAAGAGAAACTAAGGCCCAATAGGCGCCCTTCCTGTGCTCCCACCTCCCCAGAACACGGGCTCCTTTTCTACTTCATTTGAAAATAAGAAGTCTCAGGGCACCTGGGTGTTGCAGGCAGTTAAGCAGCCGACTCTTGGTTTTGGCTCAGACTGTGATCTCAGGGTCTTGAGATCAAGCCCAGCACCAGGCTCTGCACTCAGCCTGCAATCTCCGCTTAAGACTCTCTCTCCCTCTGCCTCTCCCCCCACCATGCGTGTGTACTCTCTCTCTCTCTAATATAAATAAATAAATCTTAAAAAAAAAAAAAGTCTCCTTCATCGAGAGACTCTTATCTGCAAACAACTCTATTTCTGGGCTCAAGTCATAGAAAGTCATCAGTTGTGGACTAAGAACAAGCCCATCCTATTCAGGCTGCAAAATAGAACAGAAATGCATACAGGGACTTTTCTTCCCACCATGATTCTTTCTCTGTGAAGAACATTTCCTTCTCTCTGTCTGTCTCTGTCTCTGTTTCTCTGTCTCTCCCTGCCCTTTTCACTCCTCATTTTGTACCTTCTCTTTCACCAGTGTGTTGGGACTCGGCCATTCCAGTATCACCTCTGAGCCCAACCGCTGATACTCAGACTTGAAAGTTGCTAGATCTTTCTCTACCCTCCATGGCATATCTATTATATTAGAGAACTTGGGGAAACGTTATTCACCAGATTTTCTAAAGACATCAGCCTGTTTGACTCTCTGCTACAAGTAAATGAAAACCCAGCCCAAACTCAAGTTGGCATAAGTAAGTGTGGGATTTATTGGCTCAGGAAACTGAAAGTGACAAGGTCATACCATCTTAAGGATCAGCTTGGTCAGGGGCTCAGATAACATCACCAGGATCTGGCCTCTGTCTGTGTATTCCTCTATCCAGGCTTTGTTCTCAGACATGTTTTTCTACTCATGATTCTAGGATGACCACACAGCTAGATCTACATCATCTCTTGTGCAAAGCACATAGGGGAAAGAGTGTCCACTTCCCAGACCACATAAACAGAAGTCTCAAAATGGAATCTTTAGATTTCTGATTGGCCTGACCGAGGTCATGTGTCTACCCTAGCCAATTACTGTTACCAGCAAATACAATTCAATGGTTGGCTTGTGCACAGACCACAAGCCCATTTTGGGGGATGTTGTAGAGCAGTGGTCACCAGCTGGGAGCTGGTGGGCTGAACCCAACCCAATATATTTCTTGTTAGGCCAGTACAGTGTTTTGAGATCTTCCATTCGGGCATCTTTAGCTGATTCCCCCAGTCTCTGGTTTCCTACATCTGCTCACACTGACTTACACACTGACATCATTGCCTGGTCCTGGCAGACAGTTGATTTGGGGGCACCACTGTAGATGGAACGCGAGAATTCAGTGTAGCTAAACTCATGATCTTTGGGCACCGATTCATCTTATGTCTTTAGAGCTTGTAAAAATATTGAATTAGACTCATCAATCTACCAATCAACAAACAACATTACCTTCTTAATCAAGAGTCTACAGGACTTGGGGATTGGGTCCACTTAATCAGATGTAACCATGGGCCTTGGGCATATCTCTGTGCCCCAGCAGACTTCCATGAGGATAAAATGATGTGTGTGTGCAAAAATGCCTGGAGACTATTTCTGTAATGGTAATCCCTTGTCAACATGTTCTATCTCTGAGGATTAATGAAAAAAAAAAAAGTTTTTTTAAAAAATGTCTTTCTCCTTCATGCCTAAGTTACACGTGGGTGTTTAGGAGGCAGCTGCCCACACCGTGTTCAAGGACCAATCTCCATCATTCTGTGGCTCTGGCATCCACTGGGCCCTGCAGCCCTCTGTTCGATCACCTGTGAAATTCAGCAGACAAAAGGGAAGTGGGAAATCGTGAGACTGGGCCTAGACGTGACAAATATGGCTTCCAACTACATTACACCAACCAGAACCTCGTCTGTGAGCACACCTACCTTGAAGAGAACCTGGGAATGTAGTCTAGCTGTTGTGACCGGGAAGAAAAGAAAATAGAGTCTGTGAACAGCTAGCCAGAATCTTTGAGAAGCCATCATGCAAATGAAGGGTTACATTCGCTTGGATCATAGTCTCCACATCCCTTATCCCTCAGGAGGACACTTTAAAAAAAAAAAAGATTTTATTTATTTATTTGAGAGAGAGTGAGTGGGAGAGGGAGAGGATCTCAAGCAGGCTTCCTGCTGAGCACAGAGCCTGACGTGGCTCTCGATCCCACGACCCTGAGATCATGACCTGAGCCAAGAGTCAGAGGCTCAACTGGCTGAGCCACCCAGGCGCCCCTCAAGATGACACTTAATGCCTTAAGTGCCCACTTTGGAGACAGGTCTTCTCAAAATGACCGATTTCAATTGTCCTGATTGGTTGTCAAATACCAGCTTTTAGTCACTGTACCAAAAGCTTTGGCTGTTTCAGCTCATTTGGTCTCTGATTCACCCCATGGAGTGGGCATCATTATTGCACTTCACAGATGAGGAAATTGAGGCTCAAAAATATGAGGTAATGTGCCCACGTTTGGCTACAAGTGTCAGAGCCAGAAACCGAACCACAGTCTGTCCAGCTCCAGAGACTGTGCTCTTCACAACAAAAGTCAGTTTCCAGATCAGGTCCGGGTGTTGGTTGTTATTGTTTTGCCTGAATAATTGTTCTTAATTGTTCTAAATTGCAGTTAATTTAGAACACTAGCTGAAGTCTCAACCACTGCTTAAAATGTTCATTTCATTGTGAAATCATATGTCTATGCTGGACCCAGTGGAACCGTCAGTCGGTTTGGCTGTAAACTTGTTCTCGTGCCAACCCCGGCCTTGGCTCCCACAAGCTTCTGAAGCAACAACATTCCCCCCCGAGGCTTGATGAGAGCCTCATTCAGAGCTATAGTCACCTGAAGCGTGTGCCACAGGTGTTCCTGGGCATCCCAAATCCCTTCTTTTGCACCGCTATTCCAGGTGAGAGCCAGGCAGGATCAGAAGATAAGATAGGAACACCCAAATCACAGGCTTCTCTGATGCCCATTTTGACAGAGAAGCTCAGCCATTTGAAAGCAGTTGAAAGCAATTATTGAAAACAATTTAAATTCTAAATACACTGAATTTTAGGAAAAAAAAGACTGCAATGAAACGACACTTTTATGAAAAATAGATGAGGTTGCTTCCAGTAATTATAGATCAGTGCGGATATGTTTCTTTCATTGGCCATTAATTTATATCAATTATTTATCAATTCCTCTGATGCTGTGTGCTTAAAACCACTTAGGACTGGGTGCTTTAATGTGTTCTTTAAAGGGACAGACTATAGATTCCACTTCAAGACAGGCTTTCTCTCTTGTGACTGGCATGGAAAGAAAGAATAAGCTGTTGGGATCAAAATCAACCTCATCCTTACAAGGAACTTATTTCTCCTGCCCTCCACCCCCTAAAGTTATGGTGAGAATTTTTACAACTTTTTTGGGAGGGGGAAAGGGGGAAGCCATTAAGTTCCTTGATTACAGAGATGATGCTATTCTTAAGAATTGGTGGTCCGACACAATGGGCATCTTAGGCAGTGTCCTGGCTCAGATAGCATCCTGATTAGATGGCCCATTGGATGTCCTGGCCACACCCACGAGCATGAGATCAGACTTGTCCCTGGTTTCTTTATGACATCTGGTCAACACCCCCACCCCGCCCAGGGAACATGAACTCAGAACTCAAGTCCAGGTAACGGTATTTAACATACGGCTGTTCTAGTCTCTTTTTGCCTTTGTGCTGTTTCCTGTTCTGGGATCTCTAGCGGTAACAACAGTGCCTGCTGTATACAGCACAGAAACCTCCCCAGTGCCAGGGGAGAGGTAGGAAAAGTGGTGAAGGTGACTCAGGATAGAAGTAGTGGTGATGGCGGGGAAGATGTTTTCACTCCAAGACAAACTCAGCTGCAGGTGCCAACTCATTGGGAAAACCATTTGCCAGCCTGGCTCAACCTACCAAACTCCAACCTGCCTTCTTATTTAAAAACCAACAAGCTGGCTGGCCAATGCATCCCTTCCCTTTTTTTTCATGACTGCCTTTGATCTCATGCCCCCATCAGGCTGAACAACCATGACCTGATGCCTTCTCTCCTCCATGCTTTTCATGTCGGCTTGCTCTCTTATCAGGGCATTTTCTCTCTCACCTTCTCTGCCTGGCTAAGGCCTACACAGCCTTGAAAGGCCCAACTCATTCATTTCCTATTTCAAGAACCTTGTTCTCAGTTCCCACCCTTTGCTTCCCTGAGTCACACCTCATGTGACCATCACTGCCGCTACCCCTGTCCCCCACTGTGTTGTGACTTCTGTGAGGACAGGGCTGATGTCTTCTGGCATTCTGGGACACCCAAGACAGTCAGAGAGTGCTTGGTCTCTGTTGTGTAACTGATGAACCGCCCCAAAAACTAGCGAGCAATTCCTAGGGGGAAACTGTTCCTGTTGACTAACTTAGAAATGCCTCATCCATTTCAAGTCTTGGGATTTGAATTCTTTTCTTCTGTATAATTCACATGCTAGACTCTTTCCCCAGACATTCTCACCACTGCGGTTTCATCTCAAATTTAGATAGTTGGTAAAAATAATCTACTAAAAGAAGAGTAGATTTTAAGGCCTTATTTCTAAAAAAAGGATGAAAAACCTGATATTGGTCAAATCATAGATACCATTCAGTAAAAGAATAAGATTTCAAATGGGAAATTGTATGACCCTAAATAATAATTTCTCACATTTAAATAGTTCCTTATCAGTTTATAAAGTACTTTTGAATAGACTGCACCTTTTTAGTTACCCATATTTCAGCTAAATGCTGACCCGGATGGGATGAAACCCAGGTATCTGGCATGCCAGCATGGCACATAGCCAGATAGATCTCATTTAAGAGGGTCGCTTTAAAGCCAGGCTGCCTCTGTTCCAGTCACATTCATCACAGACAAGCTGTGTGACTTTAGGCAGGTTGCATAATTTCTCTGAGCCTTAGTTCCTTCATCTATAAGATGAAGATAATAGTTGAATCTTCCTTCGAGGGTTGTCATGAGATACAAAATTAGTTAATGCTGTGGTTCTCAACCTGGGATGCATATTAGAGCCATCGGGAAGGTTTTTTTTTTAAGATTTATTTATTTATTTGAGAAAGTGAGAGGGAGAGAGAGAGAGCAAGTAGGCAGAGGGGCAGAGGGAGAGAGAAAGAGAATCCTCAAGCAGACTCCCCACTGAGTGTAAAGCCGGACACAGGGCCCAATCCCACGACCCTGAGATCATGACCTGACCCGAAATCAAGAGTCAGCTGCTTAACTGACTGAGCCATCCAGCTGCCCCCGTCAGGAGGGTTTTTAAAAATACTGATGCCCAGGCACCCAGGGCCAATGATAGCAGAATATCTGGGGTGGAGCCTGGCCATCCAGACACCAGTATTTTAAAAGTTCCCCGGGGTGATTCAAATACACAGGCAGCATTGAGACACCCCTCCCCCTAAGTTAAGTGACAGAATCACCTAGCACAGTGCCTGGCACACATTCCGGAGTGTTTAGTATGTGTGGCAGATGTGTGCAATCACCAGCAGGTTTACCTGCATCATCGTGGCACGGGGCTGCCAGTGACTTTTGACTTCCACTTTAATTATTGATTTTCCTTGCCTTTTAGCTATTCTTGCAGGAAAGGTCTTTAAAATATGCTGCATACTTTCCCTTATTCTTTTTTTCTATTAATAACTTTTTAAAATTCACATAGGTAATTAGAAATTAGAAAAGAACAGTCCATAAAAATGCATTTAAATCTCCTATAATCCCACACTAGAGAAAACTACTATTCGCATGTCATTGGATACTTGTCCAGATTTTAGTAACCAGGTATATGTTCCAAAAGTAGAACATTCAAGGGGAGCCTGGGTGGCTCAGTCGGTTGAGCAGCTGACTCTTGGCTTTAATTCAGGTCAGGTCATCATCTCAGGGTCCTGGGGTCACCTCACAGCAGGCTTCCCACTCAGCGGGGAGTCCGCTTCAGGATTGTCTTCCTCTGCCCCTCCCCCTGCCCTCTCTCTCTCTCTCTCTCTCTCTTTCTCTCTAAAATTAAAAAAAATAGATCATTCGAGGTATACTGTTTTAAAATCTACATTTTCTACTTTAACATTTCAGGAATATTTTCATGTTGATAAATAATATTTCTAAGATTTATTATTCTATTCTAGAAGCTACCATAATATATTTAGTCATGCCCTCTCTTTTTTTGAACAAATAATCTGTTTCCAGTTTCTGTATGTTATAAACAGCATTGCAATAAACATTCATTCATGTGTTTATTCATTCTTTGATTTAAGAAATATTACTAAGTGTCTGCTTTATGGCAGGCATTGTTCAAAGCAATAAGGGTATAGCAAGGAGCGAGAAAAATCCCTTCCAACCGGGGAAAAGTGACAGGAAAAAAACAAACATAAAATCTGTGGGACAGCGACAAGGGCTATAAGGGAAATCGAATGAGAGCAGGGGGGAGGTTGGTATGTTAACCGGGTGACCAGGTGAGGAACTTACACCTGAGCAGAGAAATATATGTGGTGAAGGAGGGAGCCAAGCACATATACCCAGGGGAAGCACATCCAGACAGAAGGACAGGTGCTCAAGTTACACCAAGGTGGCCCCCGTGTCTGGAGTGGAGCAGGCAAGAGGCAGAGGGGATGGGAGAAGCAGATGACACAGGACATTGGAGAACGCAGGTCAGTACTTGGGATTTTACCCTACGTAAGAGGGGAGCCGCAGAGCGTTCCTAACAGAGGAGGGACAGGACTGAGTTGTGTTCTTCGCAACTGCTGCTTATGGAGAGCAGAGCCACAGGAAGGCAGGGATAAAAGCATCATCACCCGTGGGAAGGTAATTACAAAATCCAAATGAGAATGGTGGTGGCTTAGCCAAGGTCAGGAAAGTGGGCATGGAGAGTTCTTGCAACCAAATCTTTGTTCACACCTTTACCTTCTGTTACGGGTTGAACTGTGCCCTGCCCCCACAAAATTCCTTTGTTGAAGTCCTGATTTCCAGTACCTTAAAATGTGACCTTATTTGGAAAGAGGGTCAGTGCCAATATAATTAGTTGAGATGAGGTCATACTGGAGTAAGGTGGGTCCCTCATTCAATATGACCGATGTCCCACAAAAGGGAAAAATTGGGGGACAGAGGTACACAAGGGAAGGACACCATGCAAAGAAGAAGACAGAGAGCAGGTGACGCTTCTATAAGCCGGGGAAAAGCCTGCTAGCAAATCACCGGATGCTAGGAGAGAGGTGTGAAACAAGTTTTTCCTTCAGAGCCTCCAGAAGGAACCAACCCTGCTGACACCTTGACCTTGAACTTTCTAACCTCCAGCGCTGTGAGACAATACATTTCTGTTGTTTGAAGCCACCCAGCTTGTGGTACTTTGTTACAGCAGCCCTAGCCACTAATAACACCTCCCTAGGATAAATTCCTACAACAGAATTGCCACTTCATAGGAAACATCTATTAAGGTTTTTGATACATATTGCTATCACAAAGGTTGTATCTATTTACATTTCCAACTGCAACATCTACAAGAATCCATTTTATCATATTCTTACTAATCCAGGAAATTAGAATTTGTCTTTTTTTTTTTAAAGATTTTATTTATTTATTTGAGAGAAAGAATGAGAGAGAGAGAGAGCACATGGGAGAGGGGAGGGTCAGAGGGAGAAGCAGACTCCCTGCTGAGCAGGGAGCCCGATGCGGGACTCGATCCGGGGACTCCAGGATCGCCTGGGTGGCTCAGTCGGTTGAGCGACTGCCTTCGGCTCAGGTCATGATACTAGAATTTGTCTTACAACATTTCACAGTACGATAGGTAAACCTATCTTATTGTATTTTAATCTGCCTTATTTGATCACTAGTACTTGGAAATCCTTATATGTTCATCGATTCGTTTGTGAATTACTTGTTCCTATCCTTTACCCGTTTCTCTATGGGTCTACTTGCCTCATACACACGCGAAGAAAACACCTTACCTTTCCGAGTTTTCATTTGGCTTTTAATGTTTAATAGTTTATACTTGTACTATCTTGTTTTAAGATTTTATTTTTAAGTAATCTCTACACTCAACCTAGGGCTCAAACTCACAACCCCGAGATCAAGAGTGACGCGCTCTACCCACTGAGCCCACCAGGGGCCCCTGTATTTGTGCTACCTATTACGGTAACCTCTAGAGCTGCATATGGCTATTGAGACTTCACATACGGCTGTTCCCATGTGAGATGTGCTGCTTGTATAAAATACATACCAGATTTTGAAGACTTGTCATGAAAGCAAAGAACATAAGATATTCCATTAATAATGTTTTCTTTAGTTTCTTATTTAAATTCAATTTTGTTAACATATAGTGTATTATTAGTTTCAGGGGTAGAATTCAGTGATTTGTCAGTTGCCTATAACACCCAGTGCTCATCACATCACGCGCCCTCCTTAAAGCTCATCCCCCAGTCACCCCATCCCCCCACCCACCTCCCCTCCAGCAACCCTCAGTTTGCTCCCTATGATTAAGAGTCTCTTATGGTTTGCCTCCCTCTCTGATTTCGTCTTGTTTGATTTTTCCTTCGCGTCCCCTATTTCATCTGTTTTGTTTCTTAAATTCCACATATGAGTGAAATCATATTGATTACATGTAGAAATGGTAATATTTTAGGTACATTGAATTAAATGAAATATGTCATTGAAATAACGTCACCTGCTTTTCACTTTCTTAATGTATCTACTAGTAAGCTTACAATTACATATGTGGCTCATACATGTGGCTCCCATTGTATTTCTGTCAAACAGAACCATTCTATATCATAAAGATGTAATGTTTTGTGTATATAAGTTCTTAATTTTCTTTACTAAAGTAAAATCTATCTGGTGTTTCCTTTGTGGTTTTGGTTTTCAGTATCAGGCTTATATACTCCACACCCCACAGTTATATTAATGCTGGCCTATAATTTGTCCTAATACATTTTATATTTAAATATTTACTTAATTTGAAATGTATCTTTTGCTCGTGGTGAGAGATCAGAATCTAACTTCAATTTTTTTCTAAATAGTTATTTTGCTTTGTTTCTGAAACTTGGCTTGTCTACCCATATTCTAATCATTATAGCTTTAGAAGGTATTTTAACATCTTGTAGGACAAATATCCCACGTTGGTTTTCTCTTTGAAATATTTCCTGCCTAAACTTGTACATTTGTAATTCCAGATGCACCTTCTGTCCCTTTTATAAATTAAAAAAAAAAAATCCACTAGGATAGTGTTTGGAATTATGAAAAATATATAAACTATTTAGTATGTAGCATTTTTAATTACAGAAAGGAATAACGACAATGCCCAAGAATAGAGAACCACTCGTGTAAATCTTGGTACATCCCAAGGGAATGCTGTGATGATGTGGTTGTATACTTATTTAAACTGGAAAGATGTCCATGATGTCTTATTGAATGAAGAATACAGGTTCTGAAATATGAAGTTCAGTAGTATTCTCCTAATGTGAGCTTGTATACATAGATCTATATATGTCATATTCAGAGACACCTGTCTGAAAGAGTATTAAACCTATTATAATAATTATTTCTACATAATTCCCTTCAGCTTCTTTCTCTTTTTTGCACTTTCTACATTACTTGACTAATTTTTTATAATTAGCCATTGTTTAAAAAACAAAAAGTTAGGGTGCCTGGGTGGCTCAGATGCTTAAGCATCTGCCTTCGGCTCAGGTCATGATCCCAGGGTCCTGGGATCGAGTCCCGCATCGGGCTCCCTGCTCCTTGGGAGCCTGCTTCTCCCTCTGCTTCTCTCTCTCTCTCTCTCTCTCCCTCTCTCTCTCTCCTCCTCTGTCTCTCATGAATAAATAAGTGAAATCTTTAAAAAAAAGTTATATAGTTAAATATCCAATTGACGAGTTAGTTCATTAATCCTGAATTAACAGTTGTACTATACCACATTTTGTCCAGCCATTCAAGGACATGGTATATCACTCAATTTTAAATTTTTTGCCTCCTTCAAAAAAATTTTGCAGTTACAATCATATAGACTTTATATATTATTATTTATATTCCAATTTTTCTATTTTTCTACAATATATTATAGTTAGTGGTTGATATGTGAGAAAACTAGAAAATTTTACTTATGTATTTAATTTTTTTTTTATTTCAGTTACGTAGAAAAGGAGGGAGACTAGGGAGAAAAAATTCAGTCACTTGATAAAATCCTTAATTCTACGTGTTTCTCAGTTGATTTATTCTCTTGAATTTTCTCAGTAGACAATTGTATCATCTGCGAATCATCGGTTTATTCTTTCCCGGTGTTTAAACTCTTTCTTTTTTTACACACAATACACTGGGTAGTTCTTTATATTAATGTTGATATAATCATATGCTGCATAGATATAATTATAATGTTTCTAACACACAGACCTGTCCCTCTAAATAGTAATACCCCTGTAATTTTGTCATAGTTACCGCTGTGGGCTCCTGGCTCCTTTTGGAACATGCTGTCTTGGTGTTGCAGCCTGTGGCATACCCAGCGCAGCACCTGCTAGGTTTTGTTTTGACTTAGCCCTAGTTACAGCCAAGCGCAGGAGAGGCTCCCGCTGTCCGGAGAGGCTAAAGACTGCATCGTCTCCAAGTAAAAGGGGAGGGGGTCCTCACTCATAAGGACCAGTGAGCTCTTTCCAAGGCTCTGGGAATGCCAGGTTGCTGGAGACACCAGCCTGAACATCCCATTCATTCCCAACCAGAGGCCTGACCTGGGCACAGTACACCTGCCTTGTTTGGGGATTTCACTTTTTCCAGAGCTCAGCCACACTGAGCACTCAGTCCTGGGCCTGGACCTCGGCTCTCGCTGCCTTCCTCCTGCAGGAGATGAGCCTCTTTCCATGCTACCAAGGAGACCTCTGCTCTCAGTTTATTATCTATGCCCAGAACATCAGTCCAGTTATCATAGCCATCCTGTTCCATTGTTCTTAGGGCTGCTACTTCCTGCCATATGTCCCGACTGCCTGAAACACTGCACCAGTTAACACATTCCCTTCCAACACTGCACCTTCCTCATCCACCGCCAGAGAAAGAAGCAACAATTAGACCTCCACTTGGTACCCGGCTCCCATCAGGACAAGGTCCAGAACCCCATCTTATCACCTGTGTAGTGGGTTGAGCAGTGGTCCCTCAAAAAGACATGTCTCCCGGAACCTGTAAATGGAACTGTATTGGAAAAATCTTTGCAGTTGTCACTGCGGTGAGGATCTTGAACTGAGATCATCCTGGATTAGAGTGGACCCTGGATCCAAAGACATGTGTCTTTATCAGAGAAGGCAAGAAGACAGAGGTGAAATGAGGATGGAGACAGAGACTGGAGCTGAGCCAAGCATCTACAGGCCAAGGACACCAAGGATTGCCTGCAGATTGTGCTCCAGAGCCTAGAGGAGGAGCCAACCTTGCTGACACACTAATTTAGAGTTAAAATCTCCAGACTGCTGTTTTAAGCCATCCAGTTCCTCGTCACTTATCAGGGAAGCCCTAGGAAACTAATACAATCTTCTTTGTAGAACCGCCTTGGAAATAACTATCTCAAATTGCGTCCCCGAGGAGGCTGACTTTGAGATGGAGTTTAGAACACAGAATAATTATTGAAGACTGTCCTTGGAACCAGTACCTGTGCAAGGGAAGATTGGGGGCAGAAGCAAGAGTGGACAGAGGGTTGAGCCACTGCTCAGGTCCAACTCCAGCCTTGGTTGACCCTTGGAGTTGACTCAGATTGGGTCAAGATGGGCACAGTGATCAGTCATGGGTGTGGACCACCCTGGCTGGGTGTGTCCTTGGCTGAGGCAGCTTTCTATAACTGAGGCGACCCCTGGAGGAGCTGCCTGCCCCGGGTGTGTCTGCCAACCACCCTCCCAGTGGCTGAGGCACGGAGCCCTTCATCACAGAATCTAAGTGGCACGTCACAGTGTGCAACACAGCTTCTTTGGCCCAATACTGTTTTTGTAAATTTTAAATATTGTAAAATTCAAAAAATACTGTTTTATAAAAATCCCTTGGCTCAGCACTGTTTTTGTAAAAATTCATCTGTTTTCTCATTATGTGTAGTTCAGCTCTTTGTACTGCAATAGGTGTCCGTGGTATGAATATGCCACGTGTCTACTATTGATTGACATCCGGTTTCGGTTATGAGATGAATTGTGTGTGTCCCTCCCCACCCCACCCTGCCCCCGCCCAAATCCAAATGTTGTAGTCCTAACCTCCAGTACCTCACAAGGTGACTGTGTTTGGAGATAAGGCCTTTAAAGAGGTAATCACGTTAAAGTGAGATCATTAGGGTGGGTCCTAATCCAGTTAGGAAGAGGAGATTAGGACACAGACACACACACAGAGATGATCCTGTGAAGACACGGCCACACCTATAAACCAGGGAGAGGGGCCTCAAAGAAAACAGTCCTGCCAACACCTTGACCTCAGACTTCCAGGCTCCAGGACTGTGACAAAATAAATTTCTGTTGTTTTAGCTACCCACCTGGTCTGTGGTCCTTTGTTATGACAGCCTAAGCAAACTGATGCAGTATGATTCCAGTTTGGGGCTGCTACTAATATTCTCCTATGTGTTCCTTTCTGCACATGTTCACGAGCTTCTCTAAGGGTATATATACTTCCTCTGGGGCATACACTCCTTAGGCATGGAATCGCTGGTTGAAAGTACGTAGATAATGTCCAAGTGTTTTCCAAAGTAGTGGACCTAATTTACATTCTCATCAGCAGGGTGTTCAAATTCTAGTTGCTCCATATCCTTGCCAACACGTGGTATTATTACCAGACTTTTAAATTCTTACCAACGCAATAGTGCATAATGGTATCTTATCGTCATTTTATTTTATATTTCCCTATGAATGAAGCAGAGCGCTTTGTCATGTGTTTATCGGCCATTGAGAGTTCTGCTGTTGAGAAGGGCATGTTCAAATCTCTGCCCCATGTTTGACTGATTGATTCATATTGATCTAGAATAAATACACTATATATTATTGTGTCATTAAATATGCTTTTGTTTTAGCTTCTCCCACTCTGTTTCTTTACTTTATGGTATCTTTTGATTTATCTTAAGTTTAATGTAGCCAAGTGTATCCATTTCTTTTTACTGTTAATATTTTTCTGTGCTTGGCTTAAGAAGCCCTTCTGTCCCCACTCAACTCTTTCGCCCCTCAGCTTTGCTTCTCTGAGTGATGCCCTCATTCTCCCCTACTGCACATGGTTTCCTGGATGCCAGAGGGCAAAGCCTGGGCACATGTGAGCCACAGACAGCTTTGGGGGCTGGCAACTCTAGAAGGAAGGAGGCTTCTCTCCCAGCGTCCTTCCATAAAGGAATGTCACTGGCCCATCCTAAGTAACACCCTCACCTCTGCAGCAGAGGTGAGGCCATGTGATTGACAGCCCCACCAGAATAACAATCCATTCTGAAATAACGGGTTGCTGAGCTCATCCACTAGAACCGGAGGGAGAAGCCAGACATTCAAGGACCTGGAAGAAGGCCAGTATAGCTGGAGCACTCTAGAAAGAGAGAAGAGTCTTGTGAGATGAGGCTCGATATGTAGGCTGATCTAGATCACACAGTGTCTCATGGACCATGCTAAGGATTTTGGATTTTTATCACTAAAGCAATGGGCTATACCATATCTGTATGATGGCTTGGGCCAATGCACATTAACAGAGCTGCCATCAAAGCATTCATCAACTAAAGTATCATTTGAAGTTCTGTTGTGAGAAGTTATCTCTGGCTCAAATGTAATGACTTGCCTTTGTGAACTCCATCATCTTGAAAATTAATCATTAGGGTAACAAATTTTTATGACATGCTTAGGCCATGGGCACGAAGATGTGGTCCTTGTCTATAAGCACTGACAGTCTTGTGGGGAGATAAAATTAATCTTTAAGGCATTTAGAAAGTAAATTCTTACTGGGTCTGAAACTGTTCACATCAAACATTGTTATGAAACTGAAATCAGGTCCTCCCTTATTGGATAAACAAATCTGCCTGCCTCTACTTGGAGAATTTATTTCAGAAAAGTGAGATTCAATGAGACTAAAACATTAGTTATCATATAAGACCATTAGTACATACTCTTCCAAGTTAAGTTAGGAGTCCTGGTTTAAAATACAGATTCATCAGTTACCTGTCATGATCAACCATCTGGAACAGCCTGTCTAACAGAACTTGATGATGATGGATAGGCCCCTATCTGCTCTGTCCAGTATGGTAGCCAGTGACCAGGCCACATTTGGCTATTGAGCGCTTGAAATGTGACTAGTGTGACAGAGTGACTGAGATTTAAATATTAATTTTGATTCTAATAGCCAGATGGCTATATGCAAGAGCACTGGACAGCTCAGGTCTAGAACATGGCCAAGAACCCAGGAAGAAGTGATTGCTCAGCAGCCAAAATAGGTATTCCAATATTTATGTATAAAAACCATTTCATCCATGGAAAATTACCTCAAGCTCTCATGGAGATCATAAAGAATCAGTGTATGATTACTTTTGACACACTTCTAATAAGTTTTACTACATGGTTTCTAGTCTGCCAAAACAATTAAAGTGGCATGTTGACAACAACAAGGAGTAAAACCTAAAATTTCTAGGGAAGAGACCAAAAAATGAACATATTTTAGTATTCCTTAGATTGTGCTCTGCAGGACATGAGGGTCTTACAATTTTGAGAAGCGAGGAATCTGTTAGTGCCTCTTAAAGATGTAATTAGAATACAAATGCTCTGAGAATCTTGTAAAGAAAGTGGTTTAACTTAGCTTAAACCAGTGTTTTCAACCAGGGAAACATTTTTTTTTTTTTTTTAAGATCTTGCAAAACAAGTTTTCCATGAAGCACCGTTTGGGATTTATAACTTTAAAAAACCAGGCAGGAGACATTTATTGCACGCTAAACACATCTCAAATCTCACAGAGCTTTATCATAAAGTTTTACCAATTTTGCTAAACAGATAATCCCCGTGTCATTTATGCTTTTTCAAAACACACACACACACACACACACACACACACACACAAAAGATGGAAAGTTTCCCAATTTATTCAACCAAACAAGGAGTTGCTAAGACAACAAAAACCTGACTAGGATAGGACAAAGACAGAAAATTATGGAACATGCTCATTTACAATGACGGATAAAAACGAAGTCCAGCAGCAGGAGAAGGGGCAAAGCTCTTTGACCGAGTGGGATATATTCTGGGAATACTTAACATTGGGAAATTAATAAGGACAACTCACAGTACTAGGTGGGTGAAGGTAAAAACCAACACTATCATATTGATAGACACCAAAATGGCAGTTGAAAAATTAAAGATCAGGGCGCCTGGGTGGCTCAGTTGGTTAAGCGACTGCCTTCGGCTCAGGTCATGATCCTGGAGTCCCGGGATCGAGTCCCGCATCGGGCTCCCTGCTCAGCAGGGAGTCTGCTTCTCCCTCTGACCCTCTTCCCTCTTGTGCTCTCTATCTCTCATTCTCTCCCTCTCAAATAAATAAATAAAATCTTTAAAAAAAGAAAAATTAAAGACCAAAATGTTGATAAAATTAAAGATCCAAATGTTCAGCAAAATTGGGGCATGGGGCGGTGAGGAAATTTCTTAATAAAATAAAAGAATTATCTGGTGCCAAAAGCAAATGCCATGCTCACGGACTGCAGGGGATGCTGTGCTGTACCACCCAGACCCCTGTAACCCAGGACCCAACAAGGCAGCATTATGACTTTCATGTGCCCTAGGTAATGTTGCTTTCATGATGGGCCTCTTCCCCTATTAAAAAAAAAAAATACATATATATTAAAATTTATATTTTTATGGCTGCGTGGGTATAAAGACTTATATAATTCAAGCTGGGCTATATCCATTTTTTTTCTTCTGATTTTAAAGGAAATTTAAACATTTTTGTGGCCCTTGAAAGTATGGTGATCCTAAGCAGCATCTTCCTGTGCTGATGGAGAAGCCACCATTTGAGCTCCTTGGTGTGTAAGTGCCTTTAGCTGCAGCCTCTTCTTGGCTCACCACAGCTGTAGAGAGCGACCACCTGGCCCAAGGTTGTGCTCCTTCCTGGGGGGTCCAGATCCAACAACTGATTGATGTTGAAAGGCCTGGCTATTTTGGTCCAACTCGGGGCAATCCAGAGACCCATCTAGCACCAGAACTGCCCCAGGGGCAGCTGACTTCTCCCTCTGTCCACCCCCATTGCCACCCCCTCCCTCCCACAGGGGTCAATCCTGAGTACCCCAAATAAACCTCCTGTCTCAGACTCCATCTCAAAGTTCTCCTCCCAACCTGATAGGACAGCACATTACAAAGGAAACCATACTGCACATTTTTAGCTCAGAAACAGGCCAAAAGAACCTATCATTTAGGGGTGCATTCCCAGTCTGCAAAACTGCAGGAGAGTGAGGGTGCTATCACCACAACATCAGAACAGAGGTCACCTAAGTGGGAGGGGGCACACAGTGAGTTTCTGGGGGGGGGGGGCTGGAGATGTCTCATTTCTTGATCTTTGTGGGGTTCCAGTGGTGTTTGCTTTACAAGTATTCTTTCCACTGTACATGGATGTTTTATGCAGTCCTCTGTAATGTTAAATCTCACATTAAAAAAAGAAGAGATTTAACAACAAAAAAGTAGACTTACTCTCATCATTACTGTCACTGTTAACATTTATTTGTGGCGCTGTCCACTGTTCTGGATTCTGTCCCCTCCAATAGGCAGGAAGAAAGAAAGACCATTTATTCAGGCTTCCCTGTAAATATAACATATAGCCAAGGCTGTGTGACAACTGTGTTCCCAAACGTTGGCATCCAAGTTTCCTAACAGAGAGGAATTGTAAGTAGAATCAGTGTAGGTGAGTAGCAATGAGGGTTTTTTTTCAGGTGGTCTGACAAAGTCATGCCTGCCTTCTTGACCTGCTTCCACGAATGATGAGATCGGGTCTCGTGTTACCTGCTCTTCCCAGCAGAAGGATGTATGAGCCCAACCCCAGGATGTTAGTTTCACATCAGTTGACCTCTGTGACATTAATGGACATTCTCCCCTTCCTGAGACTTGTATTCAATAAAAGAACAAGTAGACACCAAGATGGATGTAAAAATCCCCAACAAATGGAGGAGAGCTGAACCTCATCATTCCAACAGATGAGCTGCTAGAGGAAATGCAGCCCAAGGAAACACCACGGCTTAGAAGTTTCCTTGCCATCATCCTCAAAGCCATCAGAAAGCTTAGTACAAGCCTCACACTCCAATAAGGAAGAAAGCCACAGCCTGAAAGCAACACTGCCCGTTCACAGCCATTCAAGCTTGCGGCAAAGAAGTGTGATATTGTTAGACCTTTCTGAGGCAAAATGGTCCATTAGTCTCCATCCACAACAGGGTAGGTGTCCTGTAAAAGCCAAGAAAGCAAGCACAAAGTAGATACCTGGAAAATGCAAAAGGGCTGCCCTCCAGAAAGGGGAGAAAGAAAGTAATTTAGCTAAAGCCCCCGCTCCAGAGCCATTTAGAAATCTCTGTCTTTATACTTGCGCTAATACTTATTTGGTTTCCATTTGGCTCTTCAAAACCTTAAAGCTAGATCCAAGAACTATTCTCTGAAATAAATTGGTAGTTCTTTCCTGGCCTGAGATTCGGGATGCTAATTGGAAAATGGCGCCTCCACCCAGATTCCACTCTAACTACGTACCTTGGATCAACAGGCTTCTGTCCCTGCCACTCAGGGCATTGCAAGGAGACTTAGAAGTAGCCCCTCTCTTCTGCCTGTTCCCCAGCCCCACTCCTGCAAGTCAGCAAACTATGCTCCTTAGCAGCCATCGCAGTTCAAGTCAAGCACTGGATCAGCTGCTTTTACATAGCTTGTCTGATTGAATTAACACAACTCCATGAAGTAAACACTATTTCCATTTTCCAGATGATGGAACTGAGGCTCAGATAAATCACCCAAGGTGGTCTTATCACAAGCAGAATTGGGACTTCAACATGGGTTGTCCTCTTCCTTTGCCAAGATGATTGAAAGACACAATGTAAGCAGCTTAGCCCAGTCTGCTCCATGACCAGGATTATTGTTATTAGTAATTTATAGGAAATGGATTGCCCCAGGACCCACCTCCCCATCCCCTTACATTACCCTTTCAAAGAGTCATTCAGTCAGGGCCACCCTTGAGGTCCATTGATCCCCTAAGCAGAGGCTATCATGGGCAAAAGGCCAAAAAAAGGACAGTTTACAGAAAAAGAAAAAAACAGTGGCCATTAAACCTGTAAAAATATGCTCAACATAATAAGGAAAACTAACATGAGCTAAAAGTTTATCTAGATCAGCAGATTGGAGGAGCAAAGGTCAAAGATTTTGATAACACTAGACATTGAGGAGTACATTTCTTCTCAGACTGTCAACTGGTAGACCCCAAAGTCGGCAGTTTGGCAAGGTCTATCAAATATTACGTGCAATCACCGATTTGTTATCTCTGAATTAACTCTGCTCACTTCCACGCACTTCTCAATCTGTGGCATGCAGGGACAAGGAAAGGCAGAGCTCTGTTTTTTTCAATAGTTAGAGATCAAAGATGAGAACCATCTACTCATCAGTAGCGAGCCAGTTAGACAAAGGGTGACACATGCATGCTATGCCATTCTCAGCAGCTGTTAAAGACCCCATGAGAAGGGTGCTTTTCCTATCCCCAGATGAGAAAGCAAAGGCACAAAAAGGGTAAATACTTTCCCAAGCTCACACAAAACTAGGAAGTGACAGAGGCAGGCTCTGAATCAGGCAGACTGGCCCAGAGTCCCACACACCTGCTACACTATGCTGCAGACCCCATCAAAATTATTTTTCACACTGAAGACCAAACGAAGAGCTTTTCAGACCCCCCACAAAAAAGCCTAGAAAAAACATATACTTTTTAAGGCCAAGAAATGTTATTGCCAGTAGTCATATTATAAGAAATGTCAAGGGGAATTCTTTAGGGAGAAGGACAATGATAACAGATTAAAAAAAGAATAAGATCTCCAGAAATGGTAAAAATGGAAGTACATATAAAAAAATAATATTCTCATTTGCTCTAAAAAACAATTAACTGTCTGAAGCAAAGATAGAAACAATGAGTTATAGGCTTTATAATGTGTAAGTTTTACTTTTACATGATAATAATAGCACAAAGGATGGGACGGAGGAATTGGAAGTATACCATTTTAAGGCTCTTATGCTATATTTGAAGTGATATGATATCATTTGAAGGTAGACTGTGAGAAATAAAAATTATGTTGTAAACCATGTGCAACCATTTAAAAAAAAAAAAGGCTTATGCCAGTAGCTGGAGATAAAATGGAATAATAGAAAATAATTAATCTAAAAGTAAGCTGAGCTAGAGGAAAAGAGAACAAAAAGAAGATGGGACAAGAGAAAACAACCAGGAAGAAGGGAGATTGCATTCCAACCATATCAATAATTACACTAAATGTAAATGATCTAAACTAACTGAATAATAAGCAGAGATACCAGATTAAATTTTTTAATGCAATATCCTACTACAGTCTGTCTATAAGAAATCTGTCTTAAACATAAAGACATAAATAAATTAAAAGAAAATGAATGGAAAAGGATATACCATTCAAACACTAATCAAACCTAAGATGGTATGGTTACATCAATAACAGACAAGTTAGACCTCAGGGCAAGGATGTGCCACAAATAAAGAGGGACATTATAAAATGGTAAAGTGATCAATTCACTGAGAAGATATAATCATCCCAGATGTAGATAGCAGCAGAGTTTCAAAATACACAGAGTGAAAACTGATAGAACTGAATGAAGAAATAGACAAACAATTTTAGTTGAAAAATTCAAAACTCTTCTCTCCATAATTGATAAAACAAGTAGACAGAAAATCAGTAAGGGTATGGAAGACCTGAATAATACAATCACACTTGACTTAACTGACATAAAACAACAGCAGAATATATATTCTTTTCAAGTGTGCAATCACCAAGATTGACCATATTTTGGACCATAAAGAAAAGTCCTCAACAAATTTAAAAGAACTGAAATTATGCAACGTGTGATTCTATGACCATAACAGAATTACACTTGAAATCAATAACTCTAAGGTGGTGGCCCGGGCCTGGGGGTGGGTAAGGGTTTGACAACAAAAGCACAAGAGAATTTGGGGAATTGATGAAACTCTTCTATATCTTGATCACTGGGGCTATTACATGACTATGCTTTTGTTAAAACTCATAGACCCTACACTGAATCAATAAATGCTACTGTATATAAATTATACCTAACCAAAACTGACTAAGATTTTTCATATAATGACAGAAAAACTCTCTAAAGGTCTGATATACAAGGGAAGTCATTTTAGATTTCTTTCCAAGTCAACAGGACTGCAAAAAATTTTGTTCAAACCAAAAGCCTGGTTTATGCCCTGCCACAAAATAGTACAACTGCTTTGTGAATGAGTTGCCTTAAGGAAAACCATCTTGTCCTTGGGATACAGACTGATGCTCCTACTCCCTGCATTTCTTGACAGGGAAACTCCTAATTCCTGCCTATGTGTTAATCTATAATCTTTTGAGATTTTACAAGATGTAAAACATAAATAACCCTGTAAAAACTGTTCATTCCCTGGAGCACTTTCTTCCTGTGAAGAGCGTATTTCCCAGGCAGCTGTCCTAACTTGGCCTCGAATAAAATTCTCTTTCCCACTTTTAGAGATTCTAAAAGGTTTGCTCATTTCGTGTCGACATCTTCATGATATGAGGAATTCGCAGTTCCTTCAGGGATGGACAATCAGGCTCAAGGACACTTACTGCAAATAACTAATGAATGTTCCAAATAAAGGAGACAATGGTTTCTGTAGTTTCTCCTCCTCTGAACAGTAGCAGATTATATCATTAATTTCAGAGGAATGACTTGCAAATGAAGAACATAACATTTTCATAATGAACTCAATGTGTGGTAAAAAAAAACAAAACAAAACAAAACAAAAAAAAACACTACTCATGGACCATGGAAAGGAGTAGGAATTGAAATGGGAGTTATTATTGTTTTTGTCAAATACTTCCAAAACAATAGAATTAAGAAAATTCATAAAGAGTTCTAAAATACACATTCCACTCAGCAATAGAAAAAAAAAACCTGGGATATTAAGCAAGACATTTAAAATATGGAAGATGAGAAAACAGGTGAGAATTCTTAAAAAGCCTACATTCTGCACATTTTACAACAATGTTAAGAAATCATTGTGATAAATGAGAGAGACACAGAAATAATTCTTATCTCCTGCAGGAAATAACCTTACAAGAATGGTGACAGTAGTTAAATATAAAAAGGTAAAGGTAGTTGAGAGAAGAGCTAACGCTATGAATGAACGTAAAAGTTAACTTTAAGTAAGGACTGGATGCACCAAAACTTTGCAAAAACCAGAACAGGGTGTTTTCTGTGCAGAGGGGACTGCCTTCGACCCTGGGAGGAAAGAGAATTGCAATGACTTGTCAAAGAAGAGAGATAATCCTGGAACACTTCTAAGGTAAGTAATTTTTTTTAAGTATCTAGCAAGTTATCAATTAACCTGGTGCCTCCTGTTTTAAAACTATTCACACATAATGACAGAAGAGCTGATCCTTGAATGTTTCAGAGAAAGATGTCCTCAGAGTTTTCAGATCCATAAATAATGGGGTTGATTAAAAATAGGTCATCCAAATCAATCTAATTGCCTTCTATTTTTACTATAAATTCTTTTCATTGATTTTTAAAATGGATAGTCCATTAAAACACATTTATCATGACCCTAAAAGTGTGCTTGTATTGCAAAAAGCCTAAGGTGAAGAATAAAAAGCAATTTCCCACCACATGAAGCTGAGGCGGGAATATCACCAAAGAGAGCTGGAGCCCTACTTTTCCCGGGGAAAAAAACCATTTCCGGGTAAAAGCTGGGAGGTGAGGTATCATTAGGATAAAACATTGTCCAGCTGTATGATAGCAGTTTTAGAATGTTTGGAGCCACGCATGTCTTGTTTGGATAAGTGGTCTCTAACTTTGTAGAGCCAAGGCAAAAACCTATGACTAGATCTGCGGTGTTTTCTATTACATGCACGCTCATAATTGCAGAATACCCATTTGTTCTAGAAAAATGTAGCTAAGGAAAACTAATATTAAAAATAATCCATAATGCCATCATCCAGAAGTAACACTAGAAACATTTTGATACATAG
Organism: Zalophus californianus; assembly: GCF_009762305.2. Classification (NCBI taxonomy): domain Eukaryota; kingdom Metazoa; phylum Chordata; class Mammalia; order Carnivora; family Otariidae; genus Zalophus; species Zalophus californianus. Next base: position 188,791,428 of record NC_045597.1, on the reverse strand, counting down.
CCAAAGTTTTAAAATACACAATGTATATTTTAAGTGCAGATATATAATACCAGCCTATAACCTTTTATACTAAAAAATAACATACATTTCAGATGCCAATATACAGTTTCTCAAAATTGTTGTGAATGGAACACACTGCGTATCTGTGACCATTTATTCAGCCACCCATCTAGGGTTGGACTTTATAAACAGTGCTTCACTAAAGGTCCTACAGCTAAATCTTTGCCAACATCCTTAATTACTTAAAATAGATTTCAAAAAGTAGACTCATTAAATCAAAGACAAAGCACCATTTGTGAACTTGGACTGACACCTTTTGGAAAGCCAACTTGTCAGCCACTACAGTCTCTTTCCATCAGCTCCAGAGCCACCTAAGAGAGTGAACCTTTTTCTTGGCAGCCTAACGGATAGAGCTTTGACGCTTGTGGTTGATAATTCATCTCGGACCGATGTTTTCACTGCTACATAGCAGTTGCTATATCAACTTTGGGACCAGCCCAAAACTGCTTCTCCAACCACAGATGGTGGTGACATTTCCACACCTTTCCAACACAGAATTATATGCATGAAAACTCTGAAGAACAAATACCCGTCTATTATATAAAAATTTTATAAAATTTAGACACATTTTTTGAGAGCAGTCATAAAATAATTCCGGTGAGAATTATTTCCTATGCCCATAATTTTAAACAGCACTTGGAGGCTTGAAAATTCTGGCCAGGCCAGCAGAGGGCGCTATGCAGGTGCAACCAGAAGCGGAGATCCTGCGGCAGGGCTGAGCACGCCTTCATCTCTGTTGCTATGGAAACCCTGTGAGACCCTGGGTGCTGCACCCAGCCAGTTCTGCTACCAGGGAAGGAGCTGACTTGTGATCCTCCCCCGTTACATGGAAGCGGTGCGGGGTGGAGTTTGCGTAGCCACTCTGGAATCCTGAGGTCACATGTTTAGGCTGGTTACATAGGGGCAGGTTGTTTGTAGGGAATGGTATCAAATAAGAAGCATCTTGCAGGGCTCCTTGCTTAGCCGGGCCACCATTTTGGACCATGGGATGGGTAAAACTCCCATCAAAGATCTCCGCTTCTGGCCAGAAGGAAAAAAGCCAATGCCCTGGCTTTGGTTGGTTCACAGGGGATTGGCTAAGGGTGGGTGTGTTTGGGGAATTTCAATTAAAGACATGAACTTGAGATTAAGAAATTGTTCCCCTGAAGCTGCCCATGAATCCCTGGGATGGAGGCAGATCTTTGGACAGTCAGTGCAGTGAGGGAGGTCAGCCCTGAAATCTGGGAGTGGTTTCCTAGGAGTGGGCACCAAGCCCCAGGAGAGGCCAATTTTGAAGTCTCAAATCTCTAAATGCGATGAGTTAAATGTTTGAAACTAACTTGTGTGTTAACAGGGAAGAGCATGTTAAATTTCTGAACACTCCCAAGGGAGGGGGAGGAAGAAAATGTAGCCTATCTGCAAAAATTCAAAAAGCGAGAAATTGAATGTGTAGATTCAGTGGCCACTTGGGGCAAGGTCCTTGTTACGGCAGAGATCAGACTGGAAGACTGAGTTATTGTGCAGGGTGTTTGTTAGGAAGTGCCCTTCAGGTTGACAACTGTCGAAGGGAGGGAAGGTATCAAGATGGGACAGGTTGCCTCCACGGATCCCATGGAGAGTTCAGGAGCTGGAATGAACCATCAGGACTCCACTGGAGTGAAATGGCCCACTGAAGTCCTCCATTGGAGTGAAATGGCCCAGCCCTCATATGCCCACCTAGATCGGTCAGTGAATTTGGGCCACCCTCGGCTACACACCATAGGTGAGGAGGTCCTCTGCAACTGAGGGGCAATCCCTGAAAAGGCTGACAGCTGAGAGTACCTGCAGATAGCCCTCCCAGCAGCTGAGGCATCTCGAAGGCAGATCCAGGTGGCATATCTCTGTGCCCATCACAATACATTTCCTGGACACTTAACACTCCATGCTCTCCAAAGTTCTCACCCCCTACTTCTCCCTTAATCTCTGCCCGATGTCCTGAGAGGATTGGGGTGCAGGCTGAGAGGAGGTGAAGAGCCCCATCTAAGGGACCGAATGGTGCTCAAAGTTACGGAATTTTACAGTGTTCTCCATGGAATTGATTTCTAGTTTCAGTGGTCAGAATAGGTGCTTGTTGATTTCAATATTCTTGAATTTATGAAGACTTGTTTTCTAACTTGTTTTCTAACACACAATCTGTCCTGGAGAACGTTCCATGTGCACTTGAGAAAAATGTGTATTGTTGCTTTTGGACGGAAGGTTCCATATATATCCAAATCCATCTGATCTAACACATCATTTAAGGCCAATGTTTCCTTATTGATTTGTGTCTGGATGATCTAACCATTGACGTAAATGGAATATTAAAGTCCCCTACTATATTATCATACTGCTATTTCTCCCTTCAAGTCCGTTAATATTTGCTCTACGTGTTCAGGTGCTATGTTGCGTGCATACATATTTACAAATGTAATGTCTCTTATTGGATTGACTCCCTTATCATCATGTAACACCCTTGTCTCTTATTACAGTCTTTGTTTTAAAGTTGATTTTGTCCAATATTAAATTTAGCTACCCTCCCCCCTTTTCAGTCACACGCTGCGGTAATCACGTCGGCACAAGCACATAAATATGGCCAACCTATGAAGCTGAATAAAACATCTAAAATGTCAATCATAAAACAAATTCTATCAGCTATGCAAAAGACTGAATTATCTTTCCATTCTCTCTGGAGAAAATACTACAAAATTAGTATCAATGAAGAGGCTGAGTAAGCACTCGAAAATATGCAGGGGAAAAAAGGTGCGCCAGGACGTTAATAAAAATATTATATTTTCTTGGATCCTGTGACATTTATGGTATTTCTTCTTAAACATACGTTCGCTCTCCTCCTTCTGTAATGGTAATTTGGTGGTGTCTTTCTTGGACTCCCCCACCCCCCGCGGGGTCCTAACTGCGCACGGCCCTGAGAGGGGCGGCCCCCACACTGCGGCGAGACCCACCCCGCAAGTCACCCAGACAGCTCATGTGCACAACGGAAGAATCGTACGTATTTCGCAGGATTCTGGAGTAGCTCCGCGGATTAACAGGCACTTCACCGCAGACCTACCCCCGGGCCACCTCGGAGCGCAGGCGCGGTGGCAGACCCACCCCTCTCCTTTTGGCCCCGGCGCGTTGGCGGGGCGGGGCCGGAACTCGGGCGCGGATTGGCCGGGAGTAAGATGCGCAGATACGTTTGAAAGGCCCAATCAGCGCCCGGCCTCTCCGCGCCAGCCAATAGGCAGTCGGAGGGGCCGACAGAAAGGGCGGGAGTCGCTATTTGAACCGGGGCGCGGGACGGGCTGCGTTTCTGCTTCCCGCTGGAGTCGGGTGTACGTCTCGGTGAGCCATGGAGGACCAGCTCCTGGGGGATGACGCGCTGCTCTGGAAGCTCCGGGACAGCCGCCGCCGCTTCCAGAGGCACATGCAGCGACTGATAGAAAAGGTACGCCCCCCCCCACACACACACACAGGCCCACTGGAGTGGGGGAGTCGGGGCGCGAGGCCGATGGAGGAAAACGGGGTTGGGAGCTGGGGTAAGGATGGAGGCGGCCGAGCGCGGGGCCAACAGGGCGGGAAGGGTAGGGGAGACGGGTATGGAGAGGAGGAAGCGCGGCTGGGGAGATGGGATTGGGGGGTTGGGGTGGAGGGGGGAGGTGGTTGGGGGGCGAGAGGGAGGGAGCGGGGTTTGGGGTTCCTCCAGACTTCCAGCCTCGCGCTGGCGCCTCCTGCGCCCGGGTCAGGACCCCCTCGTGGCCCTCGGACCTGAGGGGACGCCCCTGTCTCTCCCGCAGTACGACCAGCCCTTCGAGGATGCCCCGCTGGTGCAGATGTCCACGCTGACCTATGAGACACCCCAGGGTACGGAGTCATTCCCACCTTCTGAATATTTACAGTTAAGAGTGTGAACAGAATAGCGTCTTCCCTGAGTTTGAAATGCTGTCCTGGCCCTCTTACGAAAATAAACTTTGTTCACCTAGTAGGAACTAAAACATTACTAATTCCCTCGAACCTATAAGATACTTAAATTACTAATTTCCGGCAGAATTACTTGTTAAAACAGATTTCTGCAGACCCATAGATGCATGCTGGTTAAAAATGCCCCTGCCTGGCCACTTATCCTGTCAGCTTAGGCTGGTTGCTTTAACTGTGGGCCTGTCTCTTTTTCTTCGTTTGTCCAATGGGTTATTTGATGGGGATGTTGGAAGTCACATAAGCATGTTTGTGGAGCTCTTGGAACAGGGCCTGGCCCTAGTAAACACCCCTATTGACTGTTATTTGACCTATCTGACTTGGAGTATTAACTGTCCTCTTCGAGGTTCTGAGCACTTGGAACTTGACCTGAATGTAGGGAGAAGGAGCCATTCCGTTTAGTGGTTGATGCTGTAAGCTGACTTAAATCTCATGGATTCTCTTTGGTAACTAGGTTAAGAGGTCAGTTCCACCCACTCAGTCTTATTACCCGCTCATTCTGACCTAGTAATGAAGGCAAATCTCGGATCCAGTTCTGTGCACGGGACAGACAGGCACTAAAAGTTTCATAGGATCAACTTCTGAAGTTAAATAAAGTGTTAACTGTCTGCCTTTTTAGGTGAGCCAGCTGCACCTTGTGTAAAAAGTTCATGAAGACAGAAGCTAAGATATTCAGCTCCAGGTTTCACTTACTCTGTGGTCTCTGTCGGGCGATGACAATCGCTTCTCGGCCCTTTGGCTGAGATCAAGTGTAGTATCAGGCGATGAAAATCTAACCAGAGGGCAGGACACAGGGCCACGTAGGAATCATTCCTGAGGGTGCCATCAGCAGGCTTCACTCTGGTCTTATGCACTGTCTCCGCAAGGATGGGCGGTGCCAGGAATATTTTGGCCCCTCCATATACCTAGAGCACCACTAACTCCACCAGTGAAACTCACTCTGACTCTGGTTTGAGGAGCACGGTAATTGAAGCATCAAACAGCTTGAGGGCACTCGGACTTTAGCGCACCAAGGCCTCCTGGAGAGCTCATTAAAACACAGATTCCTGGGGCCTCGGGCAGCAGTGCTGGGTGTGGATTCAGTAGATCTAAGGAACTCCTGGCTGATGATAACGCAGTTCCACTGACCTGTTGCTTAGCCTGGAGAGGTACTTTCTGCTTAGAGCTAGCAGACCACCTTGTGGCAGGAATTCCCGATTTAAAAGCAACGCCATAGGGTGTAGAGTGTAGCTAACACTCCCACACCGCTGATGATGAAGACAGTAGGGGAATAATAGTTGTCCACATGGGTTGACAGCCAACCGTGTGCCCTATGCTTCTGAGAGTCTCATGTTTTTGATTCTTAGCAACACTTTGAGGTAGGTACTGTTCTTAGGATCATTGTTTCCTAGCAGAGATGCAGCAGAAAGAGGTTTGGGAACTAGCCCCATGTCACTTAGCCACACCGGCAAAACCTTGACTTGACTCAGCACGGTTGCTCAGCATCACTCTGTTCTGGAAAGGCCACATGGCACAGTGGGCAGGAGCACAGAGAGTCACTCCCCTGGGTTCACAGCCTGGCCCCGCCACTTGGCTAAGCGGCCTGGGCTTGGTGACTTGACCTACTTCTTACCTCTCTGTCTCCATCTGTACAATGAACTTGGTGAGTGCCTACCCCCTAGGGAGTTAGGAGTAGTCCACGAGTTCCATAGAAGTGAGTTGTAAATACTAAATGTGATATACATGAGAAGTGTTTAGAATAGAGCCTGGGACATTGTAAGCACCATGCAAACGTTTGCTGCTATTATCATCAGTAGCAACCATCGCAACCCAATGATCCCTCTTATTCACTTTGAATTTACCTGGGAGCAAAGGGAGGTTTAGGGAGAGATTAAGTATTGTTTCGGGTTTTTTTACTTTAAATTTTTTATTGTTATGTTAATCACCATACATTACATCATTAGTTTTTGATGTAGTGTTCCATGATTCATTGTGCATAACACCCAGTGCTCCACGCAGAATGTGCCCTCTTTAATACCCATCACCAGGCTAACCCATCCCCCCACCCGCCTCCCCTCTAGAACCCTCAGTTTGTTTTTCAGAGTCCATCATCTCATGGTTCGTCTCCCCCTCCGATTTACTCCCCTTCGTTCTTCCCCTCCTGCTATCTTCTTTTTTTTTTCTTAACATATATTGCATTATTTGTTTCAGAGGTACAGATCTGTGATTCAACAGTCTTGTACAATTCACAGCGCTCACCATAGCACATACCCTCCCCAAAGTCTTATCACCCAGCCACCCCCTCCCTCCCACCCCCGACCACTCCAGCAACCCTCAGTTTGTTTCCTGAGATTAAGAATTCCTCATATCAGTGAGGTCATATGATACATGTCTTTCACTGATTGACTTATTTCACTCAGCATTACACCCTCCAGTTCCATCCATGTCATTGCAAATGGCAAGATCTCATTCCTTTTGATGGCTGCATAATATTCCATTGTGTATATATATCACATCTTCTTTATCCATTCATCTGTCGATGGACATCTTGGCTCTTTCCACAGTTTGGCTATTGTGGACATTGCTGCTATAAACATTGGGGTGTACTTACCCCTTCGGATCCCTACATTTGTATCTTTGTGGTAAATACCCAGTAGTGCAATTGCTGGATCGTATGGTAGCTCTATTTTCAAGTGTTTGAGGAACCTCCATACTGTTTTCCAGAGTGGTTGGAGATTAAGTATTCTTGTCCAGGTCCTGCTAGCTAGTAAGTGGCAGGACTCCCATATCTCAGTGCTCACCTGCATGCTTGGGCCGTGCTCTGTACATATAGATTGCCCTCAGAAAGCACTCCGTACACGGGATAGAGAGATTACCTTCGAACAGTGCTTCCAGTCTATACGTAATACATAGTTTGCTCTCAATATATCTATTTTAAGGACAATACTTGGCCTATGTGTGTTCCTTGTTCGCGTTTAACTCTGGTTTAATGACAGAATTGGACAAGCTGCTGCCTACATTAATGACAGGTTTTTGTCTAATCTTAATTTAAAAAAAAAAAAAACCTTCAACCTCACAAAGATGAAAAACAACAGAATATCAGAAGTAGGGCTTTCTTTCAGTGTTACATCTGTCTTTTGCCCGTCACTTCAGTTTTCATTGACATGGATTGAACAGAAATTCAGCGGCCAGGATTGCTTAAGTGGTAATTTTTATTTTATTTCTTTTCTGAAGGATTGAGAATTTGGGGCGGAGGACTAGTAAAGGAGAGAAACAAAGGACACATCCAGGTATTTAATGTCAAATGTTATCGCCAACACATGCTGCCGTGCAGGAGTATCAGTGTGAATAAAGGTGTGGCTCAGCTGTGACCGCGCCGGGAGCCTCCGGAGGTCACCGCAGGGCTCCTGATCTCTGGTTTCTCGCCGAAACTACCCCATTTTCCTCTAAGGATTTACTGAGAAGCTTCACTTCTGTTGCTTGTCAGGACCAGTCCCCATTTCCTCTGCTGTAGGCCGAGGGGCTCTTGACAACAGCCCCACGTTCAGGGCTGGCCGGCGGGAGAAACCCACTCCTGCCCCAGCTTCAGCCACAGCTGCGAGCTTACTTTGTTGGGTTCCTAGAGAAAAGACCCGACCCAGTTCCTCTGAGGAAAGAAAGTGGCCTCTTTTCTCTCCTGCAAGGGGAAGAGATTAGGGAGAGGGTGCAGGATCACGCTTCTTTCTCCCATGGAGCTACCTTCCAAAACCCGGGTGTGCTTTTCTCCGAATTTATCCACGCACACTGCAGCAGCTTGCCTTCCTGCTGGGACACCCACGGAGCCTTGCTACAGTAATTTTTGCAAGGACGTCCGGTATCCCCTTAATGACTGTTTCTCAGCCAAGAAGCCTGTACCCTGGAATGAAAACATCGGGTAGGATTCCCAAGTCATTAACAGCAATTCTGAAACAAAATTTCTTCCCAATTATTTTCATCACACACATCATGTATTTAGTTGCAGAAATGTTAGAAATACATATAACTATTAAAATCAACCTGACTCCCATAGTCATTAATGACATTTTAGTATAATTCCTGCTCATGATACGCGTTTTTCATCCTCGTTTTTCCACATAATACACATTGTGAACATTTCTTTTCATCATCCACTGTATAATTCAATTACCTTTTTTAAAAAACTGCTCTCGTGGATAGGCATTTGGCTGTTTGCACCTTCCTTTGTTATAAAAAATTGGGATCAGCACACTTCTGACGAAGGGCCAGGTGAGAAGTATTTTAGGCTTGGCTGGGCCGTGTGGTTCCAGCTACTCTGCTCTGTATTATGAGGGGAAGGCTCCCATAGGCCATATGTGAACGGGCATGGCCGTGCTCCTGTGAAACTTTATTTATAAGACCCCTGTTAGAAATGCTCCTCGGAGGACCATTCTTGGCTCTTCCCAGCGCCAATATTATCCCTTATATAATAGCTGCCAAGAAGTGTGGTTAGCAGGTCAAAGGATACACACTCTAAATTATGCGTAATAGTGATGCCCACCGATCAGACCAGTGCTTGAATGGCTCCGGTAGCCAAGTGTTTTCATCTGGACATTTATTTAAGGTTTTTGCTTGAAGTGTAGGACCACCCCTGCCTGGGGTATATAGAATTTTAAGCTCCTCTCCTAGGATTAGAAAACTGGGCATCATCTGTGCTGACCACTCAGGTGTCTGCAACGCCCCCGAAGTTACTCTGTGTGACTGTGCCCAAATCTGCCTTCTTTCCCCAGACAGCCAGATACTCAGCTGGCCCCCCCACCGCACCCCCGAGATGGTGCCTGGAGGCTGTGGGAGGCAGTAAGCCCCAGTGGGCTGTGCGTGTGTTGACCTGTTGGTCTGGTCCTAACACAAGGCCTGCGCTCTCTTTGTAGCCTCCAGAGCTTCCAGTTGCTGGGAGGTCGGTGTCCATGGCTCTGCTTCCCCCTAGTTCTCAAATCAAGTTTGGCCTCACCTCCAGACACAGAGGCCCCTCTAGTCTCCTCTCTGTTCTAGGTGGTTCAGTCCCTTCTTACCTGAGGCAAAGGAGGCGACATTCCCCAAGGCAAGATTCAGTTACCACGCTGTGTTCACAGCCAGCCACAAATGCCCCCTGATGACAGCGCAGGATCATCCCCGAAGGGACAGGCTTCACCATGTTCTCACTCCTGTTCTTGCAGGGCGGGGGAGTTCCTAAGAAACTTTAGCCAGTCTGGTGTCTTGAATTCTCAGGTTTTACTAATGAGAACCCATTGAGGGCATTTGTCAGGATTGTTAGCGAGGCCAGTGGTAGAGACCAGGCTGTGGAGAGAAGCTCGTGGCCTGCTGGTCGCCCCCCCGTGGCGTGAGTCCTGGTCAGGACGGCTGACTGCCCCCGAGAACTGACTTCACATGCACGGGGTCACAGACGAGGTCACAGGAAGTCCCGCAGGGCCTCTCAGATTTCTGGGTTCTACCTGCTGATCTAGCGACAAGGCTGTCCTGTGGCGTCTGGGTTCTGTGTTGCCACCACACCCGGGCCGCGGTCTGGCCCCTGCATTCCCGCCTTTTCTCCTCGCTTCCCCTGCTCTGCCCCTCACCATCCGAGTGGCTCTGGGAGCAGTAGCCCAGGGCACACCTGGAGGAAGAAAGCCGTTCCTTCTCTGAGGGGGGCCCCTCCAATCGACGGGGAGTCTCGAGGCCCTTTATGCGGGAAAGTACGAGAAGAGAAGCACGCAAAACCCTGTTCTCTCACATGCTAAAGGAAGGACTATAGGGTTGTTACTTCACAGCGGCTTTGAGGTGTGTTATTACTGAATCGAGGCTGTCTTGATCCACTTCTGTGCTTTTGAGGACTCCCTGGTGGAGACGGTCGGCAGGAGTGGTGGCAGCCCCACGGAAGCGAGCGCCAGCGGTCCGGCACCTCCAGTGCCCGGCACACGGGTCCTGGCAGTGGGTGAGTGTCCCTGTGCTGGGTGGCGGGGTTGGGAGGGGCACGGGTCCCTGGTACAGCATCTAAAGTCCAGATCCCTCACTAGGACTTCTTCCAGGGCTGTTTTAAAAACCAGAGTGTCCTAAAGTGCCTGCTACTTCCTTCTGTCTTACTCAGTTACATCTGTGGCACCTGACACCTAAACAGCACTCAAACCTTCTTGAAGAATGGACGTGCACCCCCCCCCGTTCGTTTCTTAACTTATCGCCCCCCCTTAAAAAAATTAATCTCAGGAATTTCATGAGACTTCAGATTTGCGCCATGGGGCAGTGTTTGAACTGCTGACTTCTGTGTGACATCTTCCTGCCTCTGCACCGCCGTGCCCTCCTTCCTTGTCCTCAGAGGGGCCTCGTTTCCTTTCTCAGGCCAGTCCTGCTGCCCAAACCCCGACCCAGCCGGTTTTCTGGGGAATCTGTCGATCTCCGCCATCTTTCTCTCTTTGGTGTCTCCCTCTGCTCTGGGTGCAGCCCGTCGGTGTTGAACGTGCTCACATTTCACCTCAAGCACACAGAGCATAGTTGACCAGTCTCCCCGCCCCGTGCCCCTCTCTCTAGTCGCCTGCCTTTGTTCGACTTCCCTTCACAACCCAACGTGTAGGGCCTGCTCATGCTTACCACCTGCCATGCACTCCACCAGCTCCGTCTGGCTCCCGACTCCCATCTGGAAGGCCTAACGCTCAGTGGTCCCAACCACCCCATTGCTGACCCATCGGCATTCTGTGGCTTCTATCCCATTGCCCTCTTGGTAGCATTTGAAGCTTCTGGAAATCCTGGCATTAGCCAGTGGTCCTGTTCTCTGTGGATTTTCTTCCTTCTCCCCTGTCCTGCCAGCCCACCTTTCCTCTCCACCAGATGCCCTTTCTTGAGATTGGTCTGAGCCCCTCAATCTGGTGGAACCCCCAGCCCAGACCCTGTCAGCTTCTCTTCTTGAATACTTTGTCTAAACTTGGCACATCTAAACTGAAAAGGTCAACCCAGCAGAATTGCCCTCGGCACATCTGTAGGATGAGCCAGAAACCCAGCCCCTCCCTCCCTCCTACCCAAGACATCACCCTCCTGTGCCTGTCTCCCCCCCCCCCATCCCTTGTGCGGCTCTGCCCCCGTGTCCCACTGCACCCCCCCACAGTACCAGCTCTGCCCCCTGGCATCTGTGACCGTGCCCATCTGGTCACACCACTTCTCTGCTCAAAGCACGGCAGTGACTTCCTGTTGCTCTTAGGATAAAGACCAGAATCCTGACCTGCCTGCCATGTTTCACTGCCCCCAGGAAGCCCCCTGACCCCCAGATCCGAACAGACTCCCACCTTCACCCAGGCTCCATACACCAGCTCTTCTCCGGGTAGCGGTTAACTAGACTCTATGTCTGTAATGTCAGACTTTGTAACGGGTCCAAAACCCCCGTCTCCTGCCGGCACTGGTCCTCCCCAGGCTTTGGGTGCTCTGCCCAGCCCGCCGGGCCAGCTGTACAACGGGTTCAGTCCTTCGGGGAAACACTGGGTAGTCTTGCCAAGTAGAACTAGAAAGCCCTAAATGAAGGTGTTTACTCTTTGATCCCGATTTCAACTCCGTAAATCCTTAGGTCCATGAGTTTCTGGACCATTTGAAATAATTAGAAATCGTTTATCCCAGAGCTGCACTGTCCAGCATGGTGGCATTCGTTGCCTGTGGCTATTCAAATGAATTGAAAATTAAATAAAATTTAATCATTAAGTTCCCTGTCCTCATGAGCCACATTCCGAGTGTTCACCAGCCACGTGTGGCCAGTGGCTGACATACCAGACAGCAAGTAAGGAACTTTACATCATCACAGAGTAGGACAGCCCTGGGCCAGAGCGACTCAGCTCCTAGAATCAGAGGCCACTGAAGGAGCTCGAGGTGATAGAATGCTCTTCCAGGGGCACCTGGGTGGCTCAGTCGGTTGGGCGTCTACCTTCATCTCAGGTCATGATCTCAGGGTCCTGGGATCGAGTCCTATGTCCGGCTCTGCGCTCAGCAAGGAGTCTACTTCTCCCTCTCCCTCTACCCCTCCCCCTGCTGCACACACTCTCTCTCTCTCTCTCTCAAATAAATAAATAAAATCTTTAAAAAAGAAAAAAGAAAAAAGCTGCTTCTCCGGTCGTATTCCTGTTCTGATGGGTTTGTTGCATTCCTAGTAATCAGGACAGCGACAGATAGCTGTGTCCTTATCAAAGGGAGCACTCTAGAACATACTCCAGTGGTGCGAAAACTAGCCTTAAGAGGAAAATGCAAGCATTTCTTTAAAATGCTAATTTAGATTTCCTTTTTTTGCTTTTAGATTCAAAAAGCAATGATGATACATCTTTATATCAGGAAGATGTGGTTGCTGGGTCCTTCATGGTAAGACCTGCCTGTTGGAACGAAGGGGCTGAGCCAGGGCGCGGAGGTACAAGGGCACACCCTCGTTTCCAGGGTCTGTCTTGTGCTCTTTGGAGGCTCGCTCTTTGCTGATACTACCCCTCATGTCTGGCCCCCCTTCAGATCCCCCAAGGCAGCGAGGGGCTCCTTCTGTCTAGCATGCGGCAACCACTACTGCCCCCGGTTCAAGCCCGGTTTACTGAACTTTCATACACGTTGGATGATGTTCCGTCTGCACACAGACCAGTCACAGTTCACAGGGTGCCCATGCCTTTGATCGAGCACGCGATACTGAAAGTTAGGCTCTAAGTTGGCCTTTGCCCGAAGAGGCAATGTCATAAGGAGGCTGTTTCTGGGAGGTATTTCCAGACCAGCCCTTGGAAGCCCGTGTGGTCATGAGGTCATGTCTTCAGGCCGTTGTTCTGTCTGCCTCCCCCGTGGCCCTAGTGGGCCCAGAACCACCTGTCCCCTCCCTATCCGTCAGGATCGGACCTCACCTTCCCTCCACTGGGATACACGAGAACACACAAAGAACATGGTCTAAAGGAGCGTCTTTCCTGGCCCCAGTGTCGGATGCTGGAATAGCTAGTGTGTGGGTTTTCTCTAAAATTGCTCTTTTCATGCAGAGTTTGCCCATATACCCGATGTGTGACTTTCTAGTGCCTAACTAGAGTGGGTCGTGACCCTGGGGGAGGAGGGGAGGCACTTTGTGAAGTATTACATAGGGGCGGCAGTGAAGGGGAAGTAGGTGGCCCCAGCAATAAGGAACATTCTGGACAAGGTATGTTTGTGTTATGCCCCATCTGCATCCCACTCGGGTGCAGAGTGAAGGTCGAGACGCCCTCTCCCCGGCGCGAGGCAGAAGGGGCATGGAGAGGCGGCTGTTCTCCCTCCTGAGCCAAATGCTGAGCGTCTTATAAACGTACTGATCGGGGCCGATTCTCATAGTTGAGTCCTGAACTCACCTGAGGATATTCAGATTGTTTTAAATTATTTTCTGTTCTAGTAATGCTGTCCTAAACCTCCACAGGCTTCTATTTTTTTTTTTTTTGTCTTTTTTTACTTTCTTTTGGATGGTTGCCACGGGGTAAATTATCTCAAGTTTGATTTCTGGGTCAGGTGGCTTTTCAGAGGGTCTGGACCGCTTTGCACTAACAGCAAGGAGCGAAAAGTGACTTTGAGGAACTTCATTTACCGATGTGTAATTAATGAACTTGCCAGTTTGCTCCAGAACCCAAGAGCTCAACCAGACCCAAAAGCTCTTACGAATCCTGATTCTCTTCTTTACCAGCCTGCAGTGCCTTGGAGCCCTTTGAAAAATGAGTTAAGGAGGAAATACTTGACCCAAGTGGATGCACTGCTCCAGGATGAAGGGTGTTCAGAGGTAATGTGCTTCCCAGCATGCGTCTGCTGATAATTGAAGGTCCATTAATCAAGTTCTTGTTCACCTTCCGTGGGGCCCAGAAGGAGCCTCCTGAGCAAGTGTATAAACCATTTCATTCCCGGGCTTGCAGACTTCCGCTCTTGAGGAAGCGCTTGGGTCCCCAGGGTCAGCGACCATCAGGGAAACTCGTGGGGTGCGCCCTCCGTTGCCCTCTGTTCTGGGGCAGCTCCTAGAAATGTAAGGGGCCCCACCTTGGGGGCAGTGATGGGGAAGCGAGAGGTCCCACCTCCCCGCGGCTCTGGGGTGACCGGGTATCGGCAGCAAGGTGCCCGCTGCACCTGATCTGCGGTTGTGTGGCGGGGGGTTCACGCTGGGGTCTGGGCTGCCCCGCCGGGCCCTCGCCCGGGGCGGGGGGGTGCCCACTGCGCTCCTCCGCAGCCAGTCTCCCAGAGCTTGGCCCGACAAAGAACCAGGACTCCATCTCTAGCTTTTGAAGTTCTGTCAGGGTCTTCTCATAAAGAAAGGACATTTTCATATCCAGTAACTAGGAGGTACAGGTGGTGGATTGAGTCCTTTACCTCAAAGGCAGCAAACTTCACAGGAACATATACCTTATCTTATTGGGCTGCTGACCAGTGAGAAGGCCGTGGCTGAGGACCATTGAATGGGTTGATGTACTGGAAACGGCCTTTCCCTTAATCCTAGAGCAGCGGGGGGCGGTCCATGGCGGCGGTGGCCCTCTGGGGGGTCCCTGGGGACCACGTGGAGCAAGCTCCCAGATTTTACTAAGACACCTCTTCCGACCACCGCTGGAGGCTATGGCCACTGTGATTGTGGTCACACTTGTCACGTCTGCTGCCGAGCTCAGATGCACAGCCTGTGGTTGGGGAGGAGCGGCTCACACCATCCTGCGGGGCACGGCGCTGGCGGTGGGGGGCATCTCAGGACGCCCCCACATGTTAAAATCATGTGCTTCGATTTCAGTGTACTGATGACGGAGATGGAGAGGACACCCGTGTGACACTGACCCCTTCCTTGGCCTCGCCTGCCAGGCCTACCCATGGTGAGTGTGACATAGAAACTTTGCATGAACCGTGTCCCTTTTGCTTACGTGCATGTTTCATTGACATAAACAGTTAGAGACACCAGCACTTAATAGGTAAATAATTCACATTTAACCAATGAACTGCTTTTTTTCCCTAAGACTCCGGCATGCTAAGTTCTGATTAGCTCTTTATCCCAACCTACCGTTCTGAAACTTTTTGAATCTCCGGAAACTCAGGGCTCCTACGATAAACATCCTTTGCTGGCATGTAACAATCCACATTTTGTGGCATTTGCTTATCCGCCCGCTGCACCCACACACGCATCCCGTGTACATCGACTTGCTTTCACATATGTGCGGTCCCTAAGTGCCCCCCGGTCTCCTAAGAACAGGGAAACCCCGGCACAGGCCAGGGTGTAGCTGTCCCTGGGCTCCTGGGCTGTCTCCTATCACGACTTTCCTGAATAATCCCGGCCACCGGTAGTTTTGCAGAACGTCCCTCAATTTGGACTTCTCTGGACTTTCTCAAGGTTAAGTTCATGTTAACCATTTTTGGCAAAAACACTGCGTAGGCGACGATGTGTTCTCCGAGGATGGCCCATCACTCTGTCCCGTTGTTGGTGACGCTCGAGCCTGGGCACTTAGCTAAGGGAGGACCCTCCAGGTTCCTTGCTTCCTCAGAGTCGTCTGTGGGTGCCCCTCTGAGATTGCCTGGTTCCCCACAGACCCCCCACCCTGTGGTTTTGGCTTCGGGCCCTAATACCTGCCTGAGTCCATGCAGCAAACCCTCCCTCTGCCAGTCCTGCCCTCCCTCCTCGGGTACACCTGTTGGCATTCTCCCTTAAACAAGCACAGTCTCACTTCTTTCCTGAATTTTGTTCCTTTATCCCCACATGGTCTTACTTTAAAAAAAAAAAAAAAAAAAAAACTTTTCTAGAATCAATACAAATCCCTGAACTTTTTCTTTTTTTTTTAATTCACACGTGTTAGAAGCCACTGATGCTCAAGTTGTCCCACATGTAGGCTGCAGGAGCCCTTCTCACTGGCTTCCGCGTGCTTTGGCCCGGCCCGGCAGTTTTGAGCACTTCGTGCCCTCACCCTGACTCCACAGCTGCCCCCAGCCCCCGTGATCGCCGGCACCACAACCCTCCGCTCGTCTGGTTGGTTGTGCGGCGCGAAGCCGTTTCAGAGTCACGGCCCCTGCTACCACGTGCTTGACAACCTGCTAAAGAAGGTTCCCGAGTTCCAAGCCGCTCTTTGATCCTCAGTAACCCACTGAGGCTACGTGTTTTGGGTATGGTGTTCAAAGTCATTGGGCTGCTTTGCCCTCTTTCCGTTACCCTCAATTTGATAAGCACTTGAGTTCTTTCTGGGTCTGTTTTCACTTTTAGAGTTCTCCCTTATCCTTGTTGGTTTAATTTTATTTTTTAAATACATAAAACATTGCACATGATGTGAAAGTCAAATCTGCCCAAAGGGGTGTATCCACAAGTCCTATGTCTTCCCCACCCCCCAGCCCCGCAGGTAAACAGTGTCATTGGTTTCTCCTGAGACTTTGAAAAGGCATCCAACGTGTACACCATCACCTGGGGAGGAAAGACCTCATTGGGGAAATTTGGGTGGAAGGTAGAAATTTAAGTTTGATAGCTAGAAAGAAATCTCCGAGAAGAATCTATTCCCACATTTTCATGGAATTTTTCTCTTGCTGTTTTGTATTGCTTAAAAAAGCCTCGTCACCCTCCACCCTTTAGTTCTGGGGTCTCTGCAGATGACAGTCTTGAACAGTGGCACTTTACCTTGTGTGTGTTTTCCTCCAGGAAGCCGTGGCCGTGTGCCTGGAAGGAGTCCTGGCGGCCCAGTCAAGCCGGCTTCATGTCCCAGAGAGTGTGATCCTTCACGCCCCTGCTCGGCAGACCTGGCCATCATGCCGAGGAGCGACAGTCTCTCGTTACGTGGGGCCAGGGGGAACAGCTCCTCAAGCAGCCCAGCCTTCGAGGCCGACAACATCTGTGATGTGACCATCAGTGACCTGTACGCAGGCATGCTGCACTCGATGAGCCGGCTGCTGAGCACAAAGCCGTCGTGCATCATCTCCACCAAGACATCGTTCATCGCTCACAGCAGGAGTTCCAGAAGGAGGCATAAGTATAAGAACAGAATGAACAGGACGCACTGCCAAGGAGGTGGGCCCTCTCGAAGGGGTTCCCAGGAGACACCCCCCCCCTGTTCTGAGCCACTGAGGGACGGGGAAGTGTTAAGAGATCGCGAGAACTTACTAGATGCTTCTGACTGGAAGGCAGGTTTAAAATTGGAAAAAGCTTTCCCTGAAGTAAACAAACCCGAAATCCACGAATTAGAGCCAAGTTGGAAGGAGCTTAAGGGGTTGCAGAGTTTAATGCCCCGGAGGTGTTCTTCGTTGACGTATGGAGGAGCCAGTGCGATGCATCATCGTGGTCAGGAAAATAGACTTATGGCACTAAAATGGTTAATTTCTCCTGTAAAAATCATTTCCAGACCCAGAATACTGCCAGGCAAGGGAGGGAATCGTTACAGGGAAATTGAAATCAAATTTGATAAGCTTCATCAGGAATATTGCCCACGTCCCGGGAAGGAGCCCTGCCTGACCTGCCTCCCGGGACCCTCGGCTGTGGCCGTGTACAGGGGCGGTCCAGCGAGCTTCGACGCCCGCGGGCTCAGCAGACCTTTCGGCAGAGCAGAAGCTAGGAGGTTCCATGAGGCTTTTGAAGACCTGGGTGAACGAGCTATTGGAGCGGCGAGATGCCTGCCGAAGAGGGGTGCCCCTCCCTTGCTTTCAGAGACCAGCTCCGTGCAGAGCCCAGGCTGCTCGGAGCAGACACTTGACCTCCTTTTTCCAGGAAACGATCTTGGAACACTTGGAAAGTCCATATCACCCAGCAAAGCTACTTCTGTAGCAGGCGGACAGCCTCTGCACTGTGGAAGGAATCGTTACAATGCAATAAAGGAAAAATTTGACAAGTTCTATCAACAGTATTGCCAACAGTCACTGCAGTGGACACGGGCCCCTTTACGTAGCGGAACATCTCCAGACAGAGCAAGTGTGCAAGTTCAGTATCCCAAAGGAGGCACCTTGGAAAAATCAAACCCAGACTCTGTCTTCCAGGGTCCCCCAAAGCTGTCAGCATCACCCCAGTGGAGCGTAGAAAGTCCACTGAGCTCGACCACACTTGAGGCCCAACCGTCTATGCGCTTTGGGCTCACTGCCAGGAGGGGCCGCCAGTCCCCTCTGAAGAGACGCCGATTATCAGATTCCCTGCTGTACGGACAGTGGGCCAACTCCCAGGATCCACCATGTGTGCTGGGCCGAGCCATCGAGCAGCCAGCTCCCAACAGCCCCCCTGGGAAAAGAAGGTGCGTTCCTATTGGTTGAATGTGGGTGTTTTACAAGGAGGATTCTTCTGTGTCCGTTTTCCAAACTTTCTCCCAAATTCTTTCCCTTCCTCTGAAAGGAGTGTGTATATCCAGAACCTGTGCATGTGTAAGATGCATCAGGGTTGGGGCTGAAAGTGTTCTCACCGGGAACATTTTACACCTTTCCCACTGCGATGCACTTAGGGGGTTTTCTAAAAAGCCTCACTAGGGTGCTCTGTCTGTCCTTATCAAACTGTGTCCTTCCCAGCCTCTCCTGGTCTCACTCAGAAAACAGCTGTTGTAAAGCAGAACTGATCTGCGAATAGTGACTTTGCTTTTATTTCTGGATTCCCTAATGGGGCCAGCGGGGGCGGCCGGCTCGGGCCACACGCTGCTGCCCTGAGCACGATCTCTGCTCGGCACGGAGGTCCCACCTCGTCCCACAGTCTGGTTTGTGCGGCCCACTTAACGTGCGTGCACCATCCTCTTGGGAGGCGAGCTGCAAGAAGGTGGGGTGGAGCAAGTCACGGTGGGTTGTTCAGCGTCTTCCCATGAGCGCCAGGCTTTCCAGTGCCTGCCTCAGTGTCCCCAGGCCGGGATTCAGACGATGTGACTCTTCTGAGTGAGCGCACATTTGGGGTTTTATGCATCAGTGGCGTGGGCAGGTGAGGCCGCCTCGACAACTTCTCCCTCCTGGCCCCCAGCAGTTGGGAGGCCCCACTCAGCGGCCGTTCAGATGGATCCCATCTGCCCTAAATGTCCCGTGTTCTCTTTCCCCTGCTATGATCCCTCCCAGGGACAGTTACGTTCCTCTCAGAGATGAGCCCCGAGTTGTCACTGTCGCCACCCCTGAGTGACCCCACTGGTCCTTCCCTGCCTTTGCCTCCTCACGCTTCTCAGCGTTCAGACCCCCACGGCTCCCCTCTTGGAGAGTATTTCCAAAAACCTTAGAGCGCTTTGGGTGCAGGAGAGGATGGCTCCCTCCTGCATGGGCGCAACGCGTGGTGGCCGGCGCCGGCTGCTCCCGGCCAGAATCGTGGCCTGGTCTCTGTTCCCTCTGCTTCCACGTCCTTCGGCGGCTCCCGTTTCCTTGGCCTGCCATCTAGCTTGCGCCCCACCAAAGCCACTCTCTCCACCAGCGCCTCCGTCGGCCACGTCCTGTGGCCTTAACCACGCCATAGCCTTGGTCAGATAAGCAGACCTGCACTGTGATTGGTCTTTCTGGTCAAGGAATGAAGTCAGGGACCTTAGGTGAGGCCCGACGTGGAGCTGGAGCAAAAAAGGAGGGGTCCACCTGGCCCAGCCAGACCAGGAGAGCGGCCCGCACCCCAGAAGTCCCCACCATGGGCAGGGTCCTACTGGGTTGGTGGCTCTTCCCCTCACAGCACAAGGCTTCCCCTTTTGTCTGGGCCTGGAACTCTTTGCCTGCACCCATCTCAGACCAGACCACCCGCAGGGTAAGTCGGAGCCACATTCTGAGTCCTGTGGGGTCGAGGCTTTCGGGGATCATGGCAGGCGCTCCCAGGAGACTTGAGAGCGAAGCTCCCGTGTGACCTCTCAGGATGACCTTCCTTCTCAGTGGAGAGGGGGTTGTCACCGAAGGCAGCTCCTCAAGTGGGAGCCAGCGCCGCTGGTCTGAGCCTGCAGCTGCTCACGCGGCGTTCCCCCTGACCTGTCCTCTGCATCGTCCGCTCCCTCAGGCTCACCTCTCTGGCTTTTCCCACCTCGCCCCCAGATTTGCAGCCACGTCAAGCCACCTGCTGGCCCGACCCCTGGAGCTCAGCGGGGTCACTCCCCCACCCTCTTCCGCCTCAGCTGTGCCCGACGCACCCCTCCCGCCTTCGGAGATCTACCTTCTCAATGCCTGGCAGCCTCCTCTCCTTCACCTGCCCGGCGAGGGCGCGGGGAGCAGGGTGGGCCCGCCAAGGTCACAGCCGTGAGTCATGCCTTGTGCCAGGCAGTGGAGCACCCGGAGGAGAATTCAGCCCTCTGTGGGGCCCTGCCGGCTCCCCTGGAATTTGATGTCATGATGGCTGCCCCCTGGAGGGTTTTGTCTTAAAACTGTGATATAAACATACTCAACCATTTTCCACATTTTTCTTCTTTTTCTACTTAAACTATAAATGTCTTGAGGAAAGGGACCAAATCTTCATGAGCTGTGACTACAGAAGGAATGTTAATGGCTGATGTCTGGGTCCCAGGCCGTGTAGAACCTTCTCACGCCCTCCTTCCTTAATCCCCACACGAACGCTTTGATGAGATAGGTCTCATCCAACGGGCAGGTTCTGTCTCTCATTTTATAAATAAGGGAGTGTAGCTGAAGTCTCATGACTCCTGAGTCCACCCAGGCATGGGAGGCCAGGCCGGAGTTGAAGCCTGGCGGCGCAACCACTAGGTGGCGCTGCTGCCGGGAGGGGGGTTACCCTCGGGTCGGTTTTTACATCCTTGACACTTAAAGCATGGTGGCATTTTCTCTAGTGGCACACAAATGCTTATATATATGCAGTGGAACAAATACAAAACAGTTAAGCTTTCGGTGGCTTGGGAATTCTAGTGGAATTTTACTGAAATCATTTTCCTTGTCTTTTTTTTTTTTTCTAAAGGAAAGAACACACCTTTCAAGATGGAAGAGAAAAGTGACTTTGTACTTAGAAAAACTGAATGCTGAAGATGTATAACCAAGTTATTTTTAAGAGTTTGTCCCTGTTGCCCCTTACTCTGTGTGTGTGTGTGTGTGTGTGTGTGTTTAATCCTCAAGAATATGTGAGAACTGGCTTCGCTTATCTGCCCTTCAAAGCCAATTTCAGTGAAACTGGTCCCATTGAAATGACTCTGAGTTCTTGGCTTAGAAATTATTTGAATAAAGTTGCTCAATTAAAATTTTTCATGTGATCCTTTATAGGTCTATTTTCCCCATGTGTTCTTTTTAAAATCTAGACACGGCCTCAGAAAGCTCTCCATTCCCATTTGTTAGAGAACCGTGTTTGCTCTAAAACCCGTGTAAGCCCCAGATATGATGGTTTAAGGTTTGAATTCAGAAGCAGGGACTTGGTCTCTTCCATATTAGCAGTAGAAAATTGAAACATTAACTCACCCCTGAAAAGTAATTCCTAACATCTTAATGTTTTTGGCTAAAAACGTGCTGTAGTCAGACAGTCCTGGGATGGTCCCAAACCTTGCAGCCACACGGCGTCCCTGACGAAGCACTTGCTCATACCCCCACCGCCCCCCCAGCCCCCCCCCACCTCCCGCCTCCTACCCAGCGGGCTTATGCTACTGTTCTCTGGCCCAGCCAGGCCTCACTGCTGGAATGTCAGGGGTTTGGGTGTCATCCAGTGGAAGAAGGCAAGGTAGATGAGCTCAGGCATGGGTCTTGGGTAATTTATAGGATCTGCCGATAAAGGACTCCATAGACTGTATGTGGGATGGTCTGTATTTTTTTTTTTTTTTTTTTAAAGATTTTATTTATTTATTTGAGAGAAAGAATGAGAGAGAGAGCACATGAGAGGGGGGAGGGTCAGAGGGAGAAGCAGAACTCCCTGCCGAGCAGGGAGCCTGATGCGGGACTCGATCCCGGGACTCCAGGATCATGACCTGAGCCGAAGGCAGTCGCTTAACCAACTGAGCCACCCAGGCGCCCGGGATGGTCTGTATTTTTAACACGCACAGTTTAGTACTGCACGTATTCTGCAACTTGGCTTCACCACAAGGTGTTTGCACTGGACAGGAGCTGATGGGTGTGGGTGTCTTGTTTTCCAAGAGTCTAGGTAGCTGGTCTCCACAGTCCTGCTGGGTCTGCTGCTAAGGACGCGTGCAGCCACGACCCTTGAGTGCATACGTGGGTTTACCTGTGGCATACATCTGGAGGTGAGCTGGTCGTGGATAGGTGTGTCTTCAACTTCTCTAATTATTGCCAAATCGCTTTCCCAAATGGCTATTCAGTTAGTGCTCTGTCCAGTAATAGAAGAGAGCCCCTTTCCCACATTACTGCCACAAGTGGGCGCCACTCTGGGGAGGGCGGCGGAGGGTAGGGGGCGGAGGTGTGAAACGTATTGCAGTTTGCATTTCTGGGGTACTGACTTCTCAAGTGTCCTCTCAGGACTCTCTCATTGGCCTTGTTTTTTCTGATCTGGGTATATCCTGGATGCCCAGTTGATTATACAAACCAATGTAGTTTTGTATAAATTGCAAGTAACTTCTTCCATCTGTGACGTGTCCTTTAACTTTATGGCATCTTACTGTACAGAAGTTATATTTTAACTGAGTCAGATAGCTTAACTCTTTCATTTTTTCTGGCATCTGCTGTTAACTTTTTAGAGAAAACCAGACAAGTCTCAGGATTAAAAATACTCTATTGTCTTGCATCTTTGCTTTTCAAATTAGGTCTAGGAACCATCTGGAGATGTTCTGCTTGGGCACCAAGGGGAGAACACCTGCGTGTATGTCCCATAGCTCTTTCCTCCGCCGCCACCCCCCCACCCCTGCACCCTGGCTGCCGCCCTCCTTACTCGGATGCCTGTCACAGTCCCTGGCAGCAGACACCTCTTTTCCCTTCAAGGGTGGGGCTCTGGGGGGCCGAGGCTGGACAGCCGCCTGCCTCCCCTCACCGTCTGGCACGATGCCCGCAGCGGACTGCACCAAGGTGGATTCAGACCCTCTGGGCTGAGGGGGCTGTTGGACACACGCACACTCCGGGGAAGCGTTGGGTCCAAATTCTCCCTCTGCCCCACTGTCTTGGCTCTGGCGTGTTGTCACCTTAGAGTCAGAAATCTGCACTCCCAATGGCAACGGAGGTTTATTTCAAGGGGAGGAAAGAAAGGGATGCTGATTATTTTAGAACAATGCTTTTCTTAACAAACTAAATTAAAAATGTTTTGCCTTGCTGCGGTGCGGCTTTGGTTTGGCACTCGGAGGAGGCAGTTTACACTTTACATTCGAACCATCTAGCAAAGTCCTCCGGAGGAAGCCAAAAGCGGGTGCTGGCTACATGTATCCAAGATTTTGAGAGTCTCCAGGGCTGCCTTGCGGACCCCAGGATCCAAGTCGAGCTGCAGCTCCTGGAGAGCTGAGAGTGAGCGCAGAGGAGAGAATCAGGGCCTGGCGTGGCAGCGCCCCCCACCCTGCGCGGCTGAGCTGGTGGGAGGCCTTGCCCCCCTGCCCCCAGCCACCTGTGCAGCACGGGGCTCACGTGGGCTGCAGAGGGGAACCCCGTGTCTGCAGGCAGAGGATGGCAGGTGGAGCTGTGTCTGCACACACATCCCCCCATCCGAGCTTCCACTACTTCTCCTCTACCAGGGACAGAAAGATCACCCACAGAACCCGAGCGCCGTGGGGATCAGTGGAAGGAATCAGGGTGGAAACGTTTCGTAAATATTTATGATGGGGAGGCGGGCCGGAGGCACGGGGCACGAAAGGACTCCACGCCCAAAGAGCTGTCTTCCTGGAAAGCCCTCTGCAGGCCCATGCGTCCTTCCGTGCCCCGATTACACAAGGAAGGGTCGGCTGGCTCTTCCCCGGGCGGTTTCTCTAAGCTCCCCAAATGAGGTTAGTGGGCTCGGTATGAGTGAGCCTCTACTGCTTACAATTCCTTAATGTCGGAAAGTCCAGTTTTCTCAGATGATGTGCAGACATCTGCTTCATAATAATTCCTAAAATGAGAGCCAGCGAAATGCTCATCACACAAATATTAGGTCAGCGAGACAGTCTGTTTTACCTTTTGAGATAACTGTTTAGGACTCCACTGAAGATGCCTAATTGAGAATCAGGCAGGTGTGAAGCAAAGTGGGAGAGGACGCAGAGAAGCGAACTTCCACTGAGTCTGGCCCCTACCCTGCTGCCTGTCCCCCTCCCACTCCAGGTCCGGGGCTGGCCCTCAATGTCCCTCCCGCATCAGGAGACATCCCCACTCACCTGCCAGGTTGCAGGCAGAAATTCTGATCCTTGGCAAGTTACTATTAACGTAGGTCATTGTTTCTAGCAAGAAGCTATAGAGCACAGCAGGTTTTTTCTGAGTCTGCAAAAGACAAAGGATGGACAGAGCCATGGAGGATGAGGTCCTAGAGATCGGCTACTCACAGAGTGTGTTCCCATCTGTCTGATGTGGGAGGGTCTGCCCAGAAAGGGCAAGTGCTCATCCCAGCACCACACAGCAAATTAGTAGCCGGACAACTTAAGGACCTTCAGACTCCTGTTACATTCCGTGTGACCAGAGGAGAGATGATATTGTCTGCAAATGGCGTGGCTGTCCAATACCGTGGCCACTGGCCACATATGGCCCTTGAGCACTTGAAATGTGACTAGTCTGAACTAAGTATGAAGAGCCTCCTGCATTTTGATGACAGAAACTCAAAAATGTAAAATATCACACCAATAATTTGTACATTGATTACATTTTGAAATGACAATGGTTTGGATCCACCGGGTTGAGTCAAATCTATTATTCAGTTTGGTTTCAGCTCTTTCGCTTTTCTTAACGTAGCGGCCAGAAAATGTACGGGTATGTGGTTTGCATTGTGGCTCTGTTGGAAGGTGCTGGTCTTGATGCTTCACGTCCAGAAGGTGAGCACAGGGTCGGAAGTCTACGGCAGCCGCGACCCTAAACCCCAAGCCCCAGAGCGGCCAACCTCCAACAGGCCCATGGCCCTCAGCTTCCTCACCAAGATGGAGCACAGCGTTGTCTGGAACACGGTCATCTCATCAGCCGCACTGCTGTCCCTTCGGCCCGAGCTGCTCTCCAGGGCCTTCCAGCCCCAGAAGTGCACACACTGAAACATGGTGGCCATGCAAGCCTGGAGGGACACCGGGCCGAGGATGGAGGGAGGGCGTCAGGCAGACCAAGGGGGCTCACATGGCAGGGCTGACGTTCCACCGATAGGCCAGAGGGCAGCCCTGGAGAACCTTCAGGAAACCACAGAAGGGTACCTGGGACCGGAGCCCTGCCAGCTTATATAGTGGCTGTGTGTGCATTTACGAAAGACCCCTTGGGGGCAGATGTAGCCCACTTGCGCCCTCGGCCAGCACCTCGGTGCCCTCGGCAGCCCTGCCTGGGACCCGCCCCTCCAGGATGTTGGGGTCAGGAGCCTGGCGGGAGTCGGGAGGGATGCCCTCACCAACCTACGGGTGCCACCGTCCCACCCCGCCCCACGTGGACACCCGCAGGATTCGTGGGACCCCAGAACCGGAGACCGAGGCGCTAGCTGAGCACGAGCTGCTGAGTACCCCACAGCTCACTGGGAGGCGGCAGAACAGCCCCTAATCTCAGCCCCCTCCCCGTGTCCCTCCCCAGTCCCCCCAGGAAGACGGGGAGAGAGAAGACAGACGTCAGGGTCAGGGGCCCGCACGGGGTGAGGGGCAGCCATCGGACAGGTGGGAGCTGGGGGAGGAGCTCAAACAGCAGAGGAGATGGGCCTCCGTCGGGAGGAGAACCGCGGTGTGCAGGGCCAGGCCGGGCACCCCTCCCTCGCCACCCCCAGCAGCCCCAGCACTGGCCTGCCCCCCGGGGAGCCGCTGAGGAGGGATTTAAGGTGAGCTTTAAGCGTCACCGAGTCATTACACCCAAGAGCGATGGCAAGCTCTAGAATCCACTGGAAGAGAAGGGCGCTGGGGCAGAGGATGCCTGCAGGCAGCCACCAGAGAAGAAAACTACACCGTGTGCCCCCACAGAGCGGTTTGCGGGCTGTCTGAACGGCCCCCTCCCCAGCCTGGCATGGGGAACTGGGCCGGCCAAGGGAGGCGGGGCAGAGACCCCCTCACACATTCTCCTTTTGGGGGCCAGCGGCCCCGACACTTTGGAGGGAGGAGGGGGGAGGGCACGTCTTACCTGGGCTGCGTCCGGGCAGGGGTCCTGGCAGTGCAGCATGAGGGGGATCCAGGCTCTTCTCACTTCCTCCTTGAAGAAGTGCTTCTTGGAGCTCCTGACCACCTTCGCCAGCTTCCCGAACAAGACGAAGGCTTTTAAACGCAGCAGCTCGCTCTCCTGTGGCCGAGATGCACAAACGTGTCCTGAAATCCGGGACGCAGGGAGCCCAACAAAGCCCTAGCTGCTCTCCGTGGACCCTTCCAACCACCTTGGCCCCTGCCAAGGCTTCTGGATCGTTCCACCAGCGTGGAGGCTCTCCTGCAGGGCTCTCGGGACTGGGCACCATTCTGGCAGCCGTGACCTTCTCTTCCCCAGAGGAGGGCCGAGTCGGAGGTGAGCGCACACCGCCGCCTGGCAGAGGGCCTGCCCAGTACCTCACAGGCGCCCGAAGAGCAGCTGTAGGCTGCAAGGAATTCAAAGGGGAAGCTCACACCCTAAGAGCGGGGGAGGGGGCCCATGAGTCCTAGAGCAAGAGTTTCTGGTGTTCTTTCACAAGATCCCACGATCAGCTAGCGGATGCATCGACGCCAAGGCAAACCTGCAACCCCTTCTGTCCCAGAGCATGCCTTTTCTTTAGGGCAGAAGTGCTCAGCCATTGGCTGAGGAGGCATTTGGGGAAACCCCCCCCAACCCGGAGAGCCAGGGCCCAGTGAGGCAGTAATCTAGACTCACGTTGTCAAAGAAGGCCCTGCAATGCTCACAGATGATGCCAAACGAGGACCCCATGTCTCCCTCCCGGAGCTCAGCCAGGATCTTGGCCAGGGCCTCCATGCCCTCGGAGGTCACGCTGGTGTTCACGGGCTCCCTCAGGGAGTCCAGGCACTTCTCGAGCAACAGCTTCCGGTACTGCCTCACCTGGGGCAGGGGGAGGGGGAGCGCGAGGAGCTTCAGTCTCCACCTGCTTCACATCCCTGCTTGACCAGAACACACCAGCCCCAGACCCTCAGCCCGCCGGGCCGTGCACGCCGGGCCCCTGGGCTCAGGGTCGGGCGCAGCACCTTCTTGGGGGCACCAAGGGCCATGTTGCCGAGGGCCCGCAGCGAGAGCACCCTCAAAGCCTCGTCCTCCTGGTCCGCGCCCTTCTCCAGCATCCACACCGTGGGCTTCAGCAGCTTCTCCTGGTACAGAACCGGGTCGCTCATGAACTAGAAAAGAGAACTTTTTGACAGCTATGCCCCTTGTGGGCCCCCTTCTCAGCCACAGGACCGGACGTGTGACTAGATCCAATGCACAGAGCTGTCTACTGTGAATAGGAGAGGACCCAGAGCCCCAGCTCCTCAGGACCAGCGCGTGGCTCCAGCTGGGGCCCCTGGCCAGTCACTTAGAACCCCTCCGAGCCTCGGCCTCCCCACCTGCAAGAAGGGGCTGACACCAGAGCCTGCCTCACAGAGCTGTTGTGAGGCTTCATAAGGAAATGTGTGGGGAAAGCCTCGTAAGCGTGACCTATAGGAATAGGTTCATTCGGTGAACCTGGCATAGCAGCTCCCGTGAGCAGGAGCCCGGCCCCCTGGGTCTCGGCAAGGGCATGAACTTCACTCCTCCGGGACTCAGAGAGTCACAACCAGCTCCCAGCACTCAGGGTGTCCGGACCTCAGGCCAAGGGGGACGCCTCTGGCTTGTGTGTGTGCATGCATGCACACATACGCACATTTTAAATAAACCTAAAGCAAACTAAAACTAAACACCAAATTGGTGACCCCAAAAGGAAATTTACTATCCAGCCCTTTATAGAAAATGTTTGCCGACCCCACCCTAGGAGGATGTTGGGCTCCTAAGGCATGTTGGGAATCATGCAGTCAACACAATTCCTCCTAATATTTTTCTGGCAGGACCCTGTAAGAGCCTCAACTGCTCAGGAGGGTCATTGGGCCCCAGTGGCCGTCACCACCACCACCACCCTTCCCTGGACTTCACGCCTGGCAAAGCCTTGTTGGCTCCTCAAGGCCTTCCCACAAAGCCTTCCCCAGCACCATCGATCCCGGCAAGAGCCAAGGTGCCCTCATCCGGGCCCCTGGGTGTTGCCGGCACTCAGCACAGCACGCCTCACTTAGCTGTGCACCCCAGGTCTCGGGACCACTTTCCCCACAGTGTGCACCCTGAATCACTCATGTCCCCCGAGGGGTGGGACAGTCACCTGCCCCTTGACTCAGATGGCCCTCAGAGCCTGGGCTCCTGCCCCTTGGAGGAGCCAGGGCAGGGCACTGGGGGTGGGGGGGGTAACAAGCAGCCCCCGCCCCAGCTCACCCAGCCCTCTGCGCCCCAAGCCTCACCTCCACGCAGACCGCCGTGCTGCTGATGCGGCAGCTGAGGACATCCGAGTCCATGCCTCTGAGCACCAGCTCCGACAGTCGCTGCCTGTACCCCTCCACGCTCCGCATGCACAGCCTGCAGAGGGGATGCAGCCGAGGGGTGGGGAAGGCCTCTCAGCTGCTGCCTTGCAGAGCTGCTCTGCGGGCACGCACCCCCCAGGGCACATCCCTTAACCTCTCTGGGCCTCTCCCTCCTCGCCAAGGGGGTTTGGTCAGGGTGTCACTGGAGTACCTACTTTTCATTATTTTTTCTAAAAAGGGACCAGAATGAGGGCCACTCATGAGTGACCAGGACCCAGGAAGTAGCTTTCCGTCCTGGCCCAGCTTGGAAGCCCCGTGTGGCCTTGGGTGAGCCCCACCCTGCCTCTGACTTCACATCTCCTGTCTTGGAGCAGAAAGCGTTGGAATAAAAGATTCCCTTTGCCCTACATGCTGCCGTCCCAGAGTCTGGAACATGGGTCAACTTGGCAATCCCTCAGAAGCCAGGCATTCAGCCGTGACCTAGACCTTCCAGCAAGAAGACGATGGCCCCGCAAGTCCCACTGCCCAGGCCTGGGAGGCTGGGTGCCCACCTGGCGAGCAGGCCCACCCCTCGCAGGAATGTGGAGCTGCTCTGCAGGAGGGCCCATACGCCCTGCTCCTCCAGGGTGTGAACCAGCTGCTCATTGTTGAGTCTTCTGAACAAAAGCTGCATGGACTTGATCGTGATCCTGGAAGAAGGTGCAACTATAGCCCAGAGAAACTGCCCCGCTGGGAGCACCCACCGCGGGGCAAACGCCGCACCCAGGTTGGAGAAACAGGGGTCCCCATGCCTGCTGGGCCTAGCTTAAGGGGCTAAGGGAGATCACATGAGGGAGTGCGTCTGCAAACAAACAAAACCACACCATGCTGGACTCATGTGAGGGAGGGTTGTAAGATCTGCTTCCAGAAACTTCTCTCCACCAGGAGAGGACCACAAGTCCTCTTGGAGGTGGTGGAGGTCACTCTTGGGGTCCTTGACTTTGAAGAGGCAGCGTCCAGCTCAGGCCCACTGCCTTGCACCCCGTGCCCCCCCCCCCCACCCCACCGTCGAGAACACCTCTGCAGATTGATCTCCTCGGGCAGCGTCCCCGTGTGGACCAGTCTCCATGTCTTCAGGACAGGCGACACAGCTTCTGGCCCCTGGCTACTGCTGAGCTGCAGCAGGAGGGTGTACACAAGGTCTGGGAAGAGGTCCAAGAGCTTGTCGTCCATATCCATCTTCTGGATGAGAAGGTGGATGGTGCACAGGGTCTGCAGGGAGAAGGGGTAGGGTATCGGGGCTCCTACTCAGAGCCCCCAAGGAGCCCTGGGGCCTGCCTCTGTGACTCACCATCAGAGGATCCACCGCGGCCAGACGCCAGATGTCAGCTTTGGACGTCGCGTTGGCCCTGGGGGTGAACCTCGACTGCAGCCGGCCCATCAGCCCGTGGAGCATCGTCCGGGCAAAGGGCACATTCTCTGCCACAGCCAGCCACACCTCCGTCAGGTGGCTAACCAAAGACAGGAGACAAAGCCACTGTGGGTCTCCCACCTTGGGCCCTGGCAGGTAAGAGCCTCTTTGGACCCCCAGGCAGCCCCCTGAATAGCGGTTGAACTCTGGAGGCTGAACCTCAGGGCGGTGGAGTGCGTTGCCAAAGGTCACATAACCAGAACCCAGGTCCATGACTCCGTGCTCAGCTCCCTTCCTCTGCCACGGCGCCCTCGGACACACAGCCCCACTGCTAGATGACCTTAGAGGTCCCCACCAGGCCTCCTATCTGATGACTTCATAGGTCCATCCAGCAACAGCTGCCAAGTACCCAGCTTGTCAGGCTGGTCCTAAGCGGCTGGCTGATCACAAAGCACCTCCTCCTCCTGACACACCTTTGAGGAAGATGCTTTCAGCTCCGTAGCCCACACAAGAGGAAGGGGGGCCTGCAGAGGTCAGGTGCCAGATGACAGTTTGAAGCAGACCCCCATCCCCAAGTCCAAGCCCGTGGCTCTGCTGAGAAGGGAAGGTCCCCAGGACAGCGACTTCACAGGCCCCGTGTGCATAGGCACAGGGGAGTGGGGAGCCGGGGGGGGGGGGCTCTAAAGGGCTAAAGCGGCAAGTCTACTGAGATCAAATCAAACAAGGAGAGGTGCATGCAGCCTATGTGAATCCACAAGGCCAAATGCACAGGTGCAGGGAGGTGAGTTTGGGGGTTCATGTGGCGGGACGCCTGGTGGTAGGAACTGAATGGACGGTGGGCCCATGAGCTCACCAGCAACCGCTTCCCATGAAGAAGCCCTTGGGGTGTAAGGAAGCAAGAAAGCAGGACCTCAGCCTGCAACAGCAAGAAATAACCACATGAGCCTGGGGGAGCCAACGCCCCAGCTCCGCCGTCCCCAGACCCCTGGCCACGGACCCTGTGAGGTGAGGACAGGGCTTGTTCTGAGCTTCCAAGCTCGGGGCAGTTTGTTACACAGTGAGAGCTAACCAGTGCAGGGACAGCCAGCACCACCCGGCCACCGAGGCCATGCTGCACACTGTCCCCCACCCCAGCGCTGCTCTGAAAGCCACTAACCCCCACCAGATCAAGCAATCTGCCCTGTCCTCACTCCTGATGAGAAGCCAGCCTTGCGTTTCACACAGGGCAGCCTTTGAGGTCCTTGACCTGAGGCCTCTCTGTTCGTGTCACAGCATGCTGAGTGACATCCACCACCTGTCCCTCCCCCTACAGCCTCAAGGCTTTTCTTCCCTCGGCAGCCTTGGCTGGTCTGGGGACCCCTGCCCACCCCTTTCTGTGAGTCCTGGTCCCATCCTAAACACACTCCCCCAGGCCGGTGAGGTCGTGCTGGCTGCCTGAGTGACACCGGGACAGAGCCACAGGGACTCAGCCGTCTGCAGATAACACCGAGAAGCAGGGGGTCAGGCTGCTTTAATGTGAGACCTCCCTCTCAGGGCCGCCGCATGTGGAAGGAAAGAGGGACAGAGTAGGGGCGCCTGGGTGGCTCAGTCGTTAAGCGTCTGCCTTCGGCTCAGGTCGTGATCCCAGGGTCCTGGGATCGAGCCCCGCATCGGGCTCCCTGCTCAGCGGGGAGCCTGCTTCTCCCTCCCCCACTCCCCCTGCTTGTGTTCCCTCTCTCGCGGTGTCTCTCTCTGTCAAACAAATAAATAAAATCTTAAAAAAAAAAAAAAGAAAGAAAGAAAGAAAGAAAAAGAAAAGAAAGAGGGACAGAGTGGAGCTCCTCCAGAGGCCCGCTCAGGCCTTGGTGACCACATCCTCGGGTGTATCCTGGGGAAGCCCAAACTTGGAGAGGGCCCGGAGCTCTGTCCTCTGCAGGGAATGAAAGGGCTGCTGTGGGCAGAGTCCCGAGGGGATGACCAGGACTCGTGAGAAGCTACGGGATCTGGACTCCAGCTCCAGAGGACGGAACTGAGACGCTGGGGCTCTGGGTTCGTGGTTCCCAGAGGCTGTACCTCCCACAGGAGATGCAGGGAGAGGCTTGGACCCATCCCAGCTTCAGACCTGGCACTGCTCGAGGGCCCTGTCCTCTGGGACACGTCCATGGTGGTGAGGTGGGCCTGGTCTGGGGTGCAAAGGGGGCTGTGACTCCCTGTCCAGGGCACCCACCTCTCCATGGGCAGGGGCTGCCTCAGGAGCGACGTGAGGACAGTCTCCTGGTGGTAGTGCGCCAGCAGGAGGATGCCCTCAATGAGGAGACGCCGCACCTCCAGGTGATCCACCACGGGCAGCTGGACCAGGATGGCGCCCAGGATCTCATCCACCTGGGGAGGGGCGGGCATCACCGGCACAGACTGGACCCCCATGGCCCTCTGCCCTTGCCCACTGCACACCCCTCCTCCAGGGCCCCTTCCCCAACTGGATGATGGGGAGGCTAAACCGCCAGCGCATCATTTGGTCTCTTCCTGGATTTGATCAGGTTTTCTGTGTGGAAGGCAGTACGCTCCAGGAGAGCGAGCCACGGGCCTCTAGTCCACTGTCCACCTACTAACTGGGCTACGTTCACCTTGTTTCTTTCTCATTCTAGAACTCTACTTCTACCTCCTCTTTACAAGCAAGGGTTTGGGGAGACCTCAGCAAGCGTAGCTGGGCCCTTGCTTGTCCCTCTAGCCTGGGTATAGTGGACAGCCCCAGGCCCTAAGTGGCCCAGCCACGGCTCTGCCACCTTGTCCTCCAGTTCCTTGGCCCGCATCTGGAGGAAGGTGCCTATCCAGGTGACGGAGGCCTTATCATGCTGTAGGTCCAGGGCCCCGATGTTCTCACAGAGCTTCCGGATGAGCGAGACCACCTCATCGCAGTTAAATTGCATGCAAGCCACCTAGGACCAGAGCAGACCACTCCTGGGGTCCAACAACCAAGTTGCCACCACTGACATCCCCCCCACTTCTGCCCAACACCACGGCCCCAGCCCAGCCCCCCATCCTCTCTCAAACCATTGCCGGGGCCTCCTCCCCGCCTCCCTGCCCCACCCAACCGCCGACCTTCTCGGGATGTTACTCCTCTACCTCAAAGACTCAAAGCTCAGCCCAGCTTTCCAAGGCTTCTGGCATGTGCCCCCAACTTCTCCCACACCTCACTTACCTGACACCACCCGCCCCACCTGAACCCCGCTCAGGAAGCTCCACCCAAATGTTCCCCATCCTGTCTCAGGGTGCGCCCTGAGCCCTGACACCCTGCAACCTCCTCCTGCCACCCCTAAGCCCCCCTGCTCCAGAAAGCTGCCTCTGCCCCCCAAGGCAGAAGTGACTTGGCCCCTCTGCAGAGTTCGGGTGGCTCTGGGCATTCAGCCATCAGAGTGCCCATGTGCTGACACCTCTGTGCGAGGCTCTATGTTTAATTCTCTCTGGGGCCCTCTACCCCAAGTGCAGCACGCCATAGGGATGGAGACAAGGTAGGCGGGTAAGTACCTACTATGTGCCAGGCACCGCAGTGGGGATCTTATACATTGCAGGCCATTTAGGTACAGAGGGCATGAGCTGGGCCAAAAGCCATGGGAACTGCGGCCTCGGGAGGAAGGGGAAGGTTGCCTGGCCAGGCTGAACAAGGTCCCACACCCCAGAGATGGTCCAAGCACCAGAGTCCAGCCCAGGAGCCCACACCACATTCCCAGCTCATCACCTTGGCGATTCTGGAAGATGCACTAAAAATCTTCTCCACATCCAAGCCCTGGAGATCCTCCTTACATTTTGCAAGCTCCAACTCCTTGGAAGGGCCCCATGAGGAGCAGGTCTGGCTTGCTGTTGGGAAAATAAACAATCAGAAGGACAAAGGGCCCATCTATAGGCCACATCAGGGTGGCCTCCTGGCCTGGCCCACAGGGCTCCCTGGCTCCGCAGGCCCGGACCACCCTTCAGTGTCTGGACATCCCATCCCTTCTTGCTTTGGTTTTCATTGTCCTACCCCCCTCCAAACCACCTCTACACACAGCTCTGGGAGGCTACCAGCCACCAAGCCAGAGACAAAGTCTCCCCCTTTGAAGCTCACCACCCTGCATTCACCCCTGAGCTCATCTCTGGTCACTTCTGCTGTGTCCTTGGTATCTGTGAGCTGATCTTTTCCCGGTGAGGCCCCTTAGTACCCAGGACATGCCCTCAATGAGTTGTGTGCCAAACCAGTGAGCCTCTCCTTCTGGAAACTTCCACGGCCTCTGAGCAAGCGCTGCACCCTCTCCACCACTCAGCCAGAATCAATGCTCCCCCAGGATGGCCCCACAGCTAACTCCCCTGCTCTCAGACCTCCCTCCCAACCTTGACGTCCTGATGTCTCACCCTCCCCATACCATGAAGATCCAGCAGGCCGGACAGGACACCCATGGAGGCCATGCGTGTTCTTCTATGGGAGTCACAGGTACAAGGGGCGACGAGTCCCACCAGCGAGCCAAACTGCCCCAGCTTCAGGTGGATCTGAGAGACAGGAGACCTCAAGGCTCACACCCTCTGTCTGCTCACGCACACCTGGCGCTGCCCAGGGGCAGCGTAACAGGCAGCCAGAGAGAGTGAGCCCCGCTGGAAAACACCCCTGCGGCGCCCCTGGAGCCTCAGCAGCCAGGATCCGGGGAGTCTGGCTCAGGGCTTGCCCCTCTGGCCTCAGGCCCAGGCTGTGTATCAGGGCACCTGCCTTGTTCCTGTAACTGAGCCCTGGGTTCAAATCTGGCCTCCCCCACTCACTAGCTGTGTGACCTGGGCAGGGTGCAGAGCCTTGTGCCCTTATGTTCCTCATTCATAAAGGGGAGATAATTCACTGTGTTTCCTTTTCCAGGAGATGTTGAGAATTGTGTCAGAGACTCCAGACAATGCATTCTGCACAGGATCTGGCTCCAAACCTAGCATGAGGCTAGGCTCTGGCCTTGCTTTGCTGGGCCCGGGCCTCCACCTGAATGGTGCTCCCAGACCACCAGGGGTGCTGTCCATCTTGTTCTCACCAGGCACCAGTCCCCCGACCTGAGGCCGTCCCCACACCCCAGGCCCCGTGCCCCAGGGACACCATTCTCCCAACGCCATCACTGAAGGCCAAGCCATCAAAGAGCATGAGGCCAACAAATGTACAAAGAGCGGTCTCATTGAGCCAGGTCAGAGAGTTAATCAACAAAAACACCTCATTGTTTTTCCAGATTTCGTGATGTTCGTGGTACTTGTCAAGCTCTGTAAAGTTTGTGATTACGTAGGGGTTTATTTTCTAAGTAGATATTCCCTTTCCTAACCAATGTGATATTCGTAAGTGTGTGTTCTTTTTCTTAAAAGAGGGCCCTCACCGCTGTATGAGCCTCAGGCCCCACCAAACCTGGATCCATGCTGAGCCACGGCCCACCCCTCTCTTGGCACCCACAGAGCCTCAGGGTTAGCTCTTCGTGGGGCCTCCTCTGCCATTCCCAAACAAGACAGCCTCTTCCCAAGGGACTCTGCAGGGAGCAGAACTTGATTTCAAAAGTGTTCCCTCTTCTCATGAATAGAGACAGGAACTTTTCTGTGGATGCCAGAGCAGCCGGCTGGGGGATCGGGTGCTCGGGGACTCACACAGACACCGATGCTTTGCACATAGATCTGCATGAGATGGAGATGGAGTTTCATGGCCTTCTCCCGCTCCCCTTCTTTCTCCGACAAGATCCACTTTTCCAGGAGCTACGGGTAGAGCCCAGAACACAGAAGGGGCCATTAAAATCCCAAGGCAAGCCTTTCCCAGCCAGCCATTGCCCACCTCGTCTCTCCACTCGGAGTCTGACTTTCAGAGGTGTTGGTTAGCTCTAGACACTTCTGGTTCTCTTTCCAGGCACCCCCATGAGGGAGATGAGGCTGTGGGCAGAGAGGGTATCCCCACTGTCCTCACCAAGATGGCACTTGGCAGATGTGTTTGGCCCTACTCCAAATGTTTGCCTGCAGGTCAAAGTCCAAGAGCATAACCCGCCTTGCACTCCAGGGCCTAGATGTTCATGCACACAGTAACAGAGCTTAACAATTCATGAAGCAAAACTACCACAACTGAAGGAGAAAGAAACAAGTCCACGGGGAGAGTCAGAGATTTCAGTACCCCGTTCTTAGAAACTGATAGAACAAGAAGACAGAAAGTCAGGAAGGACAGGGAAAACCTGAACAGCACTACCAACCAGCTTCCTGATATTTAGGAACACTCCACCGGACACAGTACACAGGTGCGCAAAGAACATGCTCCAAGATAGACCATTCTGTGCAACAAAGTAAGCCTGGGTTGATTTAAAAGGATATAAGTATACAAAGTGTGTCCTCAGACCACGATGGATTTAAAACGGGACTCAAAAACAGGAAGATCTCTGGAAAATCTTCAAACATTTGGGATGTTCTAAATAACCCAAGGGTCCAAGAAGAAATCAGAAGAGAAAATAAGATGTATTTTGAACTGAAACAAAATGAGAACACAACAGATATGAATATTTGTGGGATACAGCAGCAAAAAACAAAGTCAGTGGACTCATACTACCTACTCCTGATCACAAGACTTATTATAATGTTACAGTAATCAAGACAGGATGACATCGGTGTAAAGATAGACAAATACAGCAGTGGAGCAGAAGAGGTGCCAGAGACAGACCCACACATACATGGTCAATTGATTTTTGACAAAGACGCAAAGATAATTCAACGGAGAAAATTCTCTCCAACAAATGGTAATGGAACAACTGGTTGTGCACAAACAAACAAAATTTGCTCCATACCTCACAACTCATACAAAACTTAACTCAAAATGTACCCTAGACTTCCTTGTGAAACCTGAAACTACAACCTCCTAAAAGAAAATCTTTGTGACCTTAGGTCAGGCACAGATTTCTTAGATAGAATATCAACACCACGATCCATAAAAGAAAATGAATGGTAAATTAGACTTCGTCCACATTTTAAAACTTCTGTTTTTCAAAAGACACTGTGAGATCAATGAAAACACAAGTCACAGACTGTGGGGAAAGATTTGTAAATCACATATCTGATAAGGACTTGTATTCAGAATATATAAAACCTCCGAAAACCCAATAATAAGAAAGCAAACAACCCAATTAAAAAAAAACAAACTAGCCAATACCTTTCAAAAATGCCAAGATTATGGAAAATAAAGGAAGACTGAGGAATTGTTCCAGATTAAAGGAGATTAAAGAGACGTGGCAAGTAAATGCACTGTGTAATCCAGTTTAGACCCTGAATTGGGGAAAATAGCTATAAAGGATATTATTGGGACAATTCATGAAATTTGAATATTGGCCATAGATTAAAATATAGCATTGTATCGACATTACAGTTCCCTGATTTTGATCACTGTACTGTTGTGTTCTTGTTCTTTTTTTTTTTTTTAAAGATTTTTTATTTATTTATTTGAGAGAGAGAGAATGAGAGATAGAGAGCACGAGAGGGAAGAGGGTCAGAGGGAGAAGCAGACTCCCTGCCGAGCAGGGAGCCCGATATGGGACTCGATCCCGGGACTCCAGGATCATGACCTGAGCCGAAGGCAGTCGCTTAACCAACTGAGCCACCCAGGCGCCCTGTGTTCTTGTTCTTGATGTCTGCAACTAACTCTCCATGGTTCAAGGTGTGTGTGTGTGTGTGTGTGTGTGTGTGTGTGTGTGTGTGTGTGTGTGTGTAAAACAAGAAAGAGAAGGGAAGAGAAAGAGAGGAAAAGAAAATGTGACAACCTATTAAGAACTGTGAATCTGGGTGAAGGGTATACAGGAGTTCTTCATACTGTTCTTGCAACTTTTCAGCAAATCTGAAATTTTACCAAAATAAAATTACTAAAGCAATCTTAACACATTCCCCAGTTTTCCATAGACTCTGGCCCTCAGGCCAGCCTTCTGGGAGGGGTGGCCATCCCTAGCTCCTAGCCCTCCACCAAGGAACTCACATGTACCATCTCCTGCAGCCCCTTGGGGTCCAGCTGCCTCTGCATAAGGCTCTCCATCAGCTGCTCCAGGGCATGCTTTGCATTCGCATACAGGGTCTATGGCCAAGAGAGGAGAGCACTGGGCAGCAATGAGGGGTTGTGCACAGTCACCCACCAGGACTCTGCAAGGATCCATGGCAGGGCTGAGAAGTATGAGGTGGTCTGAAAATCATCCCTTTACTTCTGCTCAGACTGGGTCATTTATACCCAGAGTCTCATGTGACATATGAGACAACCTCTGAAGAAGAACCCATTTTACAAAGGAGGAAACTGAACCCCCACAGCCCAGTTCTTCTGACTCCTCATCCGGGACCAGGACCTCAGGGCTACCTGTCCACAAAAGGTCTGTCATTCTCCTCCACATTGTTGCTGGGAAACAGCCATCCAGTCAGGAACTACATTTCCCAGCACCCCTTGCCTCTAGTCATACCATGTGACTGAGTTCTGGCCAATGAAAGGTGGGCAGAGTGGCTCATAAATCCTCCATACTCTTGCCCTTCCTCTCCAGGCTGGATGTCAGTACCCACAAGGGACCTACGGCCACGCACTGAAGATAGTGGGGCCTCTGTCAGCCTGGTTCCCAAATAACTGCCTGCAGCAGCTCCATCTCCACCCCCACCACCAACTGGACTTCACTTGAGTGAGAAATAAACTTACTTCTTGTTAGATCATGGAGACTTGAGGGTCTAGCTGTTACAGCAGTTAGCATCACCTTATACTAACTAATAGGGCCTACTGCACTTTGCTGCCTTTAACCACTCACAGGCGGTTCAGGATGGTGGGCTCTCAGCACTGCCCAAGTTGTTGTAAACTTCGAAGTCCTGACCCAGAAAATGAGGTGGCCCCGAGGGACCTACCTGAATGGACTCATTGTCCTCTGCTGGGGGTTGGAGAGAAATTACAGAACGAATACTGATATCCATCAGTTCATTGTTTTCCTCTGTGGAGTAGAAAGGCTTCAGATTGCTAAGGAAAGAAGTGACAAGAGGAGAGGTCAGAGGGGAACTGAGACCCTACTACCCCACTGCCCAGTGGGGGAGGGAGAGGCCAGCTTCCCTGGCTGGGGGTGCAGGCCTGCATCCTTCCCCAGGGGGGCTGGGTCCACCCAGCCCCCAGTATCCAGTGACTGGGTCTGTGATGGATGGGGAGAGCCAGGGGCCCAAGGTCAGCTCTCCCACTTGCTGCCTGCTCGGAGCCTGTCCCTCTCCTTCTCAGAAACTTTCCATTGCTCCTCCCTGGCTATAACCATAGACTCCGCTTCCCAGGCTGGCCCTGGCCCAAGCATTTTCAAGTGTAATACCTGAGTCAGCAGGACCATACCACCTTGGAGCTTCTTAGAAATGCAAACTCTCTGGCCCTACCTCAGAGCTACTGAATCAAAAAGTCCGAATGGAGCCCAGCCGTCTGAGCTTTAGTGAACTCTCAGGGGTGGTATTTGGTGCATGCTAGCTCATTCTTCTCCTACCTCTTCATCAA
This sequence comes from Zalophus californianus, assembly GCF_009762305.2. Lineage (NCBI taxonomy): Eukaryota > Metazoa > Chordata > Mammalia > Carnivora > Otariidae > Zalophus > Zalophus californianus. Next base: position 188,752,199 of record NC_045597.1, on the reverse strand, counting down.
TAGTTCTCAAGCCTAGGTGCATACTAGGATCACCTACAGAAGGTCCGAGGTGCCCAAGGGCCACGTCCAGGCTCCAGGGATCCTTATTAAAAGTCTGGGGTGGAGCCAGGGTACCGGTATTATTCACAGGGTACCGGTATTATTCACAGGTCCCCGGTTGGCTCTGTCGTGCCTCCAAGATTGGGAGCCACCGTTCTGCTTAACTTTAAATTCCTGCCCCCTCAAAGAGGTCCTATATTTTGCCCAGCCGGGAGCTTCTAGCTCCTACCCAAATCCTGCTATTTTGTGTCAGATGCCAAAACCTTCCGATCGCCCCTGTCATATCGACAAAATTGTATCTTGTTAGTAGCCCCCCCACTTTTTCTGGTCTTAGATTTTTCTTCTTGTTATTCACCCACAAACACTCAGCTCTGACCTATAATTCCTTCTGTATGCGTTCATCTTACCTCTAAGTCCCCGAAGAGATGTTTGTGAAATTTACTTAAAATCTGCCTATGTGCTGTCTCTTAAGGCAACAGGGGGGGAAAAAAATGCAACAGGGAAAAAAAGAAGTGAGGGAGTCGAGGTGGGTGTTGGTGGAGCAAGAAAAAAAAATGCAACAGGTAGTTCTGCTACGAGCCCAAATAACTCTGCCCCACGGGTGCAGAATGCCCAGAGACCACCCAACCACCAAACACTAGTGTTACATAACTTCTTCCCCCTTCCCTGCCAGTGAATGGGCAGCTCCAGAAAGGCAAACCTGGGGTATTATATTACTTTGTATTAACTGTATCCGTACCATATCAATCAGTAAATTCCTTGACCCCCCCCAACCCAACTAGAAGGGTGCTATCTCCCTGCTGTCCTATTCAGTGTCACTGTGTGATTTCTTGCTCAGAATATCCCCTAATGGACCGAGGAACAACCCAGCCACCTGCCAGTCACCTCCCAACCCAGGAGAAGAGCCCAACTTGAACTACGGCTGAGAATTAGGGAAAAGACCTGGTGGAAGCAGACCCCACCTCCTAGGGCAGCCCACTGCCCCCAGAGCTGCCCCCCAAGAGCCCTGCTACAGAGGTGGGGAGGCAAAGTAGGTGCGACCCGCCAAGGAGCACTGAGGGGTTGTGTCAGACTTTGCCCCTACCCTTGGAGACACTTGGGGCCGGAACAGGGGCCCAGCTCACCTCAGATGCGAGAGGGCCTCCATCGCCATGGTCCGCACCGGAGAAACCAGGCTGTCGGTGGCTTCTGCCTTGATGGTGGCCTGCCCGGCACAGCAGGGCGGTGAACGAGCCGCCCAGAGCCCGCCAGTGAGGACAGTGAGTGTCCTCGGGGTCTGGCCCTCTACGGGGGGGACACACCCCATACCACATTCTCTCTTTTTAGGATCACCTGGCCATGAGCATTTTAAGGGAGGCAGCCAAATCTGGTGTGGGAAGGAGGGGGGCTCCAGAGAGCCCGGGGGCTTCTCGTCCAGGCCTGCTGCCTCCTTGCTGTGTGTCCTTGGGCAAACGCTTCCCCTGCCCGATCCATCACATGCAAAACAAGGCCTGTTTCTCGGGGCTGTGGCCAGCTAGCACGAGATGGCACACGGACAGCTTCTGGCCCAGAGCGGGAGCAGGAGTGTTCTCTCCCTTCTCGGGGCCTCCTGTTCATCCACCCCTCACTTCTCTTGGGGTGGGCTTCCGACGCAGGGGCAGCATTTCCAGGGACCACGGCATTGGAGGGGGGTGGGGAGGGTCTGGGGCTGAAGGGCAGTGGCTGCCCACACCTCCATCCGCCTCTGCCAAGGCTTCTTGCCCTTAGTCAGTCGACGTTTTCTAGAACTTACTGAAGCTCTGTACAAAAAGAGCTTTCAGACTTGCCTGCCGCCGAACCTGCCCCCTAGATCGTCCCTATGGAGAAACACGGGGGCTACGGAGGGGCAGACCCAGTGGACCTCCATCCCCCAGCCCTGAACCAGCCACCTCCAGGCACCACCGGATTCCTGGCCATCACACCCTTTGTCAGATAGACAAATCTCGTACTCAGAACTCCTATAGTGGGATGGAAGCAGAATCAAGACGGGGAGGGGTTTCAGGTACTCCTACAGCCCCCTTGTCCCTCAGACGCCCTGAGGGACCTCTAAAAGCCTCTGACCAAGGAGAAGTCATCCAGCAGTTAGACCCCAAAACCGCCCAAGACCAAGGAAGCCCCCCACCCAGCTTACCATTATAATGCCAGTAAGCGTCATCTTTTGGGCAAATTGAAAGTCCTCCAGGTCCTTGATGTTTTTGATGGCATTGGTGACTTGCACCACACTCTTCATGAAGGCCATTTTGAGGCAGATGTCCTGTGCCCAGACCAAGAAGAGGAAAGGGAAGGAGCATGCTGTGAGTGAGCCCGAAGACCCCAAGCCACAGTCCTCATAAGGACCCTCCGTCCGCGCCGAAGAAGAGGCAGGGTCAGGGGCACTCTGAGAGATGGCAGGCCTCATTCTGTCCTTCAGCCACCTTGACCAAGCATCTGCCACATGGCCAGGATGCCAGCCAGGAGCCGGACAAGGCATGGATCTCTGCGCCCCGCTGAAAACACCATCTCTGTCCGGCCCCCCCAACCTGTGCCCGAGGACAGCCATGCCCGCCAGGGGGAGCCTTCACTGGCCACGGACACCAAGCCCTGTGGGTCACCACAGAGACAGAAGAAGTTGAGATAAAATCGTTTTTGCTTTTACAACATGGATGAGCCTTGAGGATGTTGTGCTAAACGAAACAAGCCAGTCACAAAAAGGCAAACACCGTGTGACTCCAGTTCCTTGAGATTCCTGTAGTCAAATTCATAGAGACAGAGAGTAGAATGGGGGTTGCCAGGGGCCGGGGAGAGGGGGCATGAGCACATGGTCAGTGGGTGTGGGGTTTCAGTTCCAGAAGATGAAGAGTTCTGCAGACAGCCGGTGGGGACGGTCGTGGGGGACAGCAACGTGAGGGTACTTAGTGCCATTGAACCACGTGTTTAAAAATGATTACGACGGCAGATTTTATGGTATGTGTATCTTACCACAATTTTACAAACAATAATGAAATAACTTTTGCTTTATTCTGTGTTTCTGCCTCCTTGCCATTCCAAGAAAGCAGCAGGTCCCTCGGCCTCCCTGAGGACAGCCCCACTTCTTGTCCCTTGTTAAAGGGCTTGGGTCAGGTGTCAGGAGGGAGGAAGGCAGAGGGAGCGAGCGAGGCTGGGAAGAGGGGGTGCTCATCCTGTGACTTCTGGGACACACACTCACCTGCCCAGCAATGCGGGGAAAGGCAGTTCCCCATTCCCCCCCCCTCCACAGCAGAGAACACCACAGTTTGAGGCAATGGGCTTCCCAAAAGCTGGGTGTTGGATCGGGCTCCTGACTGTCTGCTGCGTGGGGATGGGGTGTGCAGATGAGGCAGGTGACTCTCTGCCACCCTGGCTCTGGATGTGGGGGGGGGGGTGGCATCCGGGGTTACCTGGCAGCTGCTGGAGTAGTGATGAATGATCTTCGCAGTGATGGGGTTGTCCACGTGGGTGAGGAGCATCTGGGGGTGGCAGTACAAGGCCACACAGCTATACATCACCATGAGGGCGCTCTTCACTGTCTCCCGCCTCCAGGGCTGGTCCTTCTGCGAGCCCAACAAGAAGAGGAAGGACCACTGGAGGTGCGTGTGGGAAGGGAGATCTGTTCAACTTGCCCCTCCGAGGGTGAGCAGGGCCGCCCCAGCTGCACATGGACAGTCTCTGGTCATGTGGCCAAAGGAGCCGTAGAGTCAGCCGAAAGTGCGTCAGCTGATAGTTTTCTGGGTGCCTGAAATGCTCATTCATTTACTCATTCATTCAACATAGCTTTATTGAGCACCTACAGTTTGCTGGGCACTGGGTACACAGTACCCCCACGGAGGCTTCAGTCCAGCCAGATGCCAGGAGCACCCATTAGCTGGGAGCAGGTGGTTTGTGTGGACACCACTAAACAGAAGCCGCCTGGGCACTCCTCCACGCCTTCACCTGCCAGGCACCTGCTCTGGGCCAGGGGCTCTCTTGATACTGGGAATCCAGTGGGAACAAGCCTGGGATGAGGAGTTGCAGGCCACCAAACCCACCATGGAAGGTGGGCAGGGGTGCCCATGCCCTGCCAGGCCTCGAATAGAAATCCACATCTCAGGGAGAAGCTGGGCCAAAAGCCTGAGACACTCTTAGTTCTCTCCATCCAAACTACCGGACCCCCAGGGCAAGGGTCCTAGGTCAAGGCCAAAGCCTGAGGCATCGATGACTCTGGATGGTTGCCCACCGGGGCGTCAGCCAGCCTGTGGCTCTGTGGCCCGTGGCGGAGAGGGGCAGCCTCCAGAGGCCGGCCCATGGCTTCACCACTGGCCAGCTACATGCCTTTGGACAAGCTTCAGCGTTCTCTTAAATTGGAGAGTGGGCATGAAAACCCCTCCCCCCGAGGGCCATTGATTCACTGAGGCAGAGCTCCCAACACGTGCAAAGTACCCACTGAGCACTACCTGAGCAGCTTCTTCAGATCCACTGGGTCTGCGTGAGGCCTGGGACCCTGCATCCGCTCCAGCACCCAGGGGTGCCCCTGTTGCTGCTCTGAGGAGCCCACGGTGAGCACTCCTTTGTAATAGCTAGGTCCTGAAAAAGCCCACCCTGTGCTCTTGCGATTACCCAACAGCAACAGCTTTGCTGGAGGAGGCCTCCAGGTGATCCTGAGGGGAGTTGGCTCGTAAGATCGAACAAAAACTGGGCAGAGTGCAGAAGACACCAGTCTACGAGGCCCCTGGAGACTGGACTGTGGAGCGAGGGTGACTTACCTGCCAAGCACCTATCTGCCAGGACTGCTCCGACTCCTGGATCCTCTCCTCGAAGTCATGGAGCACATTCAGCACTGTCTTCACCTGGCCTCGGGCACACAGGCCAAAGCACAGAATCACGCCCTGCAGGGAGACCCAGCCAGCTGGGGTGAGGGCGGCGGGCGGCGGGCAGGGGCCAGAGGAGGAGCCCCCCCCCCCATGTACCTATACACACAGGCACACACATGAACACATGTGCGCACACGCGCACACACACACACACACACACACCAGTATACACACATGCACGCATACACTCATGCACACCCAAGCATGCATGTGCCCATAACCCCTAGCGTCAGAGGGGTCTGGTGGATAGAAGGGGGCTGCAGGGCACCCTCACCTCCCGGTCAAAGTCATTGCCATAGTCTGTCTTGTACAACAGCTCCAGAAGCAGCCCCTCCACCTTATCGGCCTCCAGGCCTGTGGCCAGAGTGAAGCCCAGGGCCCGGTACAGAAAGCCCTGGAGAGGCAGAGGGACAAAAGGAGCTTCTGGCCTCTCTGCTCTGCGCTCCAGGGGTTGCCGCCGTGGGGAGTCCCCCACCTGACACTCTAGATCGTTTGTTTTAAGGCGCCAATATCCGCGCATTTCGTAGAGTCTCTAAAATAAACATTTAGGTTATTCTGGAGGGTTGGACTGCTTGCAGGCCAGCGTGTTATAAGTAGGGGAGGCCAGATTTCCTTCCCATAGCGGTTGAACCCATTTTCCCTCACACTAACAAGTCTAGGAGCACCTGCTGATGAGCCACGCTGATGACCTTTGCGCATTCTCACCGTCCAGTCTCTGAATCCTTGCTGTATTCTTGGCCCGTGCCTGTTGGCTTATTCTCCCTGCCTTTTCTTCTACTTGTAAGAGCTTCATGTGTATATTTGGAAAAACAAGAACAAACATATCTTATTTCATTTAACCCACGCAGCAAGTCCAGACTGTAGATGCGGTTGCTGTTTTGGGAGATGGAAAAGCAAGCAGGAGGTGGCAGAACCAGGACTTTTTATTTTATTTTATTTTATTTTATTTTATTTTATTTTATTATGTTATGTTAGTCACCACACGATACATCATTAGTTTTTGATGTAGTGATCCACGCTTCATTGTTTGCGTATAACACCCAGTGCTCCACGCAGAACGTGCCCTCTTTAATACCCATCACCGGGCTAACCCATCCGCCCTCCCCCTCCCCTCCAGAACCCTCGGTTTGTTTCTCAGAGTCCATCGTCTCTCATGTAGAACCAGGATTTTAAATCAAACATTGTCTGGGGCACCTGGGTGGCTCAGTGGGTTGAGCATCTGACTCTTGGTTTCAGCTCAGGTCATGGTCTCAGGGTCATGAGATGGAGCCCGGCATTGGGCTCTGCGCTCAGCACGGGGTCTGCTTAAGGATTCTCCCTCTCCCTCTGCCCTCCCCCACTCACTCTAAATCAATAACAAATAAAATCTTAAAAAAAAAAATCAAGCCTGGTCTGAGGCTCCTTTCTTAAGGATCGCGTACCAGAGGTCTCAACCCCAGATCACTCTACTGCTGTATTTCCCCCCAGAGTCTCCGTTCCTTTTTGATTTTATGTATTGTGACTTTGTTTTGTCACACAGAAAACGTTCATTTTCACAGAGGAAAGTGTCTTTCTTCCCCTTTGTCTTTCTTGGTTTCCTTTCATGCATATGAAGGCCTACCCCATGTCAAGATTAAAAAAAAGCTATTCATTGGTGTATGCTCCTAGTCGTTCCATGGTTTTCTTTCATTTCGTACACTTCAATCTTTGATCTGTTCCCAGAGAGTAAATCCTTCCTTCTCGAGCTTTACTGTCAATACATTCTTAACAATTCAGGTGAACTTTGGAAATAATCTAGTCAAATTCCATAAAAGTGCTCAGTGTCCACAAAAACTCCTTTTGGGAATTTGATGGGGAGTACAATGTACGGCACATTAATTTGAGCAACGTGGACACCTCTCCAACATTGAGACTTCCCATCCAAGAACAAAAGATTGTGTCAATGTCATCCAGTTTCTTTCCGTGTCCCTGCACCTCCTTGTCATTTTGTGCTCCTCACATACGTCACGTAGTCAATAATTTATTCGATTACATATTTACGTTGTGTTGCTACTTGTAATGGGATCTTTCTTCATCAAATCATATTTTTGTTTTATTTGTATGTGGGAGAGAATGATTTCTGCATATCAATTTTGGGAGAAGACTGGCTCTGACCACTGGGGCTGCAGGTCTGGAGGCTACTGGTGATCACCTTGCCCTGTCGTAGAGGTGCCAGTTGAGCGGCGAAGAGACAGGTGGGTTCTGGTGAAGTTCCTTAAGCCACTGTATCCAACTGCGCCTTCCTAAGTTTTCTAATCCTACTTGCTGATTTACTTTCCCTAAGCTAGGTGATCTGTTGAAATATGATTGAATTCTATGCATTTGCTTATCAAATACTATATACAACTTTCTTTTTTAAGAAAGGCAGATTACCACGTGCAGCGCCTCATTTGGATGTGTCTGGGGTCTTGGAAGCCTGACTATACTATGTTCTCTTATAAATGGACCTTGAGAGCTTGTTGGGAGGGTCTAGCCAGGGAGAGAAGCTACTTCTATACCCTTGACCAAGAAACGGTCCTCCTCTGCGGAGGAAGGTCATCTTCTTTTACCAGGCATTCTGCTTCAGGAGAGACACACATGGAGCAGCGAGGGAGGACGGGATACCCAGCTAGCCAGCCAGATAACCCGAATCAACCCAGCAATCAGTGGGGTAACAAATGTCGCAGCCAGATTGCCCTCACATCCTATATACAACTTTCTTCCAAATGGACATCTGTCCTTAAATTGATATTGGATAAAATCTTAAACCTACAAATTTATGTTTAGCTATAGAAGATTGTCTGTAAGATATCCTTGCTTTTTGTTATTTTACATGCTCACCTATAAAGACTATCTATTTGAACAAACACAGTTTTGGGTTGAGACCTGTAAATACCTTTTCTTAGACATCTCATTGAGATATAATTCACATACCATAAAATTAACCCATTTAAGGTTAACAGATTCAATGGTCTATTCACAGAGTTGTGCAACCATCAGCACAATCTAAACTTAGAACATTTTTATCACACCAGCCCCCACCGAGACTCCTGTTGGCAGTCACTGCACATTTCCTGCAGCCTCTGGCAACCACTAATCTACTTTCTGTCTCTAAAAAGATGTCTATTCTGGACATTTCAAGTAAACAGAACCATATAATATGTGGTGGTTTGCATTCCTTTGTGTCTGGCTTCTGTCACTTAGCATAGTGTCTTCAAGGGTCATCCTTTCTGTACCATTAATCAGTACTTTGTTCCTTTTAATGAATAATATGCCATTGTACGGATAGACCATGTTTTGTTTATCTTTTCATCCATTGGTGGGCATTTGGGTTGCTTCTGTTTTTTGACTTTATGAATAACACTACTGTGAATATTTATGTATACACTTTTGTATGGATGTATGTTTCCATTTCCCCTGGGCATATACAACTCCGAGCAGAATTCCTGGGTCATATGGTAACTCTGTATCTAATACTTCAAGGAACTGGTTTTCCATTCACACCAGCAGTATATGAGTGTTCGAATTTCTCCACATTCTTACCAACACCTGTTATTATGTCTTCTTTATTACAGCCATCCTAGTGGGTGTGAGGTGGTATGTCCTTGTGGCTCTGATTTGTGTTTTCCCTAATGGTGATAATTTTGAACACTTTTTTTTCATGTGCTTATTCACCATGTACGTACCTTCTTTGAAGAAATGTCTATTCATATAGTTTGCCCGTTTATTAACTGGGCTTATCTTTTTGTTATTGAGTGAGGAGAGCTCTTTATATATTCTAGATACAAGTCCCTTACCAAGGACTTAATTTGTAAATATTTTCTCTCATTCTGGGGGTTGTCTTTTCACTTTCTTGATGGTTTGATTTTCAACATAAGAGTTTTTAGTGTGATGATGTCCGAGTTATCTATTTTTTTCTTTCCTCACTAGAGCTTTTGGTGTCATATCCAAGAAGATTTTGCCCAAAATTAGCTGACAGCAAGTGTGAGGTTTATTTCTGCATTCTTGATTTTCTGTTACATCAACCTGTCTGCCCATCCTTATGCCACTACTACACTGTCTTGTTTACTGTAGTAAAAAGTCTTGAAATTGCAAAGTTTGAGTCCTCCAACTCTGGCCTTTCTCTTAATCATAATTACGTTGTCTCTTCTGGGCCCCTTGTATTCCCACATGAACTTAGGATCAGCTTGTCAGTCTCTAAAAAAACAAAACAAAACAAAACAAAAAAGAAATGCCAGCTAGGGTTTATGACAGGGGTCACAATGAATCTGTAGAGAGATTTGGGGAGTGTGCCATCCTGACCATATCATCTTCCAACCTGTGAACATGGGATCCCTTCCGTTAATTGAGACCTTCCCTGATTTCAACAACGTTCGTAGTTTTATGAAGACCTTTTTACAACGAAATACACACACGTGATCATGAGCCAGTAGCTGGATGGGTCAGGTGTACACAACGACACCCAGCAATCTGCCAGTGAGGTGGGGACAGTTGAAAGTCATGCTCCAAACCTCAGCCTGCCTACTCTTTCTTTGCCCCTCCCAGCCTCATCAACTTCACTGCCGAGCTAGAACTCAGCAACCGCTTTAGGCTTCTGTGGTTCAGTGTCATCCTCATCATTTTCACTGCCAAAACCTGTTCAGACATCTTGATCCTTGCCTGTTGGACTCTGCCAGGAGACCACTTCAGGTGGAGAGTGAAGTGAGAAGATCAGGAAGACTGGAGAAGACACCCTCCGCCCCCCGCCAGCTTCCACAAAGCAGGTTCTTAGAGGAAAAACAAAACAGAACAAGACACGGAAACCCACCGGCCGGAACCCCCCACCTCTCCTACCAGGACCCTGTAGACAGCCACAGGTACAGCTGGTCTCACACACAACGTGAGCCTCCACTCCACCAGCCCTGAAGTCCCCTCCCCATCTGAACTGCCCTGACGCTGTGAGCACAAACCTTCTCCAGGGAGGGGCTGTCGAAGCTTTCGATCTGGTTGTTCAGCTCTTTGCTCAGACGCAAGCTCCAGTTGGAACCTCGGGTCTTCTTAAGGGAGTTTCTCAGAAACTGAGGAGACAGAAGACGTCGGTGGGCGGTGCCAGAGGCCCCCAGTCCTGTTCTCTCCCAGGCTCCAGGAGTGCTGTGTGACACTGAGCAGTGACTCACCCTCTCCAACCCCCTTCCCCAATCTCTAGATTGCTCGACCTGTCGAACCCCAACCCACTGCTAACAGTCTGTGGGCCTGGCGAACAGCTGTGGTTTGGGGGCTGGAGGGAGAAGGGTCACCCCTGTGCTGCTTTCTTGAACACTTGGTCCCCCAGGATAGAAGGCTCTCTGTTCTCTCCTGCTGATGGATACAGCTGTGGACATGCTTGGTACTCCCTAAGTCTTCTGTGACGGAAGAGGTGTCCTTTAGGGACTCCTAAGCTCTCCACGTGCCAACGCCACCAAGGCTCTTCCCATGCACCCCTCCCCTTTCTCCCAACCCAACCTCAGCAAAGCTGGATCACGTCTTTACCTGAATCAGCTTGTCCTCCCAGGCCTTCTGATTCCAAGTAAACTCAGTATGCTCTGCAGAAAGAAGGTGCACACATGCTGCTTTCTTCTGCTGCTCCCCTCTGGATCAACCTCCTCAGTCAGGCATGCGAAGCCCTCCGTGCATGGGCTCAGCACATGCTGCATTTCCCTCCCCACTTCCCCAAGGACCTAAGTAGGCCATACTGGTCCACCCTGAGCTTTGGTTCCTATTATTCAAGCCGTGTGATTCGTACTCCAGCATGCGCACTGAGAGGGGAGCTGACTTGGGGTTGGTGCCCCGGATGCCTCACCTTCCAGGTACTTGACCAGCAGTGGGATCTCCAGCTCCCACATGTCAGCCATGGAGGGTGCAATGCTCTGGCTCAGGGTCCTCAGGAGGTTGAGCATGGCTATCCCACGGCCCTCCCCCTTGTAGGGGGATGACATCAGCACCTGGGGAACACCAAGACTCCAGTGGGGCCCTGCCCCAGGCTGGGCAGTGCCAGGCATTTTGTTCCCAGAAAGAAGAAGAGGGGTAAGATAGTAGGCTTTCTCCCCACCCAGGCTTCCATGGAGTGTGGATTCACGCCCCCAGTCAACATAAGGAGGAGAACCGGGGCGCCTGGGTGGTTCAGTCGGTTAAGCATCTGACTGTTAATTTTGGCAGGTCATGATCTCAGGGTCATGAGATCGAGCCCCATGTCGAGCTCTGTGCTGGGCATGGAGCCTGCTTGGGATTTTCTCTCTCCTTCTTCCTTTGCCCCTCTCCCCTCCCCTCTCTCTCTCTCTCTCTCTAAAAAAAAAAAAGGAGGAGAAGGCGTAGGTACAGGACTCCCGGGGGGCAGGCAGGCCATTGACGGTGTCCTGGGGATGCTTCGGGCCTGCTCGAAGGCTGAGCAGAGGAATCCGGGAGCATGTCCTCACCAGGTCCCTGGGCATCCGAGCACACTGCCCCTGCCACGTCTACCCAAGAGGAATGAGAGGGACCCAGAAAGACCTGTCCTACCAAGTGTCTAGCTCCCTCCTCCCTCTGGAGGCTTTGGGAATTAGGAACTAAAGGGAGAGGGGCCACAGGCCATGGTCTCAGTCAGGCCTGGGTGAGTCACTCACCAGGAGACGGGCCAACAGTTTCTGGGGCGCAGGCAGGTCCACTAAGGAAGAAGGAGATGCGAACCTGCTCCAGTCGCCAGGTTCATACCAGGACATGCCCCCGTGCCCCCATGCCCCTGAGCCCAAGAATGGTGCTGCCCTGGAAGGTACTTCCCCAACATCATCCCATTGCCCCCAGAACAAGAATGGATTGGCACAGGAGGGACCAGTGATCTGTCCATAAGGAACAACATTTTAATTGGTTTATCCTTGGAAGAGGGGAGAATAATGTTTTGGGTTAGGGCTTAGAAGATGTCAAGGGGGTGGCCGAGCCCAGAGTCCAGGTGAGGTCATGAAGAAGACCCCCCCGCACCACTTGCCATCCCTGGGTCCTACAGGGCTCCCAAAATCACACCCACCACCGGCGACACCCATCCAGCCAAGCTCCAGGCCCATGAGAACAGCCGCCTTGGAAGAGCAGTGTCACCCCACCGTTAAGTGGTGACAGTCACTTTTTTGAACGTCTGCTGTTGACAGCACTGAATCGGGGGCCAGGGGGAGGGGGAGCACAGTATGATAGTTTGCAGAGGACTCGGATGGGACCCGCTGGCTCACAGAGACCCAGACAAGCCACACACGGAGAAAGGCTGCACCTCCACAGGGAGGGGTCCTGGGACAGGGTGCGGGAGGAAGGGACATGGGGAACGAACTGCCAAAGGAAGTTTGCCCAATTTTAACACCTCCTCAGACACGGTAAGGGTGAGCCTTTGGCCTGGCTGGCTGGGACTCCCGGCCGCTTCCTGAAAAATGCAGAAGGGAAGCTTCCCAGGACACAGAGCGGCCCACCTGCCCAGTCCCACCGGCTAGTGCCAGGATGCTGCCCACCGTGCCTGCTTTTGTGGGCCATGCCGGCCTCCACGTCCTCGGCGTGGACCTGGCGTTCCGCCAGGTTTGTGAGGCTGATGCAGATGGGGGTCAAGGCCTCTGTGTAATCCGTCTCCATGATGTAGCACAGGAGCCTCACCCAAAACTCCTGGGTCGGGGGGAGAGGGCAGCATTACCTGGGGCATCTACGGCCGTGTAGGAGATCCGTCAGGCTCGCCGCACAGCCCACCTGCTCTAAGCAGCTGCTGGACGACTGGCGGCTCCCATGATTCTTCTCAGTACCTCTGGTAATAAGGTAAACTGCCCCCCGGACAGGGAGCATCCAGCCCAAGGCCTCACTTAATGGACAATGATCCCTTCGTTGTGCTATCACGGTAAATTTTTTCTACTTTTCTTCGCTATGTCACACTGTATTGCAATGAAAAGTTGGCACATCTGTTTCCCCTTCCGCCTGTGACCTCCTTAGGGTTATACTGAGCACTTCTAGCATATGCCTTCATGTCTTCACATGGTAGGAACTCACTGGATGCTTGTGGAATTAATCCGTTAAAATCATCTCTACACACACACATACACGCACGCACGCACGCACGCACGCACCTGGACTGAAGGGGCTTTAAGGTAATCGACACATTACTGGTTATAAGTCAGTGGATACATATTGAGGCCCCGCTGTGTGCCAGGCACCGCCTCAGCCTCTGGGGGACTAAGTTCCCATCAAGGACCCAGCTCTGGAACCAGATCTTCAAGAACAATGGCTCAGGCAGTGGGAAGATCGGGGCCCCTCCAGGCATCTCCGACAGTGGGAATGGGAGAAGCAACAGCGTGGAATTCTGGGCATGCACCGTTCCCTTCTGAGCCCGGGGAAGGGCGCACACAAGTCAAGCCGTCAGCTGCAGGGGCCCGGCCCAGGGGGCGGGGGGCACACTCACGTTGGTCATCCCACTGACGGAAGAGGTTATGATCTTCACGGTGTCCATGGTGACTTTGTGGACCATCTTCTCCTCCAGGTCCCTCTGATAAAAGCTCTCTCGGTGATTTGTCTGAAAGCCAGAATCGAGGGGGTCCCGGCTCGTGTGCCGGCCGGGGCTTGCTGCAGTCTTGGGTGTGGTCTCCTCACCCCCGTGAGGCTCCATGCCCGGATACTGGGTCTCCAGAGTTTTCTGGACGGACTGCACACACCCCTACCTACAGCTGCCGTGTGCCCGGGTGCTGGTGTCATGAAGGCAGATTCGTGCGGGATCTATAGCACAGGTGCCGCAGGCAGACTCCTTCCTCAACGCTCTGGAAACCACTTGCACAGACCAGCCGCACCCTGGGCTGCCCATCAGGGCCACTCACCAGTTTGTAGGTGGATAGAGTCAGCTGCACCGACACGTACTTCAGGCCCCAGCCTTTGATTCTGTCCTGGTAACCGGACAGAGCCAACTGGCCGATGACGCGGAGAGTAGCCACCCTCACCTGAGGGGACAGGGCGGCGGACAAGCGGGAATTGGGGTGGGCTCCAGGGTGGGGGGCTTGGCACCTAACACCCAATCCTGTCCCATAGACCCTAGACAGCTAGGAATTGGGGGTGCTCCGGGTGGGAAGGGGCCTTGGGGGCTACTGCCCACTCCGTCCACCACCCCCTGCCCCACCCAGGGACTCCCCGTGTGCAGCATGGCCACCCAGGAGCCTTGTCCGAGCCTAGAGCACACTGCCTTCTCGACAGGCTGCTCCATCCTCAGGCAGAGGGACAGGCTGACTCTCATCCTGGGCTCAGGCTTGCTACGTGGGGGGGGGGGGGTGTCTTCCCTTGACAGCCTCCACATTTTGAGAAGAGCTCTGCGTTAAATCTCCAGCCCAAATCCCTCCCCCGCCCCACCTCATGCCCTCTCCCATTTGTGCAGACCCTCACCCTCCCGGACCTCCCTTCCCCAGAGGCCGTGCCGCGGCCTCCAGGGCCTGCGGCCAGACCTGAAGCTACATTCCAAGGTGGTCGTGGCTCCAGTGGAGCCTGGACGGTGGGGTTTTTTGTTTTTTGTTTGTTTTTTTTAGCTTTTATTTGAAGGGTACAGGGTGTATTCCTCCGTTGCTTTTTTCAAACATAGGAAAGGTTTTATATAAAACCCTGAGGCAGCCACGTGGCTCTGGATGAAGCTGGATTCACTCAGCCTCTCCTCTGTCCAGGACAGTGTCCGAGACCCTTCATTGGGAAACTCCAGGTCCTTGACGAGAGCAGATGTCTCAGGAGCAGGACCACAACTCCAGGGAGCCTCTCCCCTCCAGCCCTACTCAGTGCTGGCCAGGAAGCTAGGTTTTCCAGCAAAGAGCCTTCGGCAGGGAGCCCCCACCCACAGAGCAGGAGAAGAATGAGGGCCACCTGCAGGACTTCCCTCTGCTCCCCCCGCAGAGTGCCCTGAACACCAACCCCTTCCAGGTCTCTGCCCTGTTACCTTGAAGCGGGTGTCACAGAGGGTGTTCTTGACCACCCGGATGGCCAGGCAGATGGTCCTGATATTCATTCTGGGCTCTAAAAGAGGAAAACCGGCCTCTGTAAGAGGGCTTACATTAAAATCTTCTCCAAATTGAATGTATTTTGATGTAAGCAGTAAGAAAACACATTGTCATCCTTTTTTTCCCTAAGGAGTTAGAAAATTATTCAAAAATTATTTTCTGAATAAAATCCATCCAAATAAATAAATAAATAATAAAGATAAAATAAAAATAGTATATGCTCACTGTAAGGTTAAAATAAAAACCACTCAACAGTTCAGGTGCGTCCCTAAGCTCATTTATAGATTTCTTGCAAGTAACCAAGGTCATGCTGCATACACTGCCCCATACCATGCTGGGGCACTTAATATAGAGAGGGCATCTTGTCCACGAAAAAAGTATAAATTGACTACGCCCTTTATGGTTGAGTCATATTCTACTCTGTGGATAAACTATCATTTGTTCCAGAAATTCCCTATAGAAAAACAGTTAGGTTGCTTCTAATGTGTTGCTTTTATGCACAACGTGCTAATGAACATTGCTGTCCAGTTACCTTTGGGCAATGAGTTCCTTTGGACAATGGTCAGAAAGTTAGATGGTTGAGCCCAAGTTTCGGTCCCTATGCAACTGAGCACTCAGAATGCTTTATCAATCTACACCCTTGTCAATAAAGTGCAAGAAACTAGTTTCTTATTATTCTAGCACAGGGATTAGCAAAGTATAACCCGCAGGCTAAAACCAGCCCTAAGCCTGTTTTTGTAAATAAAGTTTTATTAGAACACAGCCACACTCTGCAGTGTATGATCGCTTTTGCACACTTGAGTAATTGTCACAGAGATCATATGGCCTGTAAAGCCAAAAATATTTTTACTATCAAGCCTCTTAAAGAAAAATGGCTAGGCCAACACTAGTCATTATCACCTCTGTCTGTCAGACACATAAAAATGGTCTCATTGTTGCTTAAATTTGCGGGTTTTTTCAGAGAAGACTTTACTGTCAGTAGAATGTGCTTTATATACAGTTGCCCAGTCTGCGTACTGCACAAGGGCACCCAGTTTTCAACTGGGTGGCCCATGCTCTTCTAAACAAATCATGTACTTGCAGGGCCACATGCTGCCAGCAAGGGGTGCCTTGTTCCAATTTCACACAAAGGTGCTGTCTGAGCTGGTGTCATCGTTGAGGACGGGATTTCCCTTTTGATGGCAAGGCCAGGTTCAGAGTTTGGGCTTAGGGATTTAGAATCAGGAGTTTTGACTACGTTTGGGCATTGGGGCAGTGGGGCTTTAGGACTACACCTACACGATATAACTAGGCCTTATTTAAGGCCTTTGATTTCACATTTGGGGGTAGTTCTAGGATTCAGGTTAACAGTCTGAAATTCAGACTCAGGTGGAAGCTGGGATTCAGAGTTTGAGGGGAAGGTTGAGGGTGCGGGTCATGGGGGTCACAGTGCTGGTTAGGTTCAAGGGCAGAAAATATGAAGCAACCTTGGTCCACCCAGTCGTGTCTATAAAAGAGGAAATGATGAAGGCCCAGATATGGGTGAGACCTGCCTCCCCGGCCTCCCGCCTGGCTTCCCGCTCTTGCTCACCATCTGCGCTCACCACTGCCCTAATCAGTGTCAGGGTCCCCACGCGGATGGCCTCCTTGCTCATCTCCATCTGACTGAGGAAGAACTTCATCAGCTCCTTGGGGTAGGACCGGGCTGCAGGAGGAAGGACAGCTTTACTCATGCCCTCGGAGCCAGAATGAGCCAGAAAAGGCAGCCCTGGGCCCAGGCCTCACAAGGGCTGGGGCTCCCGTAGGCTCACAGTGGACCTGGGGGGCGGGGGGGGGGCGCTCACCGAGGGCTATGAAGCAGTGTATGATCTCCGTCAGGTTTTGGCTGCTGTACCGCTGGTGGGCAGGAGCCCTGGCACACACCTGGGGAGCGGGCGTGCAGGGAGGGTGGGGAGACCGCACCTGGAGGGGGACGCAAGTGCAGGGGCGGCCCAGCGCCGTCGTGCCAGAGCCACGCGTGCACCACCGCCTCGCACCCCCGTGGGATGCAGGAGCCAGATGGGCGAGACGGGCGCTCCACCACGATCACACCCTTTCCCCTGGTCGGCCACACCACCTGCTGCAACCCACTTCCCACTGATCCACCCTGAGAACGCCGGTTCTCAGCCAAGCTTGCTGGCCTCACCTGGGTGTGGAGTTCTGTGAAAATGGTGTGAAGCTGCATTTGGGGGACCGGAGTGTTGGTGGTGACCGACATTTCCAGGATCTGCCTCAAGACCTACAATGGAGAGGCGGATGATTGCAGATGACCTTCTGCCGATTCAGGGTCAGTTTAACCCTAGACTCTTGCTACTCAGCGTGGCCCATCAGCCGGTGGTATCAGCATCCCCCGGGAGCTAGTTAGAAATGCAGCCTCTCAGGGCACCTGCGTGGCTCAGTCAGTTAAGCGACTGCCTTCAGCTCAGGTCATGATCCTGGAGTCCCTGGATGGAGTCCCGGGATCGAGTCCCACATCGGGCTCCCTGCTCAGCGGGGAGTCTGCTTCTCCCTCTGACCCTCCCCCCTCTCATGTGCTCTCTCTCTCTCTCTCTCTCTCTCAAATAAATAAATAAAATCTTTTAAAAAAAAAGAAAGAAAGAAAGAAAGAAAGAAAGAAAGAAAGAAAGAAAGAAAAAGAAATGCAGCCTCTCCGTCCCTGCTTCAGACCTGCTGAATGCAACCCTCCATTGCAGCCAGCCTCCCGGGAATGCCTACACACAGTAAAGCTTGCAAAGTGCTGTGAGGCCACTGAGCGTGGCATTCAAGGCCCTCTTCTCCTTTCTCTTCTATCCACCTGGAGATGAATCCCATTCTTTTGTCAGAGCGATCTACAGGCGGCCCCTTAGATCTACCACATTAATTTCTGCTCCTTGCTTTTAGAGTTGAGGAGCACGCCTCGTCTGCAGATGAGTGATCCCCTTACAGTACATTCAGCCTGGGTCACACCTCCATGCAGAACACTGCCAAGACTCCATCTTATGTGGGTTAAGGGCTGTCATGGCTTAAAGGGTCCCCCTAAAATGCATGTACACCTGGAACCTCAGAACATGGCCTTATCTGAAAATGAGGATTTCCAGGTGTAATTAGTTAAGGGTCGCACATGAGACCATCCTGGATTTAAGGTGGGCCTTAAGTCCAGCAACCGGTGTCCTTATAAGAAAAGGAGAGGACACAGAGGCAGACACAGAGAAGAGACCACGTGAAGGAGGGGGGGCAATCACACTGGAACGATGTGGCCACCAGAAGCTGGAAGAGGCAAGAAAGGATTCTTGCCCAGGGCCTATGGAAGGATCGCAGCCCCACCAACACCTCGACCCCTGGAACTATGAGAGAATCCGTTTCTGTTATTTTAGGCCACCCGCTTTGTGGTTCTCTGTTATGGCAGCCCCGGGAAACTAACACACAACCTCGCCGTGGCCTCCAAGACCCTTAGGGATCTCATCCCTTCCGCCTGGAACAGCAAAAACCCCACAAGTACCAGGCCCAACTTCTCCCCGGGTGACACCCAGCCTCCAGGCCGGCTGCCGCCCAGCAACCTCTCACCTGCGTGATAAAGAGCGCCTCCAGGTTGCCTCGGTACTCCGCCAGCAGCAGGGGGATATAGTCGTACAACTGATCCCGCAGGTCATCGTTGGGCAGGAGGAGGTTCAGCATAGGCTTCAAGGACTTGATGACCCCCAGCTTCACCTACCCAAGGAGCCCAGGACCCTCAGCAAGGCCCAGTGATGTCACCCCATCCAGAGAGTCAAGGACGCGTGAGAGAGGGGACCTAGGAAGTAGTCGAGGCCCCCGCCCGAGACCCCACAGGCAGGCAATGAGGCCGGACTGTCCCTGCGAGTCCCAGCTCTGTCACTTAGGAGAACCTCTCTGAGCGCCTCAGTTTCCTCATCTGCAAAACAGTCCCATCGCACAGAGTTGACGTGGAAATAGCTCCCCTAGGTAAAAGGCGCTGTAACGGGGACCCTCATCCAGCGATCCCGGGGCCTTTCTCAAGCCGGCCCCCTGAGGATCCAGGGCCCACACGGTTCAGCAACTCTGTTTATCAGGTCACTGTCTCTCTCCCGGGTTCTGGGAATGAGGCTGGACCCAGTGGTCTCTCAGCCCTCCTGGCCACACCAGCTGGGGAGCCATGACCTGGGGGGACCACGGGACCTTCCTCCCCACCCGAGAAAGGTGTTTCTCACCTCAGGGTTGTGGTTCCTCAGCCACACGGTCACAAAATAGCGGTACATGGGGAACAACTTCATGGCAAACTGATCCTCGGTCATCACAGGGTACACGCTGTCCTCCAGATGCTTCAGGTAAAACTGCACTGTCTCACAGAAGGTCTCCATGGCTGCCGAGTGGGGGGGAAGCAGTGAGCCCAGAGGGGCAGGAGGGGGACCAGGTGTCCCCAGACCACCTCCTCCAGCAGAGTGCACTCGCACACTTCTGGAACCAGCAGGTGACCCCGATGGCCTCAGCCAGCCAGGAAGACCCTGTCTTCGGCCTGACTTGGGCAGGCCCACCATAGACCCATTTTCCCTGGTTCCTCTCCTGTGAATCTCACCGTCCTGCTTGAAATTAGAGCCAGCTAAACTGAGTCACAGTGATGACTTGCTCCCACGAAGCCGCGTTCTCCCGAAAGCACGCGCCGCGGTGCTGCCACCCGTGCCCTGCCCCCTCCCCGAGAGGCAATCAGAGGCCACGCGACGCAGGCGATTCGGCCAATGTTCGGGAAGAAATGAACAGCCCGCCTCCTGTTCAATGAACCCCTCCACCTGTTCGCCGCAGCCCCTCCTCCCGTGACCGGGCCGGACACGTACCGCTGCAGATCACCTGGCGCATCTTGGCTTCAGTGGCGAGTCTCAGCATCGTGAATATGGTGGCCAAGGTGATGCCCATGTATGGCATGAACTCAAACACTGTGCAGTGGGGCGAGAGGAGGCAGGGAGTCAGCGGGGCCGAGGCGAGAGGACAACCCGCCGCCCGCCGCCTGCAGCCCCCACCGGGCAGAGCGCGTGGCCAGGGCCGCAGGAAACAGCATGGACGTCAGTGTGTTGGGAAAGAAAGGAGCTAGAAACAAGTGGCGGGGGAAGGAGCCAGGGACGAGGAGACAGAAGGAGGTGGAAGAAGCAGAGACAGCCGCAGGGAAGAGTGTGCAGAGCTGCAAGTTGGGGAGGGGAGACCCAGCGTGGCTCACGGGGGTACACGCCCGGCTCTTTAGGTGTCCCACAAATGTCCTTGGGTGAAGGAAGAACCTAGGAGACAGCCAGTGAGGAAGACGGACCAGAAGAGAGAGAGGAAGGAAACCGAGAGGTGGGAGGGGGAGTGAGGAGGGGCTGGGGGGGGACGGAACCCCCCCCCAGGCCCGGTCCCTCCAGCTGCCCCCTCAGAGTGGCTAGTCCTCCCGGGCCCACTGCCTCTCTGCCGTCTCTCTCCATCCACCCGGCCCCGTGTGACCGGAGCCCGTGCCAAACGGGACACACGGGCCGCTGGGCCCTTCCTGAGTCACTAGCCTCGCAGGCTCCACGCCAAGCACTGTCCCCGAGTCCCTGTCAGCTCTCTCCCTGCGCTGGGCTTCCCCGCGGGTGCTGGCCTCGCCGCTCCTCTCTCTGCGCCACTCCGCAGGCGTGGGCCGCTTTGAGCACCACCTGCATGCTGAGGACCCCGTGAGGAAGGCCCCCCACCTTGCCCTCGAGTTCTGCATCCGCACACCCGCTGGCTCCCTGTCCCCATTCATCAGACGTCCCACATGCATGTGAACTCAGGGCACGCACCGTACAGCCAGCTGCTCAAACCTGAAGACTGGGAGTCATCCTTGGCCATTTCCAATTATTCCTTCACCTTCAGCACACATTTCATCAGCAAGTCCCATCCACTGGAGTCTCCCTTGTATCTCCCTTCTGTCCACCGCTCCCCAAATTCTCCCCAGCCCTAGCCACCAGCGCCTCTCGGGTACACACCTCTTATCCC
Organism: Zalophus californianus; assembly: GCF_009762305.2. Taxonomy (NCBI): domain Eukaryota; kingdom Metazoa; phylum Chordata; class Mammalia; order Carnivora; family Otariidae; genus Zalophus; species Zalophus californianus. Next base: position 188,731,351 of record NC_045597.1, on the reverse strand, counting down.
TTCTCTGTCCACACAACAGCTAGAATGGTCTTCCCAGAACCTACCTTCCACAAGGCAACTGTAGCTTTGAATCCCTCAACAGCTTTCCAGGGCCCTCAAATAAAGTCCAGACACCACCACACGGGCCCACCCCCCCGCCCCCGAGGCCCTGACAGGCTCTCCAACCCCTCTTTTTTTTTTTTAAAGATTTTATTTATTTATTTGCGAGAGAGAATGAGAGAGAGAGAGCACATGAGACGGGGGGAGGGTCAGAGGGAGAAGCAGACTCCCCGCCGAGCAGGGAGCCCGATGCGGGACTCGATCCCAGGACTCCAGGATCGTGACCTGAGCCGAAGGCAGTCGCTTAACCAACTGAGCCACCCAGGCGCCCTCTCCAACCCCTCTTTACACCATCTCCCCCACCCTAACTACAACCATGGTAACCCCTCAGTTCCTCAGAGGAACCAAGCCTTTTCCTGCCTCAGGGCCTTTGCACGTGATGCGTATCATTTTAAAAGTAGAAAAGAGAGGAAGAGGGGGTGGTCAGAGAAGAGAGAGGCAGAGACCAGGAGGGGGCGCCGGGCAGGCCCTCGGGGCCGGACACAGGGCTGAGGACCCGCGGGCACCTACCATTGCCGTTGGCTAGCTTCGCCAAGGTGATGATGACAAATTCGTCCGTGAGGTTGAGGGGCTTGAGGTGGTGCTGCAGCTCGTACATGACCATGCTGAAGTGGTTTCGGGACAGAGCCACCAGTGTGTCACTGGCCACCTCTGCCTTCACGTAGCCCTCCACCTGCAGGGGACGGGAGAGGGACGTGGGGCTCCACCATCCGCTCGGCCTTCATGAAAACCCTCCTGCCCCACACCTGCTCCGGCCCCGTGTGCTCCTTGGGCTCAGCCTCTTCTTGCCCCCTGAGGTCACTGGACAAGGGCCTTGCGCATCCCAGGCCATGCCTGCGGCCCAGCCCCTGGGCTGGTGGGGGTTTGGGGGGGGTGGGGGGAGGGCTCTCCTACCTCCAGGGTCTGCCTCATCTCCTTGGAGGCGATGGTGACCAGCCGCTGGACTCCCTGCTCCTCCAGCTCCCCCTCCTGCTGGATGATCTCCTGGAGGATGTTGTAGATGTTGACTGTGCGCTGGGTAGAAATCTGGGAAACAAGTATGGCGAGTGGCAAGATCCTGCACCCCGCCCCGCGCCCAGCACCGTCCACCATCATCTTCCTCCACCGGCCCTCCTCCCATGTACCCGTGATTTGTAAGATACGTATATGTGATCTTTGCCCCCTTTCTGGCACAGACCTCCTAAAACTTGGCATTTCCTAAGTGAGGAGGGCAATCTAGAGTGTCCTTTGTTATGTTAATGGGGTGACTTGGAAAGCCTCTAAGGACGGGGGCTGGCTGCCTGGAGAACCAACCCTTCAATTAGAGGGTTGGACCTTTCAGAGGGGCTGGAATCTGAATGGATGAACCATAGCCAATGACTTGATCCACCGTGCCTCTGTAATGAGACCTCTGTAGGACGGGGCTCAGAACACGTGGAGATTCCGGGAGAGAGGTGCCCTCCAGCACCGGCCCCCTTGAAAGTCCAAGAAAGCAGACTGCCCTGCCCTTCGCCCTGGTGTGGGAGGACCTGAGGTCAGGAAGTGTGCCTCTTACTCTGCTTTGATTTCTAGATAGCCTTATCACCATTTTAAACGACCTGGTTTAGGACAGAATTGGACAAATAGACGGTACAACCCAGACCACGCCTGCAGATCCGCATTTGAGAATAACTCTTACTTAATCAGGTATGATGAGCCGCTCTTTAAAGGATGAGTGTGGGCCATGGCCTGCAAAGCCCTGGGAAGGCGACCTCTGCTCTCAGGTGATAGGGCGGTCACTTCCCAACAGCCCAGGGGCCTTGGAAAGTGTGGGCACCTCAAGAAGAAAGGAATTCACCCAAATGTGTATGTTCTCCTAGTGAAATCTGCTCCAGAGAGTTTTGGCCTTGTTTGCCTGGTCTTGGCATAGCAAAAAAACCAACGATTCTAAACTCCAATCAGAGATTCCTCATGAAAAACCACTGGAAGGAAGAAAACTGTGAGGCCTCGGCTGTGCAGTACTGCCTGGCCCTGGACCAGTCCTTCTATCTTTTTTTTTTTTAATTGCTCCCTAAAGATCCTTCTTAGACATTTTTTCCTGATTTCCCCCTCCCCCACCATGAAACCTTAACACCACAATATAGTATGTATCTGTTTATGGGCTATATACATCTCCGTGTTTTATACATAAAAAAACTAAGGTTTTCTTCATGTCCCCTCCTACCCCGGGACCCATTTTACCCACTTTGGGACAGTATCACCCCTGTTGAGAACGCATGCACTAGATTTCCAAAGAGAACACAAGGAGGTCTGTATGTTTAATTAACACTCCTGTAGCACCTACGTTAACCGTCAGGTAAAGTACAAGACCAGGCTTATCTGTGATCAGGAGGAATCTCTGGAGAATATTTATGGTCACGAGACAAAAACTGTCCAAGCCTTGGAAACTAGTATAAAGCAGGCACCCGAGGAGGTCTGGGTGCCGCCTGCAGAGTCTGCAGACGCTCTCGGATTATGGGGCCTCAAGGAGAGCATGTCCTTGATCTCCCGTGATCCTCTAGGCTAGGTTATGGCTCCATGGGGACAGAAGCTCAGTCTTAAGAAACTGATATCAATGCAAATGTTTCCTCCGTAGCAACAAACATTGTTCCTGTACATGGCAACGTAAATGAGTTTTGCCGGGTAGAGTATATAAATCTCTGTAAGTAAAATGCTTATCTTAACAGATTTTAATATGTTGCCGGTTCCTTCACTATTTAATGAATAACAAATCTTTGAAACATGTTCATTTTTAAAATACGCCTACTTGTTTATTGTCTATTTATTGCCGCTTATCACTGATTATGGCCTGGGTATTAATCCTGTGCTTAAATTTCTTTTATATTTCCCGACATCTTGGGGCCTCGCTGATCCTCGGGAGACAGCCCCTCCCAGGATGAGCCAATTAGCACAGGGAGCAAACAACTCAGCCCAGAGCATGCTTTTCAAATGCAAACCAACCAATCCAGAGCCTGCACCCCAACTTCCTCCCCCATCAGACTCTCACACTCGGGAGCCAGACGTCAGATGACCTGGACAGTCCTCATGCCCCGTGCCCGTTATTACTCAATTATTCAAATTGCCCCATCCTCCCCGACAGAGACCACAATATAGACCCTTGTCCACATTTTCTCCTCACTCCCTCTGCCTCCTGGCCAACCCTGATGCTGGCTCCTGGGGTCCTGCATGGTGTGGCCTGCCCTCACCTCCTGAGTGTTGACATCAGCATAATAAGAAAACCTGCATTTTATAAATCTGTTACAAAAACCCTTTGCCTGTGCTCCCAGACTCTGGCCCACCTTCCTCTCAGCCTGCACACATCTTTCCACAAAATCAAGAACTCCTACAAAGAACTCTTGTGCTTCCCACCCCCAAAGGCTACAGGATAGTCTAAAATCCAGCAGCTCTCCAAGTGTGGTCTCCAGAGCAGCAGCAGCAGCATCACCTGGGAAGGCGTTAGAAATGCTGATTCTTGGGCCATCCCCACAGACCTTACTGAATCGGTAAGTCTCAGGGCGGGGCCCAGTCATCTGGGTTTTTGAGAAGCTTTCCAGGGAATTCTGATGCTCTGATCCAAACTCTGCCCTGTCTTAACAAGACTCACTGTGATTTTCCATTACACTTCCCATCACTCCCTCCAACACCCTCCACCCCAGCCCCGACTCCAGCTAGTCTCCCCACTGGCCAAGTCGACCCTGTATCCAGCTCTGTTGGGTCTGTGCTGCCCTGCGTCCACCTGCTTCAGTCCTGCTCAACACCTTGTAACTAAGTCCGCGCGCCCTAGGACAATGGCTCCCAAATCCACTGTGTCAGAATAAGGCAGCTTTTCAAAAATTACGAAAGCCCCAGGCCCCCGTCGGCCCTCCGAGTAAGAACTTCACAGTCTCGCCCATCTCTGTGCCCCAGCACCTGGCCCCATGCTTGCCATAGTCAGTAACGTGCACTGAACCGTGACTGGGCACACAAGCAGGCCCCAGGTGGCCGGGCTCAGAGGGGCAGCCGAGGGCGAGCAGGACCCACCTCCGGCACCTGCAGGCAGTGGATGAGAGCGTTCATCACCACCGAGGGCTCTGTGGTGGCCTTCTCCGTGATTATCACCGAGGCCAGCGTCTTCCGCATGTCAGGACCTGCTCCGGCAGCGTCCGTCTTGGCTGACCCGCTGTCCATGATGTTGAGGAGGTTTGTGACTTGTTGGAAAGTACCTGAGACAAAGTGGCACAGGTGTGGTGCTGAGAGGGCCGTCACAGGAGGTGCTCCCGTGCCCAGGCCTTCCCAATACCGCACAGCTTCAGCTCCACCTGCCCCGTGATTGAGCCGGGCCTCCCTGTTCACCGTGCAGAAGGAGAAACTGAGACCGAGGCTGGGACCTGCCCCCAAAGAGTTGGTGGCCAGGACGGGGGGTAGGGGAGGGGGGCAGGAATGCAGGGTTGGGGCTGACTTTCTCACCCCTGTTACCTTGTTCCAGAGGTTTCAGGTCCTCCATTTCCTCTGATGGGTCCTCATTTGAGTCTGCGGCTGCTTCTGTCATCTCTTCCTCAACCTCCTCTAAGGGAGACCAAATTTGTAAAATAGTTGGTGCGTCAACACACCCTAAGATGACCCCCAGTGAGTCATGCCCTGTATGACCCTCTCCCCTTGAGTGTGGGCAGAACCGTGACTTGGTTAGACCCATGTTCTTTTTTTTTTTCCCCAAAGATTTTATTTATTGATTTATTTATTTGAGAGAACGAGAATGAGAGAGAGAGAGAGCACATGAGAGGGGGGAGGGTCAGAGGGAGAAGCAGACTCCCTGCTGAGCAGCAGGGAGCCCGATGCGGGACTCGATCCCGGGACTCCAGGATCATGACCTGAGCCGAAGGCATTCGCCCAACCAACTGAGCCACCCAGGCGCCCTAGACCCATGTTCTAAGCAGTGGACCGTGGCATAGGTGATGGGAAGCCTCTCCCATGGTCACACAATCTCATACAAGACTGGAGAGGGATTCTCACACTAACATTGAAGTGGAAACCGAATGACACAAACTGCCTGTGGAAGGGGCCATGTGGCAAGAAAGTGAGGGCCCCAGTCCTACAACCACAAGGAACTGGATTTTGCCAACAACCACATAAGCTTGGAAGAGAACCGAGCTCCAGAGAGGACACGGCCCTGTTCACACCTTGAATGCAGCCTGTGAGACCCTACCCACCCAGAATCCTGACCCACAGGAACTGTGTGATAATAGATGGGTGTTGTTTTAAGGCATGAAGTCAATTCACTTGTTACACAGCAGTAGCTAACTAATACACTTCGTTAAGAAGGGCTCTTCCTCTCTCTTCTCTCGATACTGAAAACTAATGATTAACAAGAAATCCACCTTAGCTGCCCTCATTGCTCCTCTCAAGGGGCTTTTGCAACATCAGCAGCTTCTTAAGGGTTGGCAAACAACACAGATGTCAAAATGGAGGGCTGAACACTCCCAGATCTGTCCTGTGCTCGTTCCCTCCTGGGAATCCTTTAAAGAGCTACTCTGGGACCTAAATACTGACCTTTCCTTGGAGTCCTTTCCTGGATGGAACAAAAATATACCACAAGAAAAAGCCCCGTTCTTTGCCTAATACACATCGATGGTAATGTGGACAATAGCAGGAGGGGTTGTCGAAGAAGTGGGGCAGTTGGCTTCTCAGTTGTAATGCGGGTGAGGAATGGGCCCCCTGGTCAGGTGGGAGGGTTTCATTAGAATCATCACCGTTAGGTCGCAGACCCTTGGAACTTTGAGATCTAACTGCCTTCCTGAGTCTTTATCAAGTGAGGGCTTTGAGGAGTGCACAGCGCCCTGTGATTAAAACCTCACCTTATGTTGTCACTCAATGTTTCTGTTACCCACATGTGTGGTGAAGTACGGTGGCCTGTTTGGGAAAGGGGCATGGGGGCAGTGGGGGCGATTCACTACCAAGTCCCCTGGGGATGCACTGTTGGTTTGCAAGCTCCACGGGGGCTTCCTGGGTGAAACCTGAAGCTGGCCCCTTGTACTCAGAGGGCAGGGAGAGACCCAAGAGAGGCCACTCCAGGTTGGTAGGTGGCAGCTTTAATAAGCAAGAGAACTTACATGCAATGATCATCCTGGGCAGCAGCAAGACCAATGGATCCCTGCACCTGCCAACCTCATCTTAAAAGTTCACACAGAGGCCTTAGTTGGGTTCAGTCACGTATACCATCCAGATGACCTCAACACCATATCAGCACCTCAAGGCCGTGTCCTTGGACCAGCCTCTGGTAGTGGGAAGGCAAGCAGAACCTTCATTCCAAGGACAGGAGAGGGTATGGGGAGCCTCCAATTTCCCAGGCCCAGCTCACAGGCCAACTGGCAGTCATGTCTTCTCAGTGACCTCTTCCAACATGTGGTCATAGGACCTCAGGGTGGGAAGCTGTGGTCGGGGCAGCTGGGGTGGGCTGGGTGAGAGAGGGCTCCTGGACAAATTACAGGATGGGGAAGGGGATTCCCCTGGCAGAATACTTAGAAGATAAAGCATCTCAAGGACAGGGGAGAAGGTAGGGACCCTGTTTCCCTGAGCCCGAAGTGGGGCCCAAGGATTCGCCTGTCAGTTGTAGCTGTGAGACAGGCCAGATCAAGAGTCTGAGCAATGAAATATTGGCCTTTGGAAACCTTTCTGTGCATTACAGGGCAACAGAACAAGACTCAGAAGCACCTAGGTCCAAGACTGCTTTATTAAAATTCCCACTCGAAGTTTGTTCGCCCTCCCGAGAGGAAGTTCCTCAGCTTGGACACCTCTGATACCAGGGTGCTCGTGACCCTTCCTAGCCCAGCTCTACTTCATTGAAGCCGGATGCTTGGAAAACAAGCTTCCCCAGCATAGTGCCAAACCCTTCTTCCCCATAAATTCCTGCACTGTTCCTCTCTCTGCCCTTTGGTGACATACTAACCAATATGGAACAGGCACAAGAAGACCGTTATCCCCTGCCCCTCTTTCATAGCTACCTCTGCCCTACCGCCTTCCACTCCCCTCTGGGCCTGCTCTTCTCCTTCACTTGGGATCACTCAAGTGCCATGGGTGCCATTCCATTCCGCAGACCCTAGCTGCCTGCCTGTTGTGTGCAGCTGACATAGCTCTCCGGGTAGCAGTGGATACAGAGGTGGGTAGGACACCTGTGTCCTCTGACAGTCGAAAGACCCAACACATGAAAGACTGTGGACTGAGAGCTAGGACTGAACGTATCCGTTAGCTACTGCTGTGTAACAAACCACCTCAAAGCTTAACAACTGAAAACAACCATTTATCATTGTTCATAAATCTACGGGTCAACTGGGTGGTTCTGTTGATCAGGGCCATATCCAGCCATGGAGTCACTCTTCCATCTGCAGTCAGCTGGTGGGCTGGGCGAAGGCTGGCTGGTCTAGGACAGCCTCCCACAGCTTGGCAGGTCTGGCAGTTGGCTAGCTATTGGTTGAAGTGCCTAGGGTGATTGGGACACATGTCTGTCCCACAGCAGGGCTAGCCCAGGCTGTTCTCACAGAGGCAGGTGGGCTTCCACGAGAGTGAACAGGAACATGGCACCCGCCCCTCTACCACATGCTACTAGCTAAACACAGGTCCCAGGCCAGCCAGGTCTCAAGGCAGTGGGGAAATGGATCCCGCCTCTCGATGGGAAGAGCTGCAAAGCCACATCGTGACGGCTATCAGGAGGGGTGGAGTATGGGGCCATTTTGTGGTTGCATACGTAATGAATGTGTTAGCCATGGCCAAAAGTGAAACACACTATCCAGAGAAGACACTGAGACGGTGAGATCAAGGAGAGAGAAGTGGGTTCTGCTTGGTTTTCTGAAATAAAAATACTTCTCAGGGTTTTTTTTTTCTCTTCAGATTAGGACAATAATATTCGACTCCCATACAATCCATTCATGAAATCAGTCACTCTTACGTGCTGTTACTCAACTGAGCTTCCCGCCTTCTACAGGAACTACCTTGAAAACAAGAAAAAACTGAATTGTAGAAACCTGTGGGTTTAAATGCGTGAAGTTGCCAAGGCAGGAAGTAGAAAAAATGGACACAACGTATGTATGGAGTGGACACATTTGGGACTATCTCCTCCAGCTCACTGGGCTCCCTCTTTCCTGACCCTTGGGGTCAGTTATGGCTCCCCGAGGCCATGTTTTCCCTGTGCAATCCCTCCCTCAACATTCCCGATTGGATGGCCGGGAGTGGACACCTGATCTGGACCAATCGGATTCTTCCCCTCTGGGTAAGAGAGAATCTGGTCAGTCTCCCGCGGTCCTGTGGGATCTTGGGGACGGAGGAGCAGGCAAGGCCAAGAGGAGAAGGAAGAGCAGGGCCAGCCCCTAGAGTGTGCAGGGACCGGGCCAGGCAAGAGAGGCTCCGCTTGGCACCACTGGGGCCCGGCCATGAGCCCCACATCCTTAGGAAGTCTGCCTCCTTATAAAGAGGCCCCCTTTTTTTGCTTAGGATATCCCAACAAGAGGACATAGGGGCCAGAAAAATAGAAGTGTGAAGGAGTACGAGCTGGTGGAGGCCAGAGCAGCTCAGGTCCGGAGAGATGGGGGTGGCAGGGAACCAGGGGCAGTAAGCCCAGGAACTGGTCCCTGGACGGACCAAGAAGGGCCTTAGAGGACGGTGGACGTAGTCCATGAGTCCCTGCAAGGCTCAAAGATGTGGGGAGGGATCTGGCGTGAACAGCTTCCCAAAAGAAGCCAAGGGAAGGAATATATGGGGTTGGGGTCAGCTAGAAACTAGCTATCCACGTGACCCCAGCTCCAGTTTGAAGCCTACACATTTAAAACTTTCACTTGTAACACACAAACACGCAAAAAAGTGTGAGCCAAATTAAAGGCACAGAGCAAGGGGGAGAAAATACAGTACAAGTTGGAAGGATATTTTCATTAATGCAGTAAACTCTCAGCCTCAGGGTAATACACCCCATAGGAAGACAGGGAAGGATATTCTCCAAAAAAGAAACACAAATGGCTCAGAAGCTTTAAAAACAACAACAACAACAACAACAACCTTTGAAGTAATAATAGTAATAGAAACACATTTAAAACAAGACCCCAGCAGGGTGCCTGGGTGGCTCAGTCTCCATTAAGCTTCTGACTCTTGGTTTTGGCTCAGGTCATGATCTCAGGGTCACGAGATCGAGCCCTATGTTGGGCTTTGTGCTCTGTGCTCAGTGGGGAGTCTGTTTGAAATCCTCTCTCTCCCTCTCTCTCTGCCCCTCCTTCAGCTCACCCTCTTCCTCCCTCTCTCTCTCTCTCTCAAATAAATAAATCTTTTAAAAAAAATTTAAAACAAGATCCCACTGTCCATCTACCAACTGATACTTTCCTTCAAGATAATACTTTACACCAAAGAGGGTGCAGGAAATGGCTCTCCCACACACGGAGAGCACCTCTCTGTGTGCAGTCTGGGAATAACTCAAGCCATCCGCTCAGGGTTGCAATGCTGTGGTGCCCGACCCAGATCCCTGTGTCCTTCTGTGTTAGGGCCCGCCTCCAACGCCACACCTCAGTTTCTCTCCCGGGGGCTCTTTCCGGCCTTTAGGGTCCCCTTGCCTGCCCTCGTGGCTGACTGGAGGCGAAGGGAATTTAACAGGACCTGGGAGCAGCCGGTCATGGACAGGGCGGGTGCTCAGACTTGGCGTCTCGCTAAGATGGGATAAGTCTGGCGTCTTACATCGGCCCCCAGCATCAACAGAGGGATTCAGCTCCAGCCGCCCACGGGAGAGCAGCTTCTTGGAGGCCCTCACTCCCGGTCCCACTCCCCACTCCCATGTCAGGGCTTCCTTCACTTACCAAATAAGCTACTTGCCCTGGAATCCTTGCCTCAAGGGAACCCAGGCTTAGACAACCATGGAGTTGATGGAGACAGTCACAAGGATGTGCAAAGATCTAGCCATTGGGCTACTCAAGGAGGGCTCCTTTATCAAAGAAAAATAAAAGTGAATCCACCCAGAAGTCTTAGTTAAATCAATCCTGCCACATCCAAGCAATAATTACTTCTTGGCCACTAAAAATGAATTAAATGTTATAGAAAAGTGTGGGAAGGGCATTCCTGGTAGGGTGAAGTGAAAAAGAGTGTTAGAAAGTGCTAGATATATTTGGTGTAGCTGCAGTATTTTATAAGAATATACATTTGCCAAAATAGTAACTGTGGTTATTTCTGGGGAACATGATTACCAGATTTTTATTTTCTTGTGTGTGTATGTGTGCACCTCTATATTTTTCTAATTTCTGTTGTAATCATGTATCATTTTTGTAATAAGCACATGTAGTTAACCAAGAAATGGTTACAACAATGAAGAGAAGAACACCTAAGAAATATAATTTATATGAATTTATTAATGTTTTCACTTGTGGGAAACATCAGAGAAAATACACTTGTGAGACACTCTACTTTGGGCTTTTCTCAAATGACATCCATTTGCCACAAGCCATGATTATCCTCTTGAACACATCACTCATCAGTTTTATACACCATTCTTTTCCCTAAAGACAGAAATCAGACACTATTCTCAAAAGATCCTGTATCATTCATTTATTTCACGTACAAAGCACTATGCCCTGGTGTCTCCTTCTTTAAATACACAAAGTGACATCTGTGAAGCGCGAGCATTAAGTTAAGACCTGCCGTCACGGGTGAAGGAATTGATCACAACAGTCTACAGAAGCCAGACGATGATGTTAGAACCGTCCGCCCAGGTCGCAGGGTGGGGCTGGGGAGGAACTCTGAAATCTGTGCCCCCCAAAGAGGCCTCACTTCTAAGTAAGAAAAGTAATGCAAAGTGCAGGAGGGACCTGTCCGACCCTTTTGGCAAGTCATTTTAAAGATGACAAGGGTAGTCCAGATTAAAGATACCAGAGGGGGGCAGAAACGATTCAAGTGTCTCAACCTGTAGGTGTCACTAGCAATTAGATTGTTTTTATTTTTAAAAAAACACTCAGGGGTATCTCATTCAGGGCTAAGTATTTCTTTAATAAGCAGAACATGAATTTAACGTTGCCTGTGGTTGCAACTTTGGGTCATCTCATTTCCCACCTACTTCTCAGTGTGCCTTGGATTTGTGAGATTTCTTAACTCGTCCTTTCTTCCCAAAGCACTTCCGGCAGCCCAAGGCGCAACATTTATAAGTGATGAAGACAACCCCCAGCACAATGGCCAGGAGGAAGCCAATCACATCCAGAGAGTGGTACTGGTACCAGGTGAGATCGTGGGCTACAGCGCGCAGGTGTGGAGCCCCCTTGTGCCTCATCACAAACTCCACCCAGAACACAGCCAGGTCCAGGGGCTCGATGGGGCGGTCCTTGTGCAGCCCGGAGAGGTGCATGATGTTCTCCTTATAGCTAAACACAGAGACAGTTATGAGTGTCTGGAACATTGGCCTCAGTGAACCATTCTCCCTTTAGGCTTGCTGTGGTTGGGAAGTTGCTAACCTTGGCAGAGGAAATGTGTTTCCATTATAGACAGAACACACACACACACACACACACACACACACTAAATGGTCTTTATCTCTGAAATTTAAAAAAAAAAAATGTAGAAAGAAAACTGGAAGCCAAAATTATAATGTTAAATTATTTGAACCTTGCTTCCTATTTTCTTCTTTTCTTTTTCTTGGTATTTTTGTAGGAAATTAGATACTTTTACAGTAAGAGAAAGAAATAAAAGAAAAGGGTGTGTCAGAAATTAGGAGCAGTTTTCCTCTCATGGTTTTAAACAATCACATCTAGGGCGCCTGGGTGGCTCAGTTGGTTAAGCGACTGCCTTCGGCTCGGGTCATGGTCCTGGAGTCCCGGGATCGAGTCCCACATCGGGCTCCCTGCTCGGCGGGGAGTCTGCTTCTCCCTCTGACCCTCTTCCCTCTCGTGCTCGCTATCTCTCATTCCCTCTCTCAAGTAAATAAATAAAATCTTTAAAAAAATAAAAATAAAAAAATAAACAATCACATCTAGTCAAAGCAAAAGTGATTTATAAGTGCCATCTGCAAGTGGTGACACATCACACCACCCAAGCGCTAACGTGAGCACGAGGCTGTGTCTATGCAGCCTGTTCAACAAACAGATTTTTGTTGGTTTTGGACAGTGTGGATAGCTGAATCGGAACATCCAAAGCCAAACTGGGTTAGATGACTTGACCCTTAGTGTGGATGCCCTAGAAGAAGAAAGAAAGAGAGGAGGAAGAGGGAAAAAAAGGAGAAGAAAGACCAGAGTAAGACACTCTTATTCAATCTTATTCAAGAGCAGTTATGACAACCGCTATCTTTAAACAGGCCTGTCATTATATCTGGATACATTACTATACTGTGATAATAATATTTGGCCATAAGTCTTGTTAAACATCTTCCTTTTATATAAATCTCCACTTAAACAAAATAGATTTTCTAGAACTTTCATTCATTCATCCACCATTTACTGAGCACTTGTTATGGCCTGGGTGCGTCATCTGATGTTCAAAATTTTTCCATTTGTCTTTAATTTTTTGTCCCAGCTTGGCATGTTGGGAATAGGGTTCACGATTAGGCAGAGATGACTCCCGAGCAAATAGATGAAGTTTGCTGGTAACTTAAGCTGATTGATGAAGGTTTTTTTTTTTTAAACATAAGAGAACCTCTACCAAGTCATTTGTAGGTTCCAGGTAGTGTATGTACCACTCAACAGAAGATCAAAATTGTACTACTAATGCGAACCTCAGGAATGAGTTTTTTCGTCAGCGCGTGGAGAGAAGTCGGGGTTTCAGTGCATTCGACATGGGGGCAGCACGGCCTGATGCCGGCAAGCCGGACTGTCCAAAGAGGCCCATCAGGATGGAGGGATGCCACCCGCTGCTCTGGACACACTGGGCATTTACCCCGGGGGTTATGTGGACTTTTCTTTCTCATCCATTGGCACCACACACGTGAGCGCCCCATTTCTCCGTTTTTCCTTCCCCAGGCTCACCGTGCCCCCCTGTGGCATGTCTCCTCCCATCTGAACACACTCCAGTCTTTTCACACCTGTCCCTCTGATTGACATCTCTTTCAAAATGAAGCAACTATGGGTCAAGACTCCTGACACGCTCTTAGACACACACATATGCACAGGCACCCACACATGCACACACATGCGTGCACACACGCACACATTAATGGTTGGATGAAGTCCACCCCTGGCCATCACTTCTTCCCATAAGGTTTTGGCCAGTCTATTATTACTAGGGAACTTGACAGCAATACGATAAATTTCATGCAGAGATCACTTGATCTGATGGCTTTTGCCTCTTGAATTGTTTTCAGAGCCACATTTGAGCAGACTGATCTTTGCTCTTATTATAAGCCTTTGTCTGTGCGATCACATGACCCATCCCACTTATAAATCCCCATGAACAAAACTTCTCATTTGCTTCAGTGCTAGAGAGGGATGTACTTCTAAGCTCCTGGCTTGTTCTTATCTCATGGACACTATGCTTCTTGTAATGGAATATTTCTCTCTTTGCAGGAATTTACAGATCAGATGTCTACTTGGTGACTATATTTTTTAATTAATTGAAGTTTTAATCCTACCGAGGGAAATAATATTTAAAATCATTTCGATGATAAGTTCTATAGGAGTTAAAGCATCCTTTTATAAAATGAATAATAATAATCCCCAAATCATCTTACTTATAAATTGGGTTTTTATTCATTTGTTTTCGCATTTGAATATTTGTTGTGAATGACATGGCCAAAATACAGGCAATATTCCTCTGTACCTTCTCTCTTACCTTTTGTCATTGATGACAGTTTTTATGGCATTTGCTAAATCTTCAGAAGTCATTTCCAGGATGTTCAAGGTCACTCCAGCCCCCCGGGTCTCCATGCGCTTCGCGTTGTCCATCTGATCACCAAACAAGGGCAGCATCACCATTGGAACGCCGTTGCAAATTGCCTCATATATGCCATGGGAGCCAGAATGTGTGATAAAGGCCCGAGTTTTCGGGTGACCTGAGAAGCAAAGCAGGGAGGGACGCCAGCGGTCAAGTCACCAAGTTTCACAGTCTGACACCATCTAGGTTCTGAAAGCGTTCTGAGGACTCAGTGCCATCCACATGTGGCTCCTGCAGAAGTCTGCAGAGGAAAATGTGGGTTGAGATGCCCCACTGGATAAAAAAGCAATGTGGAATACTTTGGCCATAATATTTTCCAGCTAAACAATCCTTTAGAACAGCCCAGCGTGAGCCACTTCCCTAATTTCACTTGGGTTTGACCAACACGCCAAATCCTGCCCACATACCAAGCAGATCATTCTGGGGCAGCCACTTGACAAGGATTGTATTCTTCGCGAGATTTGGTGGTGGAGTGCCAGTATACCGCCACAGGACCTTGCAGAGACAAGAACAGAGTTTAAGGAACACAATGATTCAAAAACATCTGCCATCGTAGCCACAATGTGGAGTCCTCTGAATGAACATAACCTTGGCGAGGGTGGGAGGTGTCAGGACTGGGAAGGCTTTGGGGACTGGTAACATTCTGTGTATTTGTGCAAATTCATCAAGTTGTACAGTTACAACTTTTGCACTTTTCTGCACTTCAAAGGGAATTTACTTAATAAAGTGAGTGGATGTAGAATTATAGAAGCAGAAATATAAGAAATGAATCCAGTGTCCTGACCAGCAGCTTTTTGTGGAAATACTCTTACATAATATGAAGAAACACTATCCTGTACATTACCCTGTTTACTTTATCTTTAAAATAAATTCTCCTTGGGGCCCCTGGCTGGCTTAATCAGTGGAGCATGCCCCTCTTGATCTCGGGGTTGTGTGTTCGAGACCCAGGTTGGATATAGAGATTACTTAAAAAAATAAAATCTTTACAAATAAATTAGTTAATAAAATAAAATAAAATAAATTTTCCTTAGTACACTTTTGAGTTTCTTAGAGAAGATGAGACCTCCATGTCACGTAGACCATGGTTTAACAGAGTAGTTGAGAGTGACATGGCAAAAAGAACTTTGGATTAATAATTGAGAAGTTGCAGGGAAACCCAAACCAAAAGTCCAACTAATAGGATTAACATCGATACAAGAAGTCTGGGGTTCCAACTCTTGGGAAGATAGAATGGTATGGAATCTTCTTACTGTCTGAGATATTTTGCCCAGAGCATCAGCAATTTCCATAGCTTTCTTCTCAGGAATCTCTGAGACCATGGAGCCCAAAGAGAAAACCACAATTCCATGTTCTCCGGAAGCATTAACATAGGTTTCAAATTCCTAGAACCACAAGAGAAATTTCCAGTTAACTTTTTTCTCACCTTCTTCGGGAACTGCATACATTCAGCTATGAATCAGATGTCTTCATCTTAACGAGTGATTAAAGGTGTGTGTGTGTGTGCGTGTGTGTGTGTGTGTGTGTGTGTGTGTGTGTTAGAGATACAAAATATTAACGCACATTACAGCCTTCCTCCCCCCTCCCCTTACTCCCTTCCAAAGGAGGAAGGCTTCTTGCATATTGGGTTGTCTCCTGGGTTCTCCTCTTCTTCTTTGAGATGCAGAATCCAGGTAGTATGCTAATTTCCCGAAGGAAAAACAATCAGAGATAAGACCAGATCCACTTCCCAGGGGCTTCAAGCAGCTGGAAGGGTCTTGGGAGAAAACAGGCTTTCGGGAAGGGAACTAAAGGAGAGAGCAGAAGGCAGTACGGAAGGAGGAGGGAAAGGTGAATGAGCACCACAGAGAAGGGAGAGAGCCATTTAGCAGATCAGTGACAGGAGACCTTGGGAGAGAGGAAAGCTGTCCAAGGAGGATTTCAGAAAGCTTTCTGCAGACTCTAAAACTCCTGCACCGCCCCTTTATGAAAATCTACAGTAAAGATGTGTATTATTTTCCAAGGCTTCTGGAATATTCCTCTTATGTTAAAAGAATGAATGGAGCCAAAGCAGAAAGCTGCAAATAGTGTTGAAGATGAGGCTCATGGTTAAGAAAAAACCTCAAATAGCCAGGACAGCCTGTAACAATTCTTGCTTCCCCACAGCCTACAGCAGTCTTCCATGTGGCAGCCAATACACTGGGGTGATTAGGGATCATATTCATGTCAACTCCGTGCTGAAACTTAACCAGTCAACCAGGCAATTTCCTACCTTTCCTGGAGAAGAGCTTTCTGAAGAGTCTAAGTCAACTTTCCTACCTTAGCAAGAACATACAGAAAGATACCTGAATCTTTGTTTGCTGGCTTCATAATGTACTGTAAAAAGCAAAATATTTCTCTCTAGATATGAGAGGTGCAAAATGGGACAGAAAACCTTGCCAAGGGTGCACCAGAATCTGAGACCCTTCTGCAGAGTTCAGAGAGGGTCAAGGGCATGTGAGCAAACCCTGAGTGCCAGCCACCAGTGGGAAGGACAAACAAGCAGTGAGTCTCAACCCACCCAGCACATGACCTCCGCAGAGTGTTCCTGTCCCATTCCAGAAGCTGGACCCTTCTAGCAATATATCCATCACCATCATCCGAGGAAGAGTGCAACTCTAAGGCTGCTCCGACTCCTCCAACCAAGACCACCATTGGGCATTACAGGCTTGGCTACATAAGGACGAAACTCAAGACAAAGCAATGGGACTTGTTTCTGAAGAAACTTCCGAGCCAGATGACCCAAGGAATAAGGAATGAACTGTGAGTGGTTTTCTAGGCAATAATGAAACTTAAAACTACTAGAAAATGGACAATCCAAGGTTCCCTTGGATGAAGCAGGCGGATGGGATCTTCAGAAGTGTCTGCATGTATAAGGGTGAGAGACAGTGATGGCTGGGACCCCACTAGTAAGTACAGATCACAGATTATGACCTATCAAGCCTCTACCCCTAAAGTAACAAGGAATAGACTTTAGAGATGAATGTCAGACAAAAGCTCTGAGAGGAAGCAACAAAAAAATGATCCAATCAGAAGAGCAGCATTAAGGGGAAAGAAGCCCCCAGACTCAACCCTCAGCAATAATCTCAGCCTAGCCTGATCTGGCCCCAACCTTCAAATGCCAACTCCAGTGCACTGTGGTCTTCAGGAAACATATACACACTTGGGCATACACCCATGCACACACACAGGCACACACCTGCATACACACGTGTGGGGGGGGGGGCATGCACACACACAGAGTGGCAATTCCACATAGAGGAAATAGAGTAGGTGCGAGTGTGGCAATTTTCCCCCAACTGTAGGTTTTCATGATCTAATGAACTCCCCTAGAGTCTTCCAAATGGTTTTATGTTTCCCAAGAACGCCAAGGACATTAATGAGACTGTGTGATGTGCTGGGGTTTGCCCAGAACTGAGGGGTTTCCTGAGATATGGGACTTTCAGTTCTGTTCAAACCAGAACACTGGCCACCCTGAGTGTGACATGGAAAGCATTTCCCACAGGGCTCAGCACATGTGATTTTAAGAGACTTCTTTCAGGGGCGCCTAGGTGGCTCAGTCAGTTAAGCGGCTGCCTTCGGCTCAGGTCATGGTCCCAGGGTCCTGGGATCGAGCCCCGCATCGGGCTCCCTGCTCTGCGGGAAGCCTGCTTCTCCCTCTCCCGCTCCCCCTGCTTGTGTTCCCTCTCTCGCTGTGTCTCTCTCTGTCAAATAAATAAATAAAATCTTAAAAAAAAAAAAGAGAGAGACTTCTTTCAGGTTCGGTTCAGAGCGTGACAAATAAAGCCCAAACACTGCAGCCCCCCTCAGGGGTGAGGCCCCAGTCTGGTCCACCCCCACCAGCTCTCTTCAAGGCCTCAGGCTCCTAGCAGGTGTGCACCAGCCTTCTCCACTGGGCTCATCTGAGAGGTCAGGGAGGCCAGCATCATCTTCCCCACCACCACGCTGCATTTCTGGTCTATGACAAAAACATCCTAAGGACGGTTTTCCTGAAGTCCTTCCTCCCCTGGATTGCACCACGTCCTTCTTTCCTCGGAAAGAAGGCTCATCTCCAAGTACATTTTGAGCTCTTTTTTCTGAGTGAAGGTAAACAGATCACCTCACTTCCTAGGACCTTCCCTCCTTTATGAAACCCACTCTTACTTTCACCATATCTACAAAGGGCCATGTCTGATTTCCCCTCCTTGTACACTCTCCCACACCCACTCGGCACCCAGCAGGGTGTGATTACCATAAAATGGAACCCACAGGTCCATAAACACCCAAAGGTACATAGCAAGACTGAAGTTTAAATGTCACAGAGGTTCATCTACAGATCACAGAAGGGCAAACTGCAGAGATTGTGTTATTGCGACCAATACCTCTTCGGGGCCAGCTCTTCTGGAATTCAGCAATGGTGAGGTCCACACTCTACTTGGCAAAACTTCCCCAAATCTGGCCCTGACTTCACAGACTCTAGAGTGGCCAAAGAGGGAAGTGACAGGTTAACGAAAATAACCCTCGACTGCCCCACCTCTTACCCCTTCCAAAAAGGATGAGGCCCCCTCCGACGTGAAAGCACTTGCCCACCCTGTCGATGACTTTGACACAGGTCCTAACTTTTGCTGAGAGTTTAGTATTTTGAGCTCCAGGCTTCTATTAGATTTTCTCTTCCCAAATGTCATCTGTTTCTCAAAATGCTTGGTAAGCACTTAGCATGTTGGAAAACTGTTGCTTTATCACTACGGATTCAGAGCCACGGACAAAGACTGCCAGCTTCCCCGCTCACCAGTGTTTCTTCTCCTTGCCATTGTCAAGTCTCTGTTCTCACTGACCTTCTGTTTGGCTGTTTCCCTCAGACCCAACATGTCTGGATGGATATCATCTCTGAATCCCCACATGTCCCCAAAGATGGTCTCTCACCCTGAGTGGGGAAGGACATCTTAGAATCCTTGAGCTTTGTTCTTAATACTGTCCTACTATCTTTTATCTGCCAGGCACCCCAGACATGCCCAACACCAGGTGTGCCTTCCACATGGACTCTCTTTATCAGCTAAACGTTGTATCTCTATTCTTGAAGTTCAGGACTTTGACCAAGAGCACTGGGACCAGGATGATTTCCACTAGAGTAATGGGAGCCTAGAAAAGCATTCTTTAATTAACCAAGGGGGAAAAAGAAAATAAACAGCCACTTGCCAAGAAAAGGGAAAATGACCAAGTAAAATAAAAATAAACTGGTAAAGTTAGAATCAAATCTAGCAATTGTTAAATTAAGTGCAAACAGGCAAAAGTTTTCCAACCAGGTTAAAAAATATCAGCTCCGTGTTGTTTAAAAAAAAAGAAAAAATCTTGAAGACAAAGGGGTACCAAAGAGGCACTAGGGAAAGGTAAACAAGATAATACAGGAATGGTAATATTAGTATCAAAAAAAGTGGAATTTCAAATTAAAAATACTAAGTAAGACAAAGAGGGTTGCCATCCGGTACAACTTACAGAGACATTCTCACACCAAGGCTTGCTTGCACCAAACAAAGCTGCAGCCAGCACATAATCATTACAGCTCAGCACTTAGACAAATTTCAGGCAAAGAAAATATATCGATAAATGATGACAAAACTATGATATTGAGAAAGATGGTAGATAAAGTCCTGTAGCCCCTCCTAGTAAACATCCTAAAGTAAAGAAAGAAATTACCTAAATAAATAAAGACTATTTGCCAAAAAAACAATGGCAAACATGATATAAAATGATGAAATGAAAATCAATCTTCATTATAATCAGGAGCAAGACAAGAATCCTCGCGATTGCCAAAATTATTCAACTGTTTTTAAACATTCTAGTGAATTCAATAAGACCAATACCTGGCATAGAATTCAGAACAGAAGAAACCATATTTTATTTACGATAAAAGTCTGCATGCTAGTTTTTTTTAATGATGAAATCAATATTTTGATTAGGCTCAATTTTGATTTGGGGCTGAATAGTGAGTAGATAACCAGCTACAAACAGAAATGGAAAAACTATCACATTCACAGGAGTGACCAAAAAAAAAAAAAGTGTAAAATACTTAAGAAAAACTGAACAAGAAAGGAACAGAACAAATATGAAGAAAACTACAAAGAGCTTGATCCTTGGTAAGGTGATATTTGAAGTAACAACAAGAGCAAGGCCCTGGAATATAAACTTCAGTGCTCTTCCTAGGGAACAAGATTACGTGGTTAACAGAATACAGGAGGGTTGTGGAATGGAGGGGAGTGGGGGGTTGGGGTAACTGGGTGATGGGCATTAAGGAGGGCACGTGATCTGATGAGAGCACTGGGTGTTATACACAACTAATGAATCATTGAACATTACATCAAAAACTAATGATGTACTATATGTTGGCTAATTGAATTTCAATTTTTAAAAAATCACCTAAGAAAAAAGAAAGAAAAAAAAGCACATATGTTTTATGTAATTGTAGGAGTATAAAGAACGGGGGGAGATTACTGCCTATCTGGTGACTAGTCCTCAGTTCATACCCGTTCGTGGTTTTCATTCATTCCTTTAACAAACTCTTAGCAAGTGCTAATTATATGCCCAAGATGCTGATATTTACGAGACACCAACCACATGCAAACCCATTGCCAGGTGTTAAGGGCATGGTAACGGGCAGCAGTGGTCCCTGCCCCCACATATATGGAAGAGATGATCAATAAACAATTATCTAAATGAGATGATCACAGTACTTGATGTGCTATGAAGGAAAGAGCATAGGACCCTATCTTAGAGAGAAGGACTCCCTGAAGAAGTGCCATTACAGCTGACCTAGAAAATAAGAAGACAGCCACCTCACAAATTCAGGCACAGCATCCCAGAAGGACAGAACATCATGTTCAAGGGTCCTGAACAGTGAAAGATTTTGGAATGTCCCAGGAACAGAAAGAAGGCCAGTGTAATGGAGGATACCCACACAGATTTATAAGCAAGCCCTTCTATTTCAAGTGGAATTTTCGTTTATGCATGCACATCTCCAAAGTTTTACATTTCAAAGTAAAGGTGAAACACAATCGTTTTCTCTTGGATCCTATATAATGATGCCAAAAATATTCCTCTTTAATTCCACTCTTAGACATGCTGACTAGCTCTCTTTTCTTTGATCTGTGATGTGACCCTTGGTTTGGTAATATTTCACCTTTTCCTATATATGAAAGAATTATTACTGGTTTTCTATAACATGAGGTTTTCTCATTTTCCTTTCCAAAAAATCAACACCATCTCCTTCTTTCTTAACCAGACCACCCCATCAGACATATCCTTCTCCAACAGGCCATGGGGTGTCAGAATCTTACTGGTGGGAGATCTGAGGAGGTCACCAGATCGCTCTTCACATTATGGGGGAGGAATCAGAGCCCCACAGAGGGGATCTTGTCACGCAGCAATGGGGTGGAGGCATCCACACAGCACCGGATTTCTCACGTGGTGTTTTTTTTCTGCCATCCATAGTTTCTCCACGCCATGACAATGACATGATCATTTAAGATGTGAATCACGTTCGAGTCACTCTGGGAATAAGATTCAGTGCTCTCCGAGGGTGATGACAGTCCCTTAGTAGTAGCCAGACTCAGCACCTGCAAAGTGCCTGGGCCTACCAGTTAATCCTCAACCAATACTTGAAAAATAAATGAATGCCCACTGAAATGTCACCTCCTTGGAAAATTCTTCCCAACCCCTCATCTGACAGAGGTTCTCCTGTTATTCTCTATCACCTCCGTTGAGACTGGAAGAGGATGTGAATGCTACTTTTTTGCATACCTCAAATTCTGTATGGGAAACAATTAATTCATAAGCATTGCAGAGAATGAAACTCGGGACCTTTCTGCCCAATGCCAGAATCTGATTGTATGGTATTTACTTATTAGAAGAGAAGGGACCACAGGAGCGAGCTTCCTATCAGAATATTTAGCAACTGGATCTTTAACCAGAAACATAACGGCGACTTTTGCCATCAGGACCCATAGATGTCAAAGAATTACTTCAGCAGTCTTGACCCTTGTGTGTCTGACCCAATCCAGGGCAAGGTGCATGCAAATTTGTGTTCTCTGCAAGGATCCCTACACTCATTGCTCTGTGCTTATGACAATTAGCCTTTGTCGCAGCTAATTGATTACTGTTCAGTGGAGCACACAGAAGAAAATGCCCAAAGTATACTTTCCTAG
Organism: Zalophus californianus; assembly: GCF_009762305.2. NCBI lineage: Eukaryota > Metazoa > Chordata > Mammalia > Carnivora > Otariidae > Zalophus > Zalophus californianus. The sequence continues at coordinate 188,709,215 of NC_045597.1, read as the reverse complement.
AGTGTCCTATACAAAGAAATAACCCAGAAGAGGATGCCTAAGACAGATATAAATTACAACCCAGACCCGGGAGATTTGTAAGGTAGAAACTAATGAAAGAGGGCATTTGAGACTATTTCAGCATGCTCATTCAGCATATATTGGAGGCAAGTTCATCCATCCAAAGTACTTGCAAGGATATGGACTTGTAAAGTTCCCCCTCAAATACACACCTTGGACAGTGGGCTTTTGCTGGCACAGTTGATCCCACCAACAAAAACCATGTTGGGCATGATGGGCCTGGAGTAATCCTTGACAAAGTCACTTCTGAGAAGCCAGAGAGATGCAGAGCCCATCAGGTCCTGGACAGTCATATCTTTCTGAAGGACTTCAGAGGCAAGTGGTCCGTACGGGGAATAAACCACATTGCACAGAAAGCTCTCTGACAAGAAAATGAGCATGTTCTTCACCCGCGGTAGGAAGGTCATGTGATCTGAGTTAAGGGACAGAGCCCTGGGCACATAGGATGGTGGGTTGGGACACAGGGTACCTTGAAAATCTAGGCCACACGGCAGCGCATTCAAGAAGAACACGGCAGGCAGACCCAGGTACAGGGCCACGATGGGGCCACAAGGGAGGAAAGGGTCTGTCAACACGGCATCGAAGCTGCTTTCCACCAGCGAGGCCATTAGCTCCTTGTTGTGCAGTAAGTGGGAGCAGGCAGACAAAAGCAGGGCAGAGTCCTCCTTGACTTTCTTATACATTTTGACCACACGCTGCAGCAAAGGCTCATTCTCAAAAACACCGTGCCCAAGTCTGATAAAAGCCGCTTCCACGTCCTCCCTTCGGAATGGCACAGGGTACCTCTTCAAGGTGTATAATGCTCCTTCTTTGATGTGCACGGAGGCCTCGTGAGCTAGGACCACTATGTCATGTCCCCTCTGGTGCAGCTGCTGGACGATCCCGAGCATGCTCAGCCAATGGCTGCCATCCACCGGGACCAACAACAGCTTCCCACCCTGGGACACAGTGGGGCTCAGTGCGCACAGCAGCAGACCTAGGACAAGCGGACGTGGACCCTGGGACCCTGCCGCCATGGTTCACCTGCCTTTGCCACCAAGACTCTCTCCTGCCAAAATCTGCCCTCTCCTACTTTCCTGTCGCAAGAATCAATCTATACTCAAAGTTAATGGTTGATTGTATCACATGATTATAGCTGGTCAGTCAGCTGAAAATAGCAGGAAGTTTACCTTTAGAGCTAACGAGGGCAGAGCTTTACTAGGTTTCTTTTCTTTTCCCCAAGATTTTTAGTTTTTATTTATTTACTCAAGTTTTTCTTTTATTTCCAGTTAGGTTAACATACAGTGTAATATTGGTTTCAGGTGTACAATTCAACACTTCCATCCATCACCCGGTGCTCATCCCGACAAGCGTACTAGCTTTCTTGATAGGCAACAACAGTTTAACTGGCTGGAATTCTTTACCAACCACTCAAATCACATTCTTGAGGGGCCAGAGAAGGGAGAGCAGCTCCAGCACCTTTGAATGCATTAAATGAGTATTTCCATGGACCAAGAGGGGAGAAAAAGGTTATGCGGTGACAAATTAGACTTCCTTTTTAGGAATGAAATAGAAAGCAGAATATGCCTTTTAGAAAGAGAAGAGCATGACACTGCAAGCCTACTTTTGGCCCATAGCAGTCTTGCAGGATGTCCTTCCCCATGGTCACTCAGGGTCTTGCCCAACCCATCATCATTTGGATGCATTCATCCAACAAAATACTTATTTAGTCCTACATGGCACCGGGCCTAGGGAGTGCCCACAGAGACCACCACAAATGAGTCTCCCTCTTCCCCAGAACTCGGGCTCCATCAGAAGAGACAGACTGACAATGAAAGTAGATAAACAGACATGTCAGAGGCTGTGAAGCATGTCAAGAAGGAGACGAATGCTGCTGGCTAGTGAATGGCAGGAAGGGAAGCCCACTCACGCATACATGCGCAGAAGGCCTTTCTCAGGACAGACGTGCCTTCGCTCAGACAGGCAGCAGTGAGAGCAGACACCCTGAGAAATTCTGATGACCCGGTTGAAGCAAACTGGAAAGGTGAACAAAACCAGTAAGAACATATATGTATGGAGTATGTACTAGGTATCAAGTACGGGGCTAAGCACTTTACAACACATCTTACGTAATCCCCTAAAAGTATCCCTTAAAGGCAGATACTATTATTCCCATTTTACGAAGGAAGACACTGAGGCTCAGAGAGATAATACGACCAACCAGAGTCCTGCATTTACTAAGTGACAGAGCTGAGACGCAGGCCCTGAGCGTCAGAGCGTGGAGACCCTGCTCTTAACCACAACTCCCCATGGCCACTATCCAGATCTTAGGGCCAGGTTGGAAATTTACAGCCAACTAGGAGCCAGAAGTAAAGCTGTGATCCCCACGGTCACTACCCAATCGAAATAAATGGGGAGAAGGCAGATGTGCTCACACAGTAATACCCAGCACTAGCTGGTGCCCCAAAAGCTCCAGGGTAGGGTCAGGGAGCAAGCATGGTAGTCGCCAACAGAAATGCCCTTCCCAAAGAAAAGGCAAATCTGAGTGCAGACAGAACTGATCATCTCACCCTGTCCTTTGGGGATCTGTTGCTGTACGTTACAATCCCAGGATGGGAGCGCAGATCTCAATATTTTGACTGTGGACATCACTAGCCACCCATATTCAGGGACCTGATAGGAAGGTCACGGAGAAACCGCTAACTCTTAAAATTGTGATGTCCTGTGGGGCATATTCACAGGGACTCCTCCATTCTGGTCCTTAGAACAGGTACGTAGAGTACCATACTCCATACATACCCCTTTTCCCTATACATCCTTCCTCCACAGATCTCCAGGCTCACATACGCTTATATATGGGTGCACGCGTACACACATGCTCAAACACACATGCACTCTGAAGCTCCCCACCCACACAGAGCCCCACCCCACCCCAAGCACCTCCCCTTCTCCTGGGCTAAGGTTCTAGGTGGCTAGAAAAGAGGCAGCAAGGCTTCAACCCATTGGTGTGCCCCTATCCGCAATTCTGAAATTCATAGTCCAGTTTAAACATTAGGGGCAATAATTCTTCTCAACTCTCGATGTCATAAGAGTTCACGTGTAGATTATCCATAGCAAAAGAGCTGTAAACACACAGTCACCATTATAATGATTTTATGACTTTTCTGCATCACACAGAGCCTCAGGACTTTTTGAGGCTTCTGTGTACCTGGATGGTTTGGGGGCATGACTCTGCCCTTACAAGCAGGGTTTCAGCCTTGGAATCACTCACTTGGGTGCCAGTCCATGGTTTTGCAGACAGTAAGCACTCAGTAAATGTTTTTGTATAGATGTGACCCTTCCCTCCTTCACTCTAGGCCCCATATCCAAGCAAGCAAGTGCTGAATCCACTGTCTCTGAGACCCAGCTGCCATAGTCCTGTGTGGGGGCCCCCAACCCCTATCTACCCTTTCCGAGTCCCAGCATTCAGCTGCTCCCTGCACTGCCCCACCCCACCACCATCCCTGAAACCTTGGTCAACAGCTTCCTAGGATCCAGGAAAAAATTTAGACTCTTCAGCCTTGCCCTCAAAATTCCCTGGAATGGACCTTCAGCCCACCTGTCCAAGCTCATTCCTCCTCTCCAGCCCTTTCACCTGACCCCTCCCCCTCTGTCCCCTTCCCTCCACTCATTCTGGATCACTTGACCTTCCCCAAACAGGCTTTTCCCACATGGCTTTGTTCACACTAGACTCTACTCTCAATCCACTTCCTACTGCTGTTTATTGCATGACTATAAAGTGCCAGCTCCAGGATCGTACTCGGCCCCTCAAGGTGACATGAAGTTTGTCCTGGTGACATAGAGTGCCTCATTGGATCTACTACCCTTCATGATGAAATATTAGAGTTCACTGGTTAATCATTTTCCTCTTAGAACTAAGTGACCTTTATTGGTATTGCCTTGCCATTTATCAAAGCAAAAAAATATAGTGTCAGAGAATAAGGAGAAAGTAGGGAGAGGTCAAATGTCCAAAAATGCCAAAAAGAAAGTCATGGTCACGGTATGGCAGTTTTAGTGGAAATAATTACTGCAGCAACGTTGACCAACAGCACTACAAGCATGGCCGGCAAGTTTTAATCGTTTTGATAAACTAGACCAGGAGTTCTCAAACTATGGGCCAGGACACCCTGGGGATACCCAAGAATTTTTTAGGGGAATTTTGCAAAGTCAAACTATTTCCATAATGATATTTGGCTTTTTCACTCACATGCTCCCTTAAGGGTACAGTGGAGTTTCTGCGTGGCCACATCACCCGTGATATAGCCATAGATTGACTGCAGAAGCAGATAGAAGAGTCCCCTTCTCTTCTTTAAAACCAGAGAAACGTGGAAGATGTAGTATGATGCCCCTCTTCACTAATTTTTTTGCTTTGAAAAAGTTATTTGGGGGCGCCAGGGTGGCTCAGTCAGTTAAGCACAGGACTCTTGATTTCGGTTGGGGTCATGACCTCCGGGTCCTGAGATGAAGCCCCACGCAGTCTCTGCGATGAGAGCAGAGTCAGCTTGGGGATTCTTTCCCTCCCCCTCTCCCTCTGCCCCTCCCCCACCCTCGCGCTCTTTCCCTCCCCCTCTCCCCCTCCCCCACCCTCGCGCAAGCGCATGCGTGCTCTCGCTCTCTCTAAAATCTTTTTTAAAAAGTGATTTTCCCCTAAAAATATGATTTATGTTACCATATAAGGTTTCATTGCTATTAAATTGACTAACGAGTTTTTTCCATTGCTTTAATTTCTAATGGGGTAGGTGTTGATAGATAAAACCTACATTAAAAAAAAGCAAAAGGGTCCTGGAGACAAAAAACCAGAGAACTGCTGTTCTGGACAAATGATGCGGCTGTCCTTGAGCACGAGGTCAGACGAAACGCGCCCCCATCACTCTACCCCCACAGGCGAGGAGAAGCCTGACAGAAAGCCCACTTCAGCACAATCCTTCGCCCCGGCCGCCACAGCCCCAGACCGCCTTCCTCCCGCTAACTTCCTCTTCTTCCTGCGCCGGCAGGGTGGGGGCGGGGGGGGGGGGGCGATTTGGAGATCCCAGCTCGCTTTGGGGGCAGGTGGGGCGGGGCCAGAGGGGGCGGGGCCTCAATGGGCGGGGCGTCCGCGCCAGGGCGAAACACGCCACACAGGCCCTCACGGAAGAGCGGTAAGCCGCGCCCCCCGCCCCGCAGTGCATTCTGGGATGCCGTCTCGACCAATGAGATGCGGGCTCCGTCACAAGGGCGCCTCTTCTGGACGGCGTGGGCTCGCGGGGCGCTCGGGCCCGTGCCCCGGGGGCAGCCAGCGCCACCCGTCGTCGTGCCAGTGGCCCGCGGGTCGTGCTGGGCCTTCCGACATGGTGGACTACTACGAGGTGCTGGGCGTGCCCCGCCAGGCGACGTCCGAGGCCATCAAGAAAGCGTACCGCAAGCTGGCGCTCAAGTGGCACCCCGACAAAAACCCTGAGAACAAGGAGGAGGCGGAGAGGCGGTTCAAGCAAGTGGCCCAGGCCTACGAGGTCTTGTCAGACGCCAAAAAGAGGGACGTCTACGACCGGTATGGCGAGGCGGGAGTGCGGGAGGGCGGCGGCGGCGGGCCCTGCCGCGACCCGTTCGGGTACGTCTTCACCTTCCGCGACCCGGCTGAGGTCTTCAGGGAGTTCTTCGGGGGCCGCGACCCATTTTCGTTCGACTTCTTCGGAGACCCGCTGGAGAACATCGTGGGCGGTCGGAGGAGCTCCCGGGGAAGCAGAAGCAGAGGAACCGCTCCCTTCTTCTCGGCCTTCAGTGAATTTCCAGCCTTTGGGGGTGGTTTTTCTTCTTTTGACACAGGATTCAGTTCCTTTGGTTCCCTGGGGAGCGGAGGCCTTTCTTCCTTCGCCATGTCTTGTGGTAGGGGTGGGTCCCGCAACTTCCAGTCCGTGTCGACTTCCACCGACATCGTTAGTGGCAAAAAAATCACCACCAAGAGAATCGTTGAGAATGGCCAAGAAAGAGTGGAGGTGGAAGAAGACGGAGAGTTGAAGTCCCTGACGATAAATGGCAAAGAGCAGTTGCTGCGCATCGACCCCGAGTAATTCCAGGCCACGTTTGATTTAGAGCACACTGTGAGGAATGGACTTTTTCTTTTCCTTTTTTTTTTTTTTTTTGAAGCTTACAAGGGCACTCTACTTTCAGAACAGCTGTTCTCAAGAATTTATAAACAGTCATGCCAGTGCCTCTTTGTTGTTATTGTTGGGACTGCACGCATGGGACCTCTGTTTGTCTTTAAAACTGTTGTAAATACCTGTATGCACTTTGCTATTTATTAAACATAATCCCGAAGCGGTGATTATTTCTTAGTACTAGGACAAAATGTTACAGCACCTTGAACCTTGCCTTTCCATTCTGTTTTGAAATGTCAGCCAGGTCGTTTTCTCTGAAGTTAACGTTGCCAAGATAAATCGTTTTACTTCAGTTTTTTTCAACACATAATAGTAAAAGATGTGAATACACCAATAGCTCTGGCTTAAGGATGGTTTTTAGTCCCACATAAATGCTGGTGACTAGTGAGAGTTCTCCGTTTGAATATAATAAGCCTAGGCTTTTTAAAAAACGTAAACCTGGCAAAGTGGATGTATTCGTTTCCTATGGCTACTGTAACAGATTACCACAAATTTGGTGGCTTGAAACAACGCAGATTTATTCTCTTAAAGATCTGGAGGTCAGAAGTCTGAAATCCGTTTCGGGGGACTGAAGGCAGTGTAAGCAGGAACATGTTCCCTCCAAAGGCTTGAGCAAAATGCTTAAGTGAATTACAGTTGTATGATTAGTTAAGAGCATCCTGTGGACTTTATTCAGGTCACTTAAGCAATAAAAAAAAAGAACCAGTGGTAGTGATAACTCAAAGCCTTAATACAAATCTGATTGCTAGCCTGTACCCAACTTGGTTCTACAACTATGATTGATGAAAATGTGGAAAGTGTTTCTGTAAGGCTACACAAAACTATCCCATTGCTGTGTGCAGGATGTATCTCATTTCAAATTAGGTTGACAAAAGCCAAGAATATTGGAAAGCTTGGAGTACAGTTTGGGTGAGGCAGCATACATCTGAGAGAGTACATCTCTGTTGTGCACAGTTTATACCCCCAGTGAAAACCGTTTTGGGCATGGTTGCCTTGGGATAGTCCATCACAAATTGTGCCATCCCCTTTGGTCATGTCTAAGGAAAACTTTGCATAAGGCATGGGAGCAAAAAGGCAACTGAACTAGACCGACTAAAAATGCAGCATACCCTTTACAGGAAGGTCGTGTGACTTGAGCACAACCAGGAATATATGAAATCGAATTTGACGCCTGTAAAGTCCAATTCCCATGGAATGGCATGCGAACAGTTATGCAGCAGGAACATAGGATTCAGCCACTACTGTCCCACGAGGGCACACAGTCTGTTAAAACTACATCAAATGGTCACTGAGGTACCCAGGCAGTGCTTCTCACCCACTAATTGTACAAGAAGTATCAGAAAAAAACAGAGTACCGGGGCTTTTAAAAAATCAGCTCATTTGCTTGCTAGGCTAGGGAACTCAGACCAGTGAAGATATTCATAGTTGTTGGTGGGGAGGGGAGGAGGAGCAGGGAGAGAAGGGATGTCAAGAGTTTTGAAGTGATAAGAAAAGAGGGTGCACAATTTCATGGTGGTTATGCTAATTAAGGGTTAAAAATCACCACTCTGGGACAGAATAAGTGCATTTGTGTCTGTACAATTGGTTAACATAAGTCTCCATTGGTCAGGAAAGTCTTCAGGTTGGATCCAGTCATGGATCTTAACAGCTCTAGTGGAAGCAACCTACAAGTCAATGGATGAATATATAGGCAAATGCGGTCAATTCATACAATGGAATATTATTCAGCCTTTAAAAGTAAGGAAACTCTGGCATATGCTGCAACATGAACGAGCCTTGAGGACATTAGGCTAAGTGAAATAAGTCAGTCGAAAAAAGACAAATACTCTCTGATTCCATTTATATAAGGTACCTAGAGTGGTCAAGTTAGGGAAGACAGTAGATTGCAGGTTGCCAGGGGTTTTAACAGCATTTGTTGAAACAAACAGCATTCAGTTAGAGATCTGGATTAGTGCTGCTAAGTGGGAAGCTTCTCTTTGGCAGAAATATAAAAGCATTTTATCTAAAGAATTTTCAAAACTGAAAGCTGCTTTTAAAAAATGTCTTGGCTCCAAAATTACAGTCCTGTATATCAGTATTCCTCATTTATGGAATAGCTTGAGTAGGCTTTCAGAGCGGAGAAAACAGCACTTTCTCTGGTGCAAAGATGACCATCTGGAGGACCCTGCAGTGGACTTTTTCCAAGGACTCACTACTAGCCCCTTCCCGTGGAGCACACCAGTTAAATAAGGAAGTAATTTAAGACATCATTTTAAGAACTGGGCATATTGAGGTTTTTTAAATAAAATTTTTAAATATGCATCTTTTAGGGGTATCTGTGGAACATTTACAAAGGTTAACCGTATCTTATCCAATACAGTAGCCACTAGCTACACGTGACTCCTAAGCACTTGAAATGTGGCCAGTCCAAATTGAGATATGCTGTAAGTGTAAAATACATATCAGATTTTGAAGACTTAGTATGAAAGCAAAAGAATGTAAAATATCTCAATAATTTTATATTGAGTATATGTTGAAAGTATGTTTAGATATATTTGATTAAATAAGATATAATTAATTTTAGCCCCCTTTTTGCCTTTTTTGTAACATGTCTACTAATTTTTTTAATTATATATATGGCCTGCATTATACTTCCATTGGGCAATTCTGTACTAGACCACAAAGAAAACCTATCAAATTATTTAACGTAGGGATTTCATAAGAAACATTCTCTGATTAAAATCTAAAATAATTAGAAAAAAAATAAGAGAGAGATAGCTAAAATAAACTTTAACTATGTGGGAATAAACAGGTTTGAAGATAGCCATGGACCTAAAGAAATCCAAACCAGAAAATTAAATGACCAAAAACAAAACAAAGAGAAAAAAAATGATTAATGCCAAAACCTAGGAGACATAGAAAATGTTCTATGAACTTCAATGTTTCATTATTAAGAAAACTCTTACAGAAAGGAACTTAATGCTTACCTAAGGAATATTAGAAAAATAACTATAAAATAAACCAAAAGACACAAGAATGACCATCATTAATAAAAAGCAAGCTGGGATTAATGAAATAGAAAACAAAAATAGTAAAAAGAATAAGCAATTCCCAAAATTATTTCTTTGAGAAAACCAATAAAATAATTGCACCCATCATAAAAAAATTTTTTTAAGTAGACTCCATGCCCAGCGTGGAGCCCAACGTGAGGCTTCAATTCACGATCCTGATATCAAGACCTTAGCTGAAATCAAGAGTCACATGCTTAACTGACTGAGCCACCCAGGTGCCCCTCACCCATCATAAATCTTAAAGGAGAAAGAAAAGGAGCAAAAATATGAAAGACTTAGACTCCAATCTTTCATACTTGGAGAAAATTTCCATAAACTACTTAAAGAAGTCACATTTAAGGGTAAACCAAACCAAATAAATAAGGGTGACAAGATCTGAAAGTAAAAAAGAATTTAGTGGAACAAAAGCGATAATGGTATGCTTATCACCTATAATGCTTGAGAATTTCAATATAAATGATCTCTCGTGTGCCCAATAAATTTGGCACAAACATATCTAAAGGTCTTCAGATGACATACCTTGTCCTGCTGGGCACTTTTTAAATAATGATAATAGAAAATACTTATTGTGTACTCATTGTGACAATAGTGAGGTCAGAATAGTTAGGTCACTTGCTCACCTGCCCATTCAGCTAGAAAAATGGGAGAATTTGAACCAGTGCAGTTAACTCCAGAGAATATATTCACATAGGAAAACTAAAAGATGCAGCCACTCTGGAAAACAGTATGGAGTTTCCTCAAAAAGTTAAAAACAAACAAATAAATAAATAATAAGAAAATTTTTAAAAAGTTAAAAATAGAACAACCTTACAATCCAGCAATCGCACTACTATGTACCTAGAGAATACAAAAGTACTAATTTGAAGGGAATCCATGCACCCTGATGTTTATAGCAGCATAATCTACAATAGCCAAATTATGGAAAGAGCCCAAATGTCCATCAATAGAATGGATGATATAGTAGCAATAGCCAAACTGTGGAAAGAGCCGAGATGCCCTTCAACAGACGAATGGATAAAGAAGATGTGGTCCATAGATACGATGGAATATGACTCAGCCATCAGAAAGGATGAACACCCAACTTTTACATCAACATGGATGGGACGGGAGGAGATGATGCTAAGTGAAATAAGTCAAGCAGAGAAAGTCACTTATCATATGGTTTCACTTATTTGTGGAACATAAGGAACAGCATGGAGGACACTAGGAGAAGGAAGGGAAAGATGAAGGGGGGAATCGGAGGGGGAGACGAACCGTGAGAGACTGTGGGCTCTGAGAAACAAACAGGGTTTTAGAGGGAAGTGGGGAGGGGGGATTGGTTAGCCCGGTGATGGGTATTAAGGGGGGCACGTACTGCATGGAGCACTGGGTGGTATACGAAAATGGATCGTGGATCACCACATCAAAAACTAATGATGTATTGTATGGTGACTAACATAACATAATAAAATTAAAATAAAAAAAATAGGGGGCGCCTGGGTGGCTCAGTCGTTGAGCGTCTGCCTTCAGCTCAGGTCGTGATCCTGGGGTCCTGGGATCGAGCCCCGCATCGGGCTCCTTGCTCGGCGGGAAGCCTGCTTCTCCCTCTCCTACTTTCCCTGCTTGTGTTCCTTCTCTGGCTGTGTCTCTCTCTGTCAAATAAATAAATAAAATCTTTAAAAAAAATAAAATAAAATAAATAGAATGGATGATAAAATAAAATAGGTGAATGGATAAAGACGTGGTATAGGGGTGGCGCAGTAGGTTAAGCGTCCAACTCTTGATTTCCCCTCCTAACATCCCCTTTCCCCTTTTAGACTCTGTTCTCTTCATCACTGCCCGCCCCCTTCACTGGGTTTATAGGCTCATAGTTTGATCTTCCAAGTCCCTCCCACCATCCTTTGATGACTTCGGCATCCCAAGTATAAGACCTATCCAACCTGCAGTCCAACTCTGATTGTCCCCATGTCATATCCCTGACATCAACTCCTGGTCAGAAAACTTCGTCGGCACAGCTCCATCTCTGAAAAGTTGAACTCACTTACTTCTTTCTTGGACCACACAGACCCCTTCTTATCTCTTCCACATTTTCTCACTTCCACTTAATTCATTCAAGCTCTCTGACACTTCTGCTTCCTTTTGGTGTTTAGGTCTCCTGTGATCAGATCACACTCTAGTCCCTTCTGAGACAGGGCCACTAAAAACTATCATGTCAACAAACGCAATTTCCTGGTTCCTTTGTCCTCCTGAACAAGCAAACACCCCACAAGCAAAATCCCCTGATGGATCAGCTCACAACTCAGCATCCCTGCTCCTACACAGTTGGAGAAAATTGCACAACCACGAAAATGGTGCCTTTACGAAAGGACAGTCCTGGTTGACTCACACCAGTGCTTGTCAATCCTATCGCAGACCCGCACCCCTGCCTCTCATTTCTTTTGGTGACCATTGCAAACCTTTACTACCCTAGTGGAGGTACTTTAACATTTATCTCACCAAACTGTTAGGAGAATGAGAAGTAGAAATCTTAGAAAGACTGGCAGATAAGTAAGCACCTGGAAGTAGATTAAAAACAAAAACAAAACAAACAAACAACAACAACAACCAAAAAAACGTGTTCCACCTGGAACATCGATTGGACATAAGCACTAATACAGACCTGAGACAATGGCTTCCTTTGACCACAGTTTATACCCCCACTGAAGACCATGTTGGGCATGATTGGCCTGGGGTAGTCCAGGACAAACTCTCCTCTGAACAGCCACACGGATGCGAAGCTGAAAACGTCCACCATTGACACCTCTCTTCTGAAGAAGCTCAGACGCAAGGCTTGCATAAGGAGTGAAAGAAATGTGGCAAATGTACTTCAGGGCCAGAGGGTAGAGCATGTTCTTGACCCTTTGCAGGAATGTCATGTGGTCTGAATTCATTGTGAATAACCTGGGAATATATGAGGAAGGGTTTGGGCACTGTGCGCCCTCAACATCTAAGTCACATGGAATGGAACGCAAAAAAAAACACAGCAGGTAGTGACAGGTACTTAGCCAGTACTGCCCCACAGGGGTAAACGGGATCAGTTAAAACCACCTCAAAGGAGCTGGCATTCAGGTGCCTGATCAGCTCCTTGTTATGCAGCAGCTCCTCACAAGACCTTTGAAAAACCAAAGCAGCACTCTTCAAACTTTCCATAGCTTTCAAAAACATCTTTAGAAAATGCATTCTTTCAAATATCAGATAAGTCTGGCCCAGCAGGAGATGATTAAATTCATCCTGGGTGTACGGAGAGGCATAGGTTGTCAGGGTGAAAAAATCCTCTTCTTTGATATGCATGTTCAACTCTGGTGAAACAACCACCATTTGGTGGCCTCTAGCATGGAGCTCCTGCACGGCCTCCTTCATGCTGAGCCAGTGGCTGCCATCCATGGGCACCACCAGCACCTTCCCCCCTTCAGCCCCGGGTCCAACGCACAGGAAAATCAATAGCCCCATGAGTGTTGGCAGGGGAACCAGGAATCTTGCAGCCATGTCCATAGAAGCCCAAAGCAGCTGACTTTTCAGATCAGGCTATGCCTCCTATGCCTTTATTTCCTTTGTCTTTATCTTATCATTGAGCCACTTAGAATGGCAGGTAACTGGCAGGCAGTATGCCCTCCTTGTGTTAATTATTACAGACTAGATCTATCCCTCACTTTCACCACCGGCCTTACCCTTCTGCTTCCACGCAGGGAGAGATCAATCTCCCTTATCATGGAAAAACTCATCTGCCTTGGCTGCTTTCTCCAGGGAACACTCTAATTCACTCTGTTGCTTTTTATCCAGTTCCCAAAACAGGGCTGTGGATGCCCATTTCACTTGATCTCCTCCTATTTCTGAGGTCTGAGGAGTCACCAATGCCCCAGTCTCCAAGGATAACCTCTCTGTTGGATGTGACCTTACCTGAAATCTCTAAAACTCTTTCCTCCCATTTGTGGGGAACATGGAGCACACCCAGAAGAATATATAACATTGCTAAGACAGCTTTCTCTAAACAGGAAGGGAGGCACTAGCCCTTTGATTTTGTTCCTTTTCCACACCAGGACATCTCTTGCAATGGTCAGGGAAGGATCTACTTGAAGCGGCCATCAAATATGTAAATATCTCAAAGGATCCTGTGCTGGAGACATGAGGACAACACAAGGATTTGTTGAGGGTTCTATATTTACTTCACAGAATAAGAGTTGCTGTTATCTAAAGCATAAATGGGCAAAACAACCTTTATCGATGACATAGTGGGACCAGAGAGCACCCTCCCCCAGAGCCTGCTTTCCTCGGAACAAGAGGTAGTGGTCAGCCAGCCTCGGATCAAGCTGACTCCACTCCTCTTCTCCAGTCTTCTACTACTCTGTTTAGGGACAGGGGTCTTTCACTAAGGAAGTTACTAATAACTTCCTTACCCCAACCTCCTTCCCATGAAAACCACCCATTTCATACAATGCCTCAGAGCTCCCCTGTACTTCCTAGATGGGATGTTGCCCAATTCATGAATCCTTAATAAGGCCAATTAGATCTGCAAATTTACTCAGTTGGACTTTTGTTCTTTAGCAACTCTAAGATACAAATCTAGACAGAATAAATAAGGAGACGGGATGGGAAGGTTTAACATTGTAATGCTCCTGACACCCTTTCCCAAGGCCCATTTCTTCAGTTTCCTGGCCGGTTCACCAATTGTTGGCTCACGAACTGGCCACCATACACAGAGGGCAAGGAGAGACTGAAGAAAGAGGCAGGCCACTCCAGATGGTGGGTGGCAGGGGTAATACAAAGGGAACTCACTCACAAGGCTTGTCTTGAGTGCCCACAAGACCAGTAGATCTCTGCCCCTGCCTGCCAAATCTTAAAAGTTTACATAGAGGCCTTAACTGGGTTCAGTCCTCTATATGATCCAGATAGTATACCATCAACAACACCTGACTCTCTCAAGGCTACATCCTTGGAAACAGCTCCCACTGGAGAATGGTGGGCAGAACATACATCCCCAGGACAGCGAAGGAGCCGAGAAGCCTCCAATGGCCTGTCCAGCCCCCAGGTAAACCAGCATGAGCATCCCTCCCAATTACTCCCTCCAACACTCAACAACAACAACAAAAACAAATTTTTTAACTAAACAAAGGATTTGAAGAGATTATTGTCCAAAGAAGATATAAGAACAGTCAACAAGCTCAACATCAGTAGTCATTAGGGCAATGCAAATAAAAATGAGATATCACCTCTTGCCCACTAGGATAGCTATAATAAAAAATTTTAAATGCAAAATAACAAGTGTTGGCAAAGATGTGGAGAAACTGGAATATCCATACCTTACTTGTAGGAATATAAAATGGTGTAGCCACTGTGGAAAACAGTTTGTCAGTTCCGCCATAAGTTACACATAGAAATACTATCTGACCCAGCAATTCTGCTCCTGGGGATATACTCAAAAGAACTGAAAACAACTGTTAAACAAAGAGTTGTCCAAAAATGCTCATAGCAGCACTATTCACAATGGGAAAGAGTGTAAACCCATCAACTGATGACATAAATGTCCAGCATCAGGCACCTGTCTGGCTCCATCAGAAGATCATGCGACTCTTGATTTTGAGATGGTGAGTTCAAGCTCCACAATGGATGCAGAGATTACTTAAATAAATAAAACTTAAAAAAAAAAAAAAAAAAAAGAAATGTCCGGGCGCCTGGGTGGCTCAGTTGGTTAAGCGACTGCCTTCGGCTCAGGTCATGGTCCCGGAGTCCGGGGATCGAGTCCCACATCGGGCTCCCTGCTCAGCAGGGAGCCTGCTTCTCCCTCTGACCCAACCCCCTCTCATGTGCTCTCTCTCATTCTCGCTCTCTCATATAAATAAATAAATCTTTAAAAAAAAAAAAGAAATGTCCATCAACTGATAAATGTACAAACAGTGGTCCATCCACACAATGGAATATTATTCAGCCATAAAAAGAAATGAAGTACCAGGGCACCTTGGTGGCTCAGTCCGTTAAGCGTCCGACTCTTGGTTTCCACTCAGGTCACGGTCTCACAGTCCCGGGATGGAGCGCCCGTGTCAGGCTCCACACTCAGCGGGGAGTATGTTCCAGGATTCTCTCTTTCCCTCCCTCTCTCTCTCTGCCCCTCCTCCCCCAAATAAATATATAAATCTTAAAAAAAAAAAAAAGGAATTAAGTACCAACACAGGCTACAACATGGATGAACCTTGAAACATTACATTAAGTAAAGAAGTCAGATACAAAAGGCCACCCATTGTACGATTTCATTTCTGTGAAATATCTAGAATAGGCAAATCTATAGACAGAAAGCAGATTGGTGGTCGCTAGGGGTTGGGGAGGGCAGAATGCAGAGAGACTACTTAAAAGGTATGTGCGTGTCCTTTTGGGGTGACAAGAATCTTCTGGAACTAGGTAGTGGTGACAGTGTACATGCCGGGTGTACCAAACACCACTGAATTGCACACTTTAAAATGGTGAATTTTATTTTATGTGTATTTTGTCGCAATAAAACAAATGGAGCAGGCACTTTGAACAACAATCTGGCAGTTCCTCAAAGATAAAACATAGAGTAATCACACAACCTAGCCATTCCACTCCTCGGTACATATCCAAGAGAATTGAAAACATATGTCCACACAAAACTTGCCCATGAACGTTCACAGCAGCATTATTTATAATGGCCAAGAAGTAGAAACAACCCCAAAGTCCATCAACTGATGGGTAGATACATGAAGTGTGGTATATCCATAGAAGGAAATATTATTCAGTAATAAAAAATAATGCTACAACATGAATGAACCCCGAAAACATTATGCCACGTTAAAAAAGCCAGTCACGTATTCTGTGATTCCCATTTATTTGAGATGATCAGAATAGGCAAATCCGTAGAGACAGAAGAATAAATCAGTGATTGCCAGGAGCTGAAGTGTGACTGCTAATGGGGTGGGAGTTTCTTTTAGGGGTGACTGCAAACATTCCAAAACCAATTGTGGTGATGGTTGCTAAAGATATGCTAGAAACCACTGAACCGTAAACTTGCCATGAATGAATTGTATGATCCATGACTTATAGCTCAGGATATTTGTTTGTTTTTTTAAACCCACTTAATCTCATTCTCTTAGAATTATGTCAATTATTAATCAAGCAAGCTTCTCGAGTTTTTCAGATACTCATGTTGAATACTTTTTCAAAAAAATGCTGACTCCCAGGGGCACCTGGGTGGCTCAGTCATTAAGCGTCTGCCTTCGGCTCAGGTCATGATCCCAGGGTCCTGGGATCGAGCCCCACATCGGGCTCCCTGCTCCGCCGGAAGCCTGCTTCTCCCTCTACCAGTTCTCCTTGTGTTCCCTCTCTCGCTATGTCTCTCTCTGTCAAATAAATAAATAAAATCTTTTAAAAAATGCTGACTCCTGCTAATATTTAGCTACTCTGGATAATTACTTATTAACAGAAACAATACTGTCAAAATGTTCTGCATGTCCGATCAGTCATAAAGATAAACACATTTCAAAATCCTTTTTGAAAGAAAAACAAACCATGAAAGGCATTGTAGACATTGGCCTAAGTCATGTACTTTAAAAAGTACCTATTAAGAATGACTTGGCATTTTGGGGTTTTGTTCCCCTGACTTGCCTGGAATTCAATCCTCAGCTCAACCAACAAATGTAGAGACTGAAGCCCGAGCGACTATTACTTGTAGAGACCCCTGCAGGGAGACCAGATGGCTCAGGGAGTGGGCAAAGGATCCCTGGGGCCCCTCACCATCCAGCTGGGGCCCTGCCGGGAGAAGTCACTGATAGTCACGTGGCATTGATTTAGATCAGCATTTCTCAACTTCAGCACTATTGGGGGACAGATAATTCTTTGTTGGGTGTCGGTGGGTGGGTATTTCTTGTGCTTTACAAAGGATTTCTAACAGCATCCCTGGCCTCTAAAATTAGACAGTGTCATCCCCTAATTGTGATATCAAACATGTCTCTAGATGTTGCCCCCCAGGGTTGCAAAATTGCCCCTATTTGAGAACCACTCTCTAGATGACTCCAGAACACAAGGCAACCTGGGAAGAGAAGAACGAGTCCTGAGGAACTGGGATCTAGTTTTCTGAGAAAATGCTCCCCAAAGAATGGTGTGAGAAAGTCATGTTGTTCGTATCAGCTTGCAGAAAGAACATTTCAGCCTGCATTGAGAGAAGGTCCAGAGAAGAGAGGGCCAGGAGCCATGGCTTCCCCTGATAGTCCACCGAGCCCCTTCACACACTGCCCTCATGATCCTCAAACAGCCTGTGAGGAGTGAGGCACATGCTGTCAGCCCCACTGTGAGATGAGAAGACTCAAGTCCAAGGCCAAAGCTCCTCGGATCTGCTGACTCATCTTTCTGCCTCCTTCCTTCCCTTCATGGGGCTGCTACCCTCCAGGTCTGGTATAGCTGGGAAAAGAGTTCTGGGCAAACATGTGGCCTCCGGGTGGGAGAGTAACAAGGCGGTGGGTTCTACCCCGCCTCAGCCCCTTGCTGCAGCCGGTAGCCTCAGGCAGCTCACTCAGCTTGCCTGGAAAATTTGGTTTGCTCGTGTGTGGGAAAACTGGACTATCTCCTGTCTGAAGGGCCTCCATCCTGTTACTCCAGCCTAAAGCAGCCTGTCCTGCATGTGTTGCATTTACAGTTTCAAAGTTTTCCCATAAACTCTATCTTCCCTGCCCCCAGCCTTGACCTCTAGAGTGTTCCCATTTCACAGATGGAGAAATGAACACCAGAGATAGGCCACCTGCCTTGGCCACACAGCTGGACTTAAAGCCAAGTCTTATAGTCCTTACTCTACTAATGGAATGGGGACAAAGAAGGGATCCCTGGAGCCAGCAGGGGAGGGAAACCTGGTCCTTTCCCATCCTGGCTCAAGCTAGGGCTGGGCTCTGGTGCCTTCCCTCCCACAGCAGGCTAGGCAGAGAGGATGTGCTAGTCCGAGAGCCTGAGCTCCCTGGGACTGTGTGGCCCCTAAAAGGGAGAGTAAAAACCTGTCCCTGAAGCTTTGAGCAGTTCTCTGCTTTGCGAGTGGAAGAGAGTAGGATTTATCTCTGAATTCCTTTATTCTAAGGAAAACACCTCAACGGCCCTTCTAATACTGAAATGTCACATCAAACCCTTCTAAAATGGCTCAGTCGGGAGAGCGTCTGACTCTTGATCTCAGGGTCATGAGTTCGAGCTCCACGTTGGGTGTAGAGATCACTTTCAAACTTTTTTAAAAATGGAGATATTGGAAACCTAAGGAAAAGAGATTAGCCATGGGACAGATGAGTCTCAACTAAGAAACAAGGACAGCGGAGAGAGTGTTCCAGCATCTGGCCTGGATTACAGCCCCTGTGGGCAGAGGGAAAAGGTGGAGAAACCAGGTGACAGGATGCACGGGGTTGGAAAGGAGGCCCTGGGTGGAGACCGGAATAAGTGGCTTCAGGACATCTGGTCTCCCCAGTGCGAACCATCAGCCAGGTGCCTGAGCAGCTTCTCTGGGAGCATCTTGTGCAAAAACAACCAGGAAGCCCTCTGAGGGGGCTGAGTCCCTCCCGGGGCAGAGGAGACAGGAGGAGCCCTAGTCAGTCACGCTACTGTGGGTGTTGGGGAGTGATCTCATGCTCTGTTACACACGCAAGCTTGGCAGCACACAGGTGACCCTGAGAATAAACACACCTCCCCAGATTGTGAATCATAGCATTATTGCAAGGAGTGTTCACCAGGCTCTGGTTTTCAAAAGGCTCTGCACATTAGCAAGAGCATAATAAGAAACTTAATTATAGTTGTTTTGTAGGTAGGCCAATAGTTACCTATAAAACATGCTTGCCGATTTGATGAGCAAAATTGAATTTCATTGTTTATTAATTTGAATTTCTTAGATTATTTCTGAAGTCAAATATGTTTCTAAACTTTTAGTGGACCCTTGTATGGTGGCTCTGTGTTGCCTGATCGAGTTATTTGCCTCCTAAGGAGTGTTTAGGTTTGTTTTGTTGTTGTTGGTTTGTTTCCAGCTATAAACCAGGTCTTTATTTTTCCTGATCTATGATGTATCTTCTTTTTTAAGTAATCTTTTTAGATGAAGTCACATAACACAATTAGCGATTTTAAGTGAATGGTAAATGCATTTAGTATATTCACCATGTTATGCAACGACCACCTCTATATGATTCCAAAACATTTCCATCACGTCAAGTACACATTTTTCCCCACAGCGTTGAAATGGTTTGATCATCTAACAACAACAGCAAAAAAACCCCTCTGATTTTGATCACTTTAATTCCTAATATAAAAATACAAGTTGATAATTACATATCGTGTAATACAGAAGGTTCTCTATGGTGGACATTTGGGTAACAGCTGAGATGCCAATGTAAGTTCATGATGCTCAAAAAAATGCATTCACTACAGTTTGCTTTGCAATATGACTAAATCTAATTCTTTTTGCAAAAATAGGATGGTCGGGACGAAAGTTACCAAAAAAGCGATTTTTTTTCCTTTTTATGCCAAATGTTTCTTATAATAGTTTTGCTTATTAATTTCTTGGTTAAGTTTTCCTGGCATGTGGGATTTGTATTCTGTGCCCCACACTTCCTGGAACCAGTCCAATTATGCTCATTGCCCCTGCTCCTGCCAGCTCTTAGGGGTATGGCCAACTGTCCAACGTGCTAACAAAGAAATTGTCAGATGTGAAAGAAGAGGGATGAGGGTCTCTGGGACCTATTTGAGGCTTTCTTTCTGATGAAAAATGCATTGAAAAAGAGAATTCTGCTGGGAAAGAGCGATCTGAAGCCTTTCAAAGGTATAAATATTAAAACAAAAACAAAGAACTCACAAGTTTTTAACTTTCCATAGTAGCTCTGGGCTCTCTTCCCATATGTCAGGAAGGCATCTAAGAACATTTGCCTTAGGTCAGAGGTCAATATACTTTTTCTATAAAAGGTCAGGTAGTAAATATGTAGGCTTAGTGGGCCACATGCCTCTCTGCCACGTATTCTTTGTGGTTGCTGTTTTTAATATCCCTTTAAAAATATAAAAACAAGGTGACTGTGTGGCTCAGTTGGTTAAGTGTCTGCCTTTGGCTCAGGTCATGATCCCGGGGTTCTGCGATCGAGCCCCAAGTTGGGCTCCCTGCTCAGCAGGAAGCCTGCTTCTCCATCTCCTTCTACCCCTCTCCACGCCCCCCACACTTGCTCTCGCCTTCTCTCTCAAATAAAATAAAAATTAAAACATGAAATAAAAATATAAAAACCATTCTTAGCTCTGGGCCATATAAAAAAAAACAGACCTCTGGGCAGATTTGGTCCACTAGCTGCTGTTTGATGATCTCTGCTTTGTGGGCCCAGAAAAAAGCAGGTTACAGAGGTGGGAGAATGGGTTTCCCCATGGACTCTCCTCTCAGCAATGCATCCTCTTGTTCAAGCCTTCACTTGTTTCTTCAACAGGTGGGTGTATGATTTAGACTGGAAATTTCTAAGGCTCATTCTTATGTTCTGTGACTGTCCCCAGATGACCTAGCTGAAGATAACCTCCTATTGTTGCCAGGCATGCCCCCTGTCTTCATCCAAAGCCTCAGCCTCATTCAGAACCTCAGCCTCAGACTCATACCCTTCTACTCTGAGCCCAGCATCCCCTTCTTCAGGAAGCCCTCACAGGTGACAGTTGGCTAAGAGCGCAATGAGTGAGGGAAGATTGAGCATGTAAGAACAATATCTGCCCATAAAGAAACAGAGCAATCAAAAAGAAATAAAACTACCAACCTGAGACAGGACTCCTTTCTTCTTGCAGTTGGTCCCTCCAATGAAAACCATATTGGGCATGACCGGTCTGGGTTACTCAAACACAAAGTCATATCTTAACGGCCAAATGGAGCCCCTCTGATACAAGGTGGGTAAGTGCACAGCTCTCTTGAGGATATCGGAGGTGAGGTCTTCATACTTTGACTACAGGCAGTAGAACAGATAGGTCTCCAAGTAATTAACGAGGTAGTTGGCCACCCGTTGGGGGAACGTCATCGGGTCTGAGAACTGAGTGTAGCATCTGGGAATGTGGGACACAGGGTTTGGGCTCCTGCTCACTGTATGCTCCAGGGAGCATGGGAAGCCCCTGAAGAGGTACATAGAGGGCAGGCCCAGGTACTCGGCCAGGATGACCCCGCAGGATAGGGCTGGGTCTGTGTAAAGGGCATCGAACTTGCTCTCCCTGAGGACACTCAGGGTGGCCGAGTCCTCCAGGAGGCTCTGGCAGTTGGTGAAGTACATGTCAATAACGATTACGCTATTCCCGTGCTCCATCTGAGCAGCGTTCAGGAGCCATCTCTCAGCAAAGTGATTGTTTCCAAAAGAGTGGTAACGATTCTCCAGCTCTTTCTGGTCGAATGGCACTGGGTAGATTTTTCTTGTGTGGTGCTTGGATTCCTTCAGAAGCATAAATTGACTTCTGGTACCAGCACCACAATGTCATGCCCCTTTTCACTGAGGAGCTCAACTATGTCCTTCATACTGAGCCAGTGGCTTCCAACCTGAGAGACCACCAGCATCTTGTCACCTACAACCCCCGCCCAGAGCACTAAGAAGAGAACTTTCTGAAACATGTGGAGGAGGCCGGCCATCTGGGGGAGAGTACAGGTAGCAACAAGAATAAACAGTTCAGGGGCGCCTGGGTGGCTCAGGTGGTTAAGCATCTGCCTTCGGCTCAGGTCATGATCCCAGGGTCCTGGGATCGAGTCCCGCATCGGGCTCCCTGCTCCTTGGGAGCCTGCTTCTCCCTCTGCCTCTCTCTCTCTCTCGCTCTGTCTCTCATGAATAAATAAATTAAAAAAAAAAAGAATAAACAGTTCATGCTCTCTACACCTCATGGCTCCTGGCTCTTTTCCCTAAACAAACCAGTGCTCTTTATAGCCCCTGCCCACCTCTCCTTGCTCTGAATTTTGCCCCTTGTTTTAAAAGAACCTAAATTAATATTTAACCATTTTTATAGCTCAAGTGAACCTGAACCAATGAGGTCCCTTATCAGATTTCACCTGAGCTTCTGGGTTTATTTTTCTCTTTCTCTCCACCACTCGGCCTCCCCTTCCCAAACCCAGTCACACTTGGAGGACAGCTTGCGAGGGCCCTGGAGGCTGGTGGCAGGCCTCGGTCCTGAGTTTTCTGGATTCCACAGTTTAGGGATGAGGTCCACAGATGAATAGCTCTCAGCCCTTCTCCGCTCCCTCAACTTTTCTCCGAAAGGAAGTGTCAGCAGATGCCAAATTCAAGATTTGAAACAACAGAACGGAGCTGCCTACTCCAGTTCCTGGTGATCTGGCTACCATAGCCATAGCTGGATTAAAAAGTGGACTGCAGGAAGCTGAGGGGACACAGAGAAGCCTGATCTAGCTCCCCCCATTCTCTGGGGTAAACCACTGTTTGGGGGAGCTTTCTGTTCTATCAGAAGACGGAATCTAATCCTGAAGATACATGCTCTAAAACCAGAATTCCCACGTTGACCGTGGTTAAAAGCAAAAGTTTTGGAGTCAGCCTACCCCTTCCGAGCTGTGCATTCCCACTGCTCTGGGCCTGACTTGCCCATTTCTCAAACGGGAGTTGCCTCTGTACCACCCCCCGGAGGGGTGGGGGGAAGGCTGTGAAAATTAGTGAGTCAGTTCGTAATCCGTGGGTGCCCAGGACAGGTCCCTTGGAGGGGCTCCCTCTGGCTGTCATCAGGCAGCTGGGTTCTATGTGATATGAACTAAGGAGCACTCTGGTGGTCAGAAAGTAGCTCCTAAAATCTCAGCAATTGAAAGATCCAGCTCTGCACTGTCAATGCGAGAGTATAGGAGGAATACAAGGGGACAGAAGAGGAGGTGGAAAAATTAAAAGGGAAGAAAATGTAGAAATATAAAACCATGGGAAGGCATCCGGTGACAAGGCATTTGACGACAGCAACTGACCAACCCAGCAGTCAAAATAAAAAGGAGGCTCTAGCTTCAGGAGCCTTGACACCTGCAGAAGGCTTTCTGGCTTGCAAAACAGGTTCCCATTGTCTTAGCGTCCTAGGGTCTCTGCAACAAAGTATCACACACTGGCTGGCCCAAACAACAGAAACGTATTCCCATAGTTCTGCAGGCCGGAAGTCTGAGACCAAGGCATCAGCAAAGTTGAGTCCTGGAGGCTCCAAGACAGAGTCTGTTCCTCTCTCCTAGCTCCTGGTGGTTTGCCGGCAATCTTTGGCATTACTAGATAGATGCAGGCATCACTTCATCTCTACCTTCATGTTCACCCTTCTTCCTGTGTTTGTCTGTGTCCGAATTTCCCCTTTTCATTAGGACATCATACTGGATTAGTGCCCACCGCCAATGATCTCCTCTTAATTAACGTATTTCCAAAAAAGGTCACATTCCAAGGTCCTGGGTATTAGGACTTCAACACATCTTTCCAGGGACACAAGTTAACCCATAGCGCTCATCTATCATCTCACACAATTCAAACCCCAAAGTACAGGTCCGATCATCCTTGTACATGCAAGAAACTGAGGCTTGCTGCTTTACAGAAAGGGCATTTTGGGGGAACTTCTGCAGCTCAGAAGGAAATACAAGAACTGGACCGACCCTTCCAGATCTGCCGTTCTCAAACCTTTCCATCTCAGGACTCCTTTACCCTCTTGGCAACAATGGAAGGCCCCCACCCAAAACTTTTGTTTATGTGGGTCATGTCTATCCAGATGAACCGTTTTAGAAACTAAAACTGACACATATAAAAAAGACTTCCTCACTCATTTACAATAACAAGAATAAGCCCATGACAAGTTAGCATGACCGATATCTTTTGTGAAAAAAATACTCTATTTCCCCAAACAAACAAAAAATTGGTCAGAAGTGCGACATTGTTTTACACATTCTGCAAGCAAGCCCTTGTGATATGAACGTCTGTCTGGCTTGGTAGAGGACAGCAGGACTCTGCCACCCACCTCTGCACTCAGCCTGTCCAACACCACACGTCACGGAGCCTTTAGAAAACTCCACAGTACCATGGTGAGAAGATGAAGTAGAAAAAGCAAGTAACGTCTTAGCACTATTATGAAATCATTTGACCTCAGAAACTCCCGGGAAGGGTCTCAGGGATCCCTCAGTTTCTGTACTTTGAAAATCACTGCTCTAGATCAGGGGATAGCAATTTTTTTTTTCTGGAAAGGCCTAAATAGTACATATTTGAGCTTTTGTAGGCCATTGCCCTAGTTAATGATACAAGTCAAGAGATCACCTCTTCCCTGCCCCCCATATCCACATGGTTCACTCCCTCCCTTCATGTCAGCTTCAGTCAGTGTCATGTCCAAGGGACCTTCTCCGGTGAGCTTATTATTAAATAACGCAGCCCAACACTGGGAAGCCCTTCACCCTCCTTATATTTCTCTGTTTCATTCATCACTACCTGACCTATTGTTTACTTATGTGTCTCCCCCAACTAGGATGGGAGCACCCTGAGGGCAGGAACAATATTTGTTTTGTTCTCTGCTGTATGCCCTGTGTCTAGAAGAATGCCAAGCATACAGTAGGCTCTCCATAAATGTTTGCTGATTAATGAACGAGACTTTGGTTTACCTGTTTTGTTCCTACATTTCTTTTCTCTTTTTTTCCTTTTTTTTTTCTTTTTTTAAAGCAGACTCCATGCCCAGCATGGAGCCCATCATGGGGCTTGAACTCACCACCCTGAGATCAAGACCTGAGCTGAAACCAAGAGCCAGATGCTTAACCAACTGAGCCGCCCAGGCACTTCCCTCCTACGTTTCATTTTCATGTTTCTTTCCAAGTTGTGAGAATTCACATATGAAATTTAAGGAACCATATGCTCTTTTTTGAGAAGAAACTGGTCAATGGCATTATGAGCATGTGATGGGTCACTTGCCTTTTAGAAAGTTAAGATCTGAGACGTCTAAGTGTAGCCAGCAGGTGGAGAGGGCCCTGGAGCAGGATTTGGACAGCTTGGAGCCCGCTTCCAGCCCTGCTCCCTGTCAGCCTGGGGCATGACCCATCTCCTGACTGTCTGGTTTCTCAACTGAGACCCAGAGAGAGAGGGGTCATGTTTATCCGACCACATGACCGGGGGAGGTCCAAGAGGATGATAGATGTGGAAACAAGGCTGTCTAAGGGAAAGGTGGTTCCTTGCATGGCTAGAACAGACTCGCCCACAGATAGTCACGCACAACAGAATTGTCACAAAAGGTCTTGTCATAACCCAGGCCTGTTGGCTCCAGAGGCATGCTGGGACCTAGGAAAGGAGAAGAAGCCTGAGGAATGGCACAGAAGGCACCATCCCAAGCACATCCCCAGGAACGCAGCCAAGATGCAAATTCATTGCAACCTCCTCCAGGGAGGGACGCCAGCAGGATTTCCCACTTACAATGATCAGAGTCTGGAGGGGGGCAGCATCCTGGTTTGTGTCCATCTAGATAGCAGTAAGACCCCAAGATGGTTACAAAGTGAGCACAGAACAGGTCCACCCCTCCAGAGCAGGCAGGAGCTAAGCAGGTCCTTTCTAAGAGCAGTACATTGGGAGGCAGAAAGGCTTAAGCAAATATGTGGAGGTGGGAGGTGGGAGAAGCGAGATGTGCTACAGACCTCAGCTGCTTCACACCAGACCCCCATTCTGCTGAGGACTTTGGCCTGGGCCCTTCCTAGCAGAGCCTTGCTCTGGTCTTTGTGTTGTTCAGCAAGAAGCCTGGGAAAAGGGGGCGGAGCAAGATGGCGGAAGAGTAGGAGACCCAGATTTGTCTGGTCTCAGGAATTCAGCTGGATAGGGATCAAACCATTCTGAACACCTACGAACTCAACAGGAGATCGAAGAAAAGAATAGCAACAACTCTCTGAACAGAAAAGTGACCACTTTCTGGAAGGTCTTTTCTGATTTGTTTAGAGTGTATTTTCTGGGGACGTTGTTACCCTGTTAACATTTTGTTCTCTCATTCATCTATTCTCCTCTGGACAAAATGACAAGACGGAAAAAATCACCTCAACAAAAAGAACAAGAGGCAGTACCGACCGCCAGGGACCTACTCAATATGGACATTAGTACGATGTCAGACCTAGAGTTCAGAATGATGATTTTAAAGATACTAGCTGGGCTTGAAAAAAGCATGGCAGTTATTAGAGAAACACTTTCTGGAGAAATAAAAGAACTAAAATCTAACCCAGTCAAAATCAAAAAGGCTATTAATGAGGTGCTTGAGCGACTGCCTTCGGCTCAGGTCATGATCCTGGAGTCCCTGGATCGAGTCCCGCATTGGGCTCCCTGCTGAGTGAGGAGTCTGCTTCTCCCTCTGACCCTCCCCCCTCATGTGCTCTCTCTCTCTCTCATTCTCTCTCTCTCTCAAAAAACTAAATAAATAAAATCTTTAAAAAAAATGGGGCCACTAACGGCTAGGATAAATGAGGCAGAAGAGAGAATCAGTGATATAGGAGACCAAATGATGGAGAATAAAGAAGCTGAGAAAAAGAGAGATAAACAACTACTGGATCACAAGGGCAGAATTCGAGAGATAAGCGATACCGTAAGACGAAACAACATTATGGGCGCCTGGGTGGCTCAGACGGTTCAGCGTCTGCCTTCGGCTCAGGTCATGATCCCAGAGTCCTGGAGTCAAGTCCCACATCAGGCTCCCTGCTCCTTGGGAGCCTGCTTCTGCCTCTGCCTCTCTCTCTCTCTCTCTCTCTCTGTCTCTCATGAATAAATAAATAAAAATCTTAAAAAAAAAAAAAGATGAAACATTAGACTAATTGGGATCCCAGAAGAAGAAGAAAGAGAGAGAGGGGCAGAAGGTATATTGGAGCAAATTATAGCAGAGAACTTCCCTAATTTCAGGAAGGAAACAGGCATCAAACTCCAGGACGCACAGAGAACCCCTCTCAAAATCAATAAAAATAGGTCAACACCCTGACATCTAATAGTAAAACTTACGAGTCTCAGAGACAAAGAGAAAATCCTGAAAGTAGCTTGGGAGAAGACAGATGTAACCTAAAATGGTAGAAACATTAGATTGGCAAGAGACCTATTCACAGAGACCTGGCAGGCCAGAAAGGACTGGCATGATATATTCAGAGCACTAAACGAGAAAAATATGCAGCCAAGAATACTATATCCAGGCTGTCATTGAAAATAGAAGGAGAGATATAAAGCTTCCAGGACAAACAAAAACTAAAGGAATTTGCAAACACGAAACCAGCCCTACAAGAAATATTGAGGGCGCTTGGGTGGCTCAGATGGTTAAGCGTCTGCCTTCGGCTCAGGTCATGATCCCAGGGTCCTGGGATCGAGTCCCGCATCGGGCTCCCTACTCCTTGGGAGCCTGCTTCTCCCTCTGCTTCTTTCTCTCTCTCTCTCTCTCTCTCTCTATCCCTCTGTCTTTCATGAATGAATAAATAAAATCTTTAAAAAAAAAAAAAGAAATATTGAAAGGGGTCCTCTAAGCAAGGAGAGAGGCAAAAAGTAACATAGACCAGAAAGGAATAGAGACAATATACAGTAACAGTCACCTTATAGGCAATACAATGGCACTAAATTCATATCTTTCAATAGTTACCCTGAATGTAAATGGGCTAAATGCCCCAATCAAAAGACACAGGCTATCAGATTGGATTAAAAAACAAGACCCATCGATATGCTGTCTGCAAGAGACTCATTTTAGACCCAAAGACACCCCCACATTGAAAGTGAGGCGGTGGAAAACCATTTACCATGCTAATGGACACCAAAAGAAAGCTGGGGTGGCAATCCTTATATCAGACAAATTAGATTTTAAACCAAAGACTGTAATAAGAGATGAGGAAGGACACCATATTCTACTTAAAGGGTCTACCCAACAAGAAGATCTAACAATTGTAAATATCTATGCCCCTAACATGGGAGCAGCCAATTATATAAGGCAATTAATAACAAAAGCAAAGAAACACATTGACAACAGTACACTAATAGTGGGGGACTTTAACACCCCCCTGACTGAAACAGACAGATCATCTAAGCAAAAGATCAACAAGGAAATAAAGACTTTAAATGACACACTGGACCCAATGGACTTCACAGACATATTCAGAACATTCCATCCCAAAGCAACAGAATACACATTCTTCTCTAGTGCCCATGGAACATTCTCCAGAATAGATCACATCCTAGGTCACAAATCAGGTCTCAACCGGTACCAAAAGACTGGGATCATTCCCTGCATATTTTCAGACCACAATGCTTTGAAACTAGAACTCAATCACAAGAGGAAAGTCGGAAAGAACTCAAATACATGGAGGCTAAAGAGCATCCTACTAAAGAATGAATGGGTCAACCAGGAAATTAAAGAAGAATTTTAAAAATTCATGGAAACCAATGAAAATGAAAACACAACTGTTCAAAATCTTTGGGATGCAGCAAAGGCAGTCCTAAGAGGAAAGTATATAGCAATACAAGCCTTTCTCAAGAAACAAGAAAGGTCTCAAATCCACAACCTAACCCTACACCTAAAGGAGCTGGAGAGAGAACAGCAAATAAAGCCTAAACCCAGCAGGAGAAGAGAAATAATAAAGATCAGAGCAGAAATCAATGAAATAGAAACCAAAAGAACAGTAGAACAGATCAACGAAACAAGGAGCTGGTTCTTTGAAAGAATTAACAAGATTGATAAACCCCTCGCCAGACTTATCAAAAAGAAAAGAGAAATGACCCAAATCAACAAAATCATGACTGAAAGAGGAGAGATCACAACCAACACCAAAGAAATACAAACGATTATAAGAACATATTATGAGCAACTCTATGCCAGCAAATTAGATAACCTGGAAGAAATGGATGCATTCCTAGAGATGTATCAACTACCAAAACTGAACCAGGAAGAAGTAGAAAACCTGAACAGACCTATAACCACTGAGGAAATTGAAGCAGTCATCCAAAATCTCCCAAGAAACAAAAGCCCGGGGCCAGATGGCTTCCCAGGGGAATTCTCCCAAACATTTAAAGAAGAATTAATACCTATTCTTCTGAAACTGTTCCAAAAAATAGAAATGGAAGGAAAACTTCCAAACTCGTTTTATGGGCCACCATTACTTTGATCCCCAAACCAAAGACCGCATCAAAAAGGAGAATTACAGACCAATATCCTTGATGAACATGGATGCAAAAATTCTCACCAAAATACTAGCCAGTAGGATCCAACAGTACATTGAAAGGATTATTCACCACGCCCAATTTATCCCTGGGCTGCAAGGTTGGTTCAACATCCGCAAATCAATCAACGTGATACAATACATTAACAAAAGAACGAACAAGAATCATATGATCCTCTCAATAGATGCAGAAAAAGCATTTGACAAAGTACAGCATCCTTTCTTGATCAAAACTCTTCAGAGTATAGGGATAGAGGGTATATACCTCAATATCCTAAAAGCCATCTATGAAAAACCTACAGCAAATATCATTCTCAATGGGGAAAAACTGAGAGCTATCCCCCTAAGGTCAGGAACGCGGCAGGGATGTCCACTATCACCACTGCTATTCAACATAGTATTAGAAGTCCTAGCCACAGCAATCAGACAACAAAGAGAAATCAAAGGCATCCAAATCAGCAAAGAAGAAGTCAAACTCTCACTGTTTGCAGATGATATGATACTGTATGTGGAAAACCCAAAAGACTCCACCCCAAAATTGCTAGAACTCATCCAGGAATTCAGTAAAGTGGCAGGACATAAAATCAATGCACAGAAATCAGTGGCATTCCTATACACCAACAACAAGACAGAAGAAAGAGAAATTAAGGAGTCAATCCCATTTACAACTGCACCCAAAACCATAAGATACGTAGGAATAAACCTAACCAAAGAGGCAAAAGATCTGTACTCAGAAAACTATGAAATACTCATGAAAGAAATTGAGGAAGACACAAAGAAATGGAAAAACGTTCCATGCTCATGGATTGAAAGAACAAATATTGTGAAGATGTCAATGCTCCCTAGAGCAATCTACACATTCCATGCAATCCCTCTCAAAATACCATCAACTTTTTTCAAAGAAATGGAACAAATAATCCTAAAATTTGTATGGAACCAGAAAAGACCCCGAATAGCCAGAGGAATGTTGAAAAAGAAAAGCAAAGCTGGCAGCATCACAATTCCGGACTTCCAGCTCTATTACAAAGCTGTCATCATCGAGACAGTATGGTACTGGCACAAAAACAGACACATAGATCAATGGAACAGAATCGAGAGCCCAGAAATGGACCCTCAACTCTGTGGTCAACTAATCTTTGACAAAGCAGGAAAGAATGTCCAATGGAAAAAAGACAGTCTCTTCAACAAATGGTGTTGGGAAAATTGGACAGCCACATGCAGAAGAATGAAACTGGACCATTTCCTTACACCACACACAAAAATAAACTCAAAATGGTTGAAAGACCTCAATGTGACACAGGAGTCCATCAAAATCCTAAAGGAGAACACAGGCAGCAACCTCTTCGACCTCAGCCGCAGCAACTTCTTCCTAGAAACATCACCAAAGGCAAGGGAAGCAAGGGCAAAAATGAACTATTGGGACTTCATCAAGATAAAAAGCTTTTGCACAGCCAAAGAAACAGTCAACAAAAACAAAAGACAACCAATAGAATGGGAGAAGATATTTGCAAATGACACATCAGATAAAGGGCTAGTATCCAAAATCTATAAACAACTTATCAAACTCAACACCCAGAGAACAAATAATCCGATCAAGAAATGGGCAGAAGACATGAAAAGACATTTTTCCAAAGAAGACATCCAAATGGCCAACAGACACATGAAAAAGTGCTCAACATCGCTCGGCATCAGAGAAATCCAAATCAAAACATCAATGAGATACCACCTCACACCAGTCAGAATGGCTAAAATTAACAAGTCAGGAAATGACAGATATCGGCGGGGATGCAGAAAAGCGGAACACTCCTACACTGTTGGTGGGAATGCAAGCTGGTGCAACCACTCTGGAAAACAGTATGGAGGTTCCTCAAAAAGCTGAAAATAGAGCTACCATACGATCCAGCAATTGCACTGCTAGGTATTTACCCCAAAGATACAAATGTAGGGATCCAAAGGGGTACATGCACCCCCAATGATTATAGGAACAATGTCCACAATAGCCAAACTGTGGAAAGAGCCAAGATGTCCATCGACAGATGAATGGATAAAGAAGATATGGTATATATTTACAATGGAATATTTCGCAGCCATCAAAAGGAATGAGAGCTTGCCATTTGCAACGACGTGGATGGAACTGGAGGGTGTTATGCTGAGCGAAAAAAGTCAGAGAAAGACATGTATCATATGACCTCACTGATATGAGGAATTCTTAATCTCAAGAAACAAACTGAGGGTTGCTGGGGTGGTGGGGGGTGGGAGGGATGGGGTGGCTGGGTGATAGACATTGGGGAGGGTATGTGCTATGGTAAGGGCTGTGAATTGTGTAAGACTGATGAATCACAGACCTGTACCTTTGAAACAAATAATACATTATATGTTAAAGAAGAAGAAGAAGAAGAAGAAGGTAGTAGGAGGGAAAAATGAAGGGGGGAAAATCGGAGGGGGAGACGAACCATGAGAGACTATGGACTCTGAGAAACAAACTGAGGGTTTTAGAGGGGAGGAGGGTGGGGGGATGGGTTAGCCTGGTGATGGGTATTAAGGAGGGCACGTATTGCATGGAGCACTGGGTGTTATATGCAAACAATAAATCATGGAACACTACATCAAAAAAATAAATAAATAAAATTTAAAAATAATAAAAGTCGAAAAAATTTTAAGAAATAAAAAAGGGAATAGATGAACCAGTACAGCAAAATATTGAAAATTATTTAACCTTAAGGATGGATATAGGGGTGTTAATTACTCAACAGTCTCTTCTTTCGCCAATGTTTGAAAACTTTGACAATAAAAAGTTGAAATAAACAATCTTGGTAAGAGGTGCTGTGTTTCCCCACTAACAGATAAATTTGAATTTGAATTTGAATTTTGGAATGGAGCCAGAAGCTGAAAGAAATGAGGAAGCATAGATCTTTCATTGCTGTGTAAACTCATCCTGTTTCCAGTTCTCCAGAGCTGGAACAATGGCCCTGAATTGTATTCTTTCCAGCTGGACCCCTTAATCAATTCCGTGGGAACTCACCAAAAATTGAAAAACACTGAAAGTGATTTCTTTTCCCATTAAAACTATCTTAGTGTTCTCCTGAATGACGATTTGTCATCCTTGTTAAAGTATTTAATTACAGCCTTGAATATAATTCCCCTGGACAGACTAAGGGAGATTTTGTTATAGGAGACTCTCAAGAAAATCCCCCTCATGGCACTTGAGACACGGCACACGACCAAAGACACACGTGCATAACACACGCTGTTATCAGGCCATGTGTTCTTCTATCAGACAGATGAGATTCAGACTATGACTCCTGTTCTCAAGCAAGGTACAACAAACTATGTGCTTTTTCCAAGAGACATCCTGCCCATTGAAACAAGGCAGGAGACATACGCAATGTCCATAGGTTTTGTGTTTTTTTGGGGGGGGGTGCATTTTTATTTTTATTTTTTAAATTTTATTATGTTAGCACCATACAATACATCATTAGTTTTTGATGTGGTGATCCACGATCCATTGTTTTCATACAACAGCCAGTGCTCCATGCAGTACGTGCCCTCCTTAAAACCCATCACCCGGCTAACCAATCCCCCCCCTCCCCTCTAAAACCCTGTTTGTCTCTCAGAGTCCATAATCTCTCATGGTTCGTCTCTCCCTCTGATTCCCCCCCGCCTTCATTTTTCCCTTCCTTCTCCTAATGTCCTCCGTGCTATGCCTTATGTTCCACAAATAAGTGAAACCATATGATGATAATTGACTTTCTCTGCTTGACTTATTTCACTTAGCATAATCTCCTCCAGTCCCATCCACGTTGGTGTAAAAGTTGGGTATTCATCCTTCCTGATGGCTGAGTCATATTCCATTGTATCTATGGACCACATCTTCTTTATCCATTCATCTGTTGAAGGGCACCTCGGCTCTTTCCACAGTTTGGCTATTGCGGACATTGCAGCTATGAACATTGGGGTGCATCTGGCCCTTCTTTTCACTACATCTGTGTCTTTGGGGTAAATACCCAGAAGTGCAATTACTGGGTCATAGGGTAGCTCTACTTTTAAATTTTTGAGGCACCTCCACACTGTTTTCCAAAGTGGCTGTACCAACTTGCATTCCCACCAACAGTGTAAGAGGGTTCCCCTTTCTCCACAACCTCTCCAACATTTGTTGTTTCTTTCCCTGTCCATTTTTGCCATTCTAACTGGTTTAAGGTGGTATCTCAATGTGGTTTTGATTTGAATTTCCCTGATGGCTAATGATGATGAACATTTTTTCATGTCTGTTAGCCCTTTGTATGTCTTCTTCAGAGAAGTGTCTTTTCATATCTTCTGCCCACTTTTTGACTTGATTATTTGTTTTTTGGGTGTTGAGTTTGAGAAGTTCTTTATAGATCTTGGATACCAGCCCTTTATCTGTAGTGTCATTTGCAAATATCTTCTCCCATTCTGTGGGTTTCCTCTTTGTTTATAGGTCTTTTGATGAACATTTGCTTTTGCAGTTATGCTATATCCAACGCTCTTTGTTAAAGGGTCCTCTTTAAGATCGGAGTTCCTCTTTAAGAACTATACTTACTTTGGGACACCTGGCTGGCTCAGTCAGTAGAGCATGTGATCTTGATCTTGGGGTTGTGTGTTCAAACCACACATTGGGTGTAAAGCAAGAATTATACTTACTTTAAACTTTTATTTATAAATATATGCTTTAAAAATAGAAGCATATATTTATAAATATATAACCTTTCACATATATTAAAAGTTTTCATACATATGCATCCTTTAATAGATATAGAAAACCATATATATTTTAGATACATTTGTAGATCTATATATCCACACATATATAAAACTGTATATGGTTCAGTACATTTTACAGATCTCTATATAATAGGTAGCTATAAAATCATATATGGCTTTATATATCTCTAAACTCCTCTGAGTGACCTAGTCCACCACTGGTTCAGGAAGCTGCAGGACCCTTGGGTAGAGGGCAAGGGTTCAGGTGATACCCAGGTGGTACTTGGCACTTTTGCTGATACAGAGCAAACCGGGAGGCTCAGCCTCTCAGAAACCTGCAACTCAGTCTCATCGCCATCAAGAGAACCACAGCCTGCTCTTGCCAAGAGCAGAAAGCCATGCCTAATTTTGACAGGCCTAATCACCTGGATTTTAGAAAGAGCATGATTTCACTTTCCCATCTGTTGGCTGAAAATTCACTTATTCACCAAACATCTGCTGAGAATGTGCTGGGTTCTGAGCATGGGACTAGACATTAGGGGCCAATAAGGGTCCAGGGGGTATATGGGATACCTTTGCTCCTTCCACTCAATTTTGCTGTCAACCTAAAACTTCTCTAAAAACTGAAGTCTATTTAGAAAGAAAAAAAAAAAAAAAAAGATGGAGGCTCCCTCCTGGCCTCCAGGAGAGCACCTCCAGCAGGGAAGACAGGCAAATGATGCCACGCAGGTGGCACTGTTCTGCCAGCTCTCTTATTAGGGACTTAGACCCACCTGCTGCACCATCACCACACAAGAGCCACAAACAGGTGCCTCTGGGCAGGCTCTGGCTGGCTTCTACCAGCCTAGGTGTGTGGGTATCAATCCCAAGTTAATAGGAGCTCAACTGAGGACACCACTGACACCTTTGGGCTGTGCTCAGGCTCCTCCTGCGCCCAGCCCCAGGTACCTGACAGCCACTCTGGAGAAGGTTTAGCTCTTCCTCTTTCCCACTTCCCCAAGGCTAGTGTGCACCCCAGTTCTGTCCTACTCTGAGGAGGGGCCGGGCCGGTATGAAACTGGGTGTTTGAGCAACCACTGGCCTATGTCCGAGAGACCATAAAAGGGCAAGGCAGGCCTGGTGCTAGACTATCTGTAAGGTTTAACTCCCCTCCCACTTTTCTAGATAGCCCTCCTGTCGCAGTTCTGAATCACCTCCTCTCTGGAACCCACCCTGATTTTCCCAGCCATGGGATTCCGTGCTCCCCTTTCTGTGCACATCCACACACAGTGTGGACATTTCCACTTCCTGGGTCTGTCCCTTGGACCAGAGCTCAAATGGCCCTTCTAGCTAGAGCACAGACCTAACACCATTGTATTCCAGGTGCAAATATGGAAAACATCAGTGTAGGACCACCACATTTCAGTATCTCTTAGTAATGTGCATGATAGCTTCCCAGCAAGGTCTATGGAATTGAGTGTCTTTCCAGGAAGAAAGAAAAGGCTTTTGTTTTCTACCTTTGCAAAGCATTACTTGAAACACTCCTGGGATGTGCAAGGGAGAGAAAGCCCAATGACGTGACCCAGGAAATGTCACATCACTTTGGAGGTGAGGGACATTTCTGCCCCCACCCCGGGAAAATCCAGAAGGAAAAGAACGAAGGAGAAGGGGAGTCAGATGGCCAGGACAGAGACCCCATCAACCACAAAGGTTCAGGGACATGCGAAATCCTAAAGGAGTGGCACCTGGGGGTCAAGAGCATTACAAAATAAGCCCTGCTTCCAATGCACTTGTTACTGATGGAAAGATGCCTGTAGGGGGGCAGCGGAATCCCAACTGTAGTAGCAAAAAACATGACCTTTACATCCAATCACAGTACTTTGCCTAAAAAATAAATGCAAACACAAACCATGGGCTCACACCTGATCAGAAGGACTTCAGTTACCTCCCAAATGTAATAAATTCAAATTTATTACTCCTTTAAGTAACCCTGCCTTGTACCAGTAGCATTCATTTATGTTATTATACTTCTCATGATCTGGTGGTGCAATGGCTTTTTTCAGGGTGAGTACAGTATTACCATATATCTAAAACTTCCGTTTTATTACTAGCTCCCCTTTCTTCCTCAGTCATCTCATTTCTCTCTTTTCCCTAGGGGGGCCCAGAAATCTTGTTCTCCACCTCCAAAGGGATGGGAAAATCTGAGCAACTTATTTTTGTATGACCCATGAGCTAAGAATGGATTTTACATTTTTAAAGACCTGCAAACAAACAAACAAACAAAGTTATAAGACAGAGATCATATATGACCTGCAAAGTCTGAAACATTTGCTCTCTTGCCCTTTACAAAAAAGTTTGCCAGTCTCTGATGCAGCATCTTAAATTTACACAATCAAAACAAGTGATCTCTGCTATGACATTTCAATTCACTTTTAACATATGGATGATGGAAAGTGCTTGTTATTCTTACGTCCCCCAAATTTCTTTTTTTTTTTTTTAAGATTTTATTTATTTGTCAGAGAGAGAGAGGAGAGTGAGAGCAAGTGAGCACAAGCAGGGGGAGCGGCAGGCAGAGGGAGAAGAAGGCTCCCCACTGAGCAAGGAGCCCGATGCAGGACCCGATCCCAGGACCCTGGGATCATGACCTGAGCTGAAGGCAGACGCTTAACCGACTAAGCCACCCAGGCGTCCCACGTCCCCCAAATTTCTTGATATCAATGGCATGCATTATATAAGTCTGTACATCCTACACGCCAACAAATACCCCAATTCTCATTTGCTTGCAGTCATGCTAAATAAACCCATCATTATCATCTTAGGTTTCATATATGCATGTGTGTACCTAATCTGAGCACAACTTTTTCAGCTATGTGAAGATCCTGGTGCCCACAGTGGGCAAGGCAAGGTGAGCAGAGCCCCCTTACATAATGCTGTCCTCACCAGACGTGGTTCAGGCTGTGAGTAGTCTGAGTTATAGAAGCAGCATGTTCACCACACAGATCCCCTGAGGGCAGGATCCATTCCTAGCCACTCCTTAGTTCAAAGGGGAGAATAAGGCTCCCAATATATGAGACAGTATGACTTTTACAAAATGTGCTAAGCCGTGTCAGCAGCCAGATCAATAGATAAAATGTATAGTACATATCTAATAAAATAATCCCCTGAAACATGCCACCAGGTGTTTCATCAGGAGTTAGAGGCAATGTAGTCACCAGGAATCTTACTCTTGTATTTGTCAAGACCTTTCCAATTGCAACAACTGAACCCCAAATCAAACTGGCCAGACCAAGTATTCGACATTATTCAGGAACTATTGAATAATTGTTCTGAACTAATTGTTCGACACGGAGGTGTCGTGCTTTTGGAGGTTATGTGCTCCAATAAAGCAAAATAAGAGGTATGAATATGGGGAGGGATTTTTACCTGCAGGTGATATTATATACCTAAGAGTCTTACCAACTAAAAAAGAAATTAGTAATATGGCTAGATACAAGATAAATGTGCCAAAACCAAAACTACACTTTAATGACTAATAATCAGTTCAAAATAGCAATGAAAAACAGCATGATGACAATAATTTCAAAAATAATAATATGCCTAGGAAAAAATTTTAATAAGAAAAGGGAAAGACATAAAGTAAAATGCAAAACTTTACTGATAGACATAAAGCAAGATCCGAATAAATAAAGAGAAATACTACAACCAGAAGTAGGAAGTTTTCCAAGCAAAAAGACGTCGATCTTTCTCAAATTAATAAAAGAATTTTATGTCTTTTAGCAGAACCCTAATACTTTATTTCTCCATTTGGAATGAGACTAAACAATTTTCAATTTTGTGAAGGAGAGTAAATAACAAGAATCACCAAGAAAATTTAGAAAAATACTGATGTATGGGACTTGCCTCACCACATATTAAAACTTACTACAAAGCTACTACAATCAAAATATGATACTGGCACATGAGTAAATACATCAATCGATGGAACAAAACTGAGAGTTCAAAAGTAGATGCAAATAAATATGGAAGTTTAAAATAGGATAAAGACGCATTTGGATTCAACAGATAAAGAATGGATTTTTTTATTAAATGATGTTGGGACAATGACTACCCATTTAGAAAAATAATAAAGTTAGATCCTTACACTATGTAATGTCTTCACTGCAAAAAATATAACTGTTAACCCTGGAGGAATTAAAAATACTAAGACATAGTATGGAAAAAACGTTTATATACCTCAGGCTTAGAAAGACCTAAACAAGTTGAAATCCAGAAACCACTAGAAAAAAAGTTAAAAAGTTTGACTATCCAAAAATGAAAACCTTCTATGACAAAAGATGAAGAATAACCAAGGAAAAAATATTTGCAGTTCATAAAAAGTGTTAATATTAATATTCCTAATACTCAAGAGACTTAGTCATTACCTATAAAAAGACAAATAGCCCGAGAAAAATGATTAAAGAATCTGAATACGTACTTCCTGAAAGTTGAAATCAAAAGGCCAATCTACGAAAATTAAAGCTGCTATGCAGAATTATTCTTTTGCCAAAAGAGTTTTAAAAGTTTGACAACATCTGAAGCTGGAGAAGTTACGGAAACACTAGAGGACTCACTACTGTTGACCAAAGTGTCAGACTGTTCAATCTTTTGAAAGCAATCTGTCAAAGGTATTAAAACGCAATGTGTGCATACCAATGTGTGCCCTACTGCTAAGGACATCCAGCCTACAGAGATAAGAGCAAGAATATAGAAATGTGGGAATGCAAAGAAATTATTTAAGAATGGTTAGTACAGTCTTCCTTATAAAGCAAACAGTGGGAAAAGCTTAAATACCTATCAGTATTGCTTAGTCGAATGAACTATGGTACATCCAAAGTAAAGAATTTTATGCAACTATTACAAAGAATGTGACAGATTTGTAGGGGTTGACTATAAAGATGTTAATGATTGGTTAGTAAGTGAAAAAGGCAAGGTAAAGAACAATATGTCCAATCTTTTACTAGATTTTCTTTTAATAAAACAGGTGTGAGAATTTACATTAGATATATACATATATATATATATAAAATAATTTCAGAAAAATTGGAAAAGCAGCATACAGAACTCCTAAGAGCATTTTCCTATAAGGGTTGGCATTAGATTAACAAAAATGGAAGTTTCTTTTCTTACTGTGTTTTCAGTAGTTTCCCAAGGATAGTATTACAAAACACAGCCTAGAAATTATATACAATTATATCAATTGTGTACATACGCATGTCAAAGAGGGCAACTTTATACAATTGGCTAATGCACAATTCAATAAATTGGCACAAAATAATTCATTCAACCAGGAAAAAATTTCCAGATGTGACGAATGTAAATGACAAACCACAGTTCAGTAAGGAATTTTTTTTTTTTTAATGTCCAAAGCGAGGTTATTCTTACTATGCAAAAGAAGAGGTAACTTACCTTTGGCAATGGCTTTCTCTCCTGGCAGTTGATGCCTCCGATGAAGACCGTGTTGGGCATCACAAGTCCGGGATATTCCAAAATAAAGTCAGTTCTTAACAACCAAATCGACGTTTGGCTGTAGAGATCATATGGTGTGACAGTCTTTTGGAGAATCTCGGATGCAACTTCTATAGCATTTTTTTTTTTAAAAAATAACAAAATAGATGTTCCTCCAAGGAGAAGATATGATTCCATACTCTCTCTCTGAAAGTCATGGTATCTGAGAATGCTAAGAAAAATCTAGGAACATAGGATGCGGGTCTGGGACACTGTGTGCCTTCTTCAAGCTAATGGCAAAATACTCCCCTGGGGAAGACCACAGATGGGAGTGAAAAATACTTGGCTACAGTTAAGCCACACATATCAAAAGGATCCATAAACACGGCATCAAAAGAACTCTCCTTTATGTCTTCTATTAATTTTGTGTTGTTAAACAAATTCTTACAATGTAAAAAAAGGTCCTGAAAAATGTTGCTGGATGAACTCATTATCAAAGAAAGTAAACTTTGTTGCCGAGTTTTCCATTGAGAGTCAGAGAAAATCTTGAAATGCTGATTGAACTCCTCCAGAGTGTAAGCTGTGGAATAAGTCTTCACTGTAAAATTGGAAGATTTTCCCAGTTGCCAACTCACCTCTGGCATGATTAAAACCACCTCATGCCCTCTGTGGATGAGTTCCTCCACCACCGAACACGTGGTAAACCAGTGGCTCCCATCCATGGGTACTACCAGCAATTTGCCTGCCTCAGCAAAACCATAAGTCAGCAGGAGACACACACAGAGAGGAGGGAAGCTGGTCAAAATCACAGGAGCCATTGGGGAAAATGGAGCCCAGAGCGATCCAGCTGCTTGGATTCTGAGCTGGTGTAATACAGTCCCAGGAGAGGGTGTGTAGTCACACATTCATTTAAGAAAAAGCACTGCCAATGATTCACTCACCAGAACAATAATGAATGAGTCCCATTTGCTGAGACACATGTGTGTATGTTTTCCAGATAAGAGTAACTTTTGATCTTTGCCTTGGATGGAGATCACGCACTGATTCACAGGCAACAGTCATTTGGGAAAAGAATTATTAAGCAATGCTTTTGAGGACTCAGAGTGATAAAAATGAAAGTAAACAACAATAAACATGATATTTTGCAATTTTTTCCAAGGAAAATTTAGGTTTTATCCTCAGACTACATAAGACAATTTGGTCAGAAAGAGATTGACGTCTCAGTTTCCAAGGAAAGACCTGAATCACTTACCACTACCTTCCTCATGGGCAGTGGAACTGTGTTCACAAAAGTCTCTGAAATATCTGGCATTGCCGCTTGTTTGTTCCATATTCAAATCCTCTGAGGTCTCCAAAATGCCAAGAGTGACAATCCCACCTCCATGGACCATTCTAGGGATGTGATTGATGGAATGTGATGTCATCTATTTTAAAATCACTTTCTCTAGATGCATCACAGTGCAGTGGGTGGTCACCTGCCCTATGCTTGCCAGAAGCACTCTGCTCTCTCTTTCCTCTCTGCTTCCACATTCCTCTGTCTAGACCTCTCTGCTGTGGGCTCGCCCCAATCGGCCTGTTACCCTACTTCAGGTATCTCTTTATCTGTCTCCCACACTCTACCCAGCACTCGTTGAGGCCAGAGGCTATATCTTCTCCATATTTGCACCCTCCTCTGACAGGACCCATGCTATGCCTCACTCAGAGAAAACACACAAGGAATGTTTGTTGCATTGGACTGAATTACACTATGCAAGTTTTCTAGAAACCTTTATGGGTGAGCTCAGTGGTGTACATCAAATAAGAGAAACATTTATTAACGGATTCTAGAGCTCACCTGGGGGGCATAATCATTGTTAGGAGCCAACATGGCTCCTTCTGAGATGCCTGAACTATTATTAGACATTTGCTTAGTCACCATATACTTCAGTGACTGAGGGACTTTCAGATGAATGTCTGAAAAATAAAAATGGGGCAAAATGATCTACCTTCCCAGGAGGCTTACTTCCGAATAGATATAAATAAAATAGAAAATAGAAGAACAATAGAGATAATCAGTGAACCCAAAAGCTGGTTCTTTGAGAAGATGAATTTACCTGATAAAATTCTAACTTAACTGACCAGGAAAAAAAAGAGAGAGAGAGAGAGAAAAGAAAAAATTACCAATATCAGGAATGAGAAATGTGGCATCACTACAGATTCCACAGTTGTTAAAAGAAAAATAAGAGGTTCGAAACCAAGATGGCAAGGGGCAGGAGACCTTAATTTCATCTGGTCCCAGGAATTCAGCTAGATATCTATCAAATCATTCTGAACACCTGCAAACTCAACTGGAGATCTAAGCAAAGAATAGCTACAACTCTACAAAGAGAAAAGTGACCACTTTCTGCAAGTGTATATTTCTCTGGGTTCGTTATTGCCATTTTAGTATTTTGTTCTTTCATTCATCTATTCTTTGCTGGAAAGAATGACAAGATGGAAAAACTCACCTCAAAAAAGAAAACAAGAGGCAGTACTGACTGCCAGGGACGTAATCAATATGACCATTAGTAAGATGTCAGAACTAGAGTTCAGAATAATGATTATAAAGATACTAGCTGGGCTTGAAAAAGGCATAGAAGACACAAGAGAATCTCTTCCTGGAGAAATAAAAGAATTAAATCTAACAAAGCTGGGGAAAAAAAGGACAATTAATGAGGTGCAATAAAAAAATGAAGGCTCTAATGATTAGGGTAAATTAAGCAAAAGAGAGAATTAGTGATATAGAAGACCAATGATGGAGAATAAAGAAGCTGAGAAAAAGAGAGGTAAACACTACTGGATCACAAGGGCAGAATTCGAGAAATAAGTGATACCATAAAGTGGAACAATTTTAGAATAATTGGGTTCCCAGAAAAAGAGGAAAGATAGAGGGGCAGAAAGTATATTGGAGCGAATTATACTGGAGAACTTCCCTAATCTGGGGAAGGAAACAGGCATTAAAATCCAGGAGGCACAGAGAACCTCCTCAAAATCAATAAAAATAAGTCAACACCCCAACATATAATAGTGAAACTTACAAATCTCAGAGACAAAGAGACAATCCTGAAAGCAGCTCGGGGATAAGAGGTCTGTAAGCTACAAGGGTGGAAACATTAGACTGGCAGCGGACCCATCCATGGAGACCTGGCAGGCCAGAAAAGACTGGCATGATATATTCAGGGTACTAAATGAGAAAAATATGCAGCCAACGATACTTTATCCAGCTAGGATGTCATTCAAAATAGAAGGAGTGATAAAAAAGCTTCCAGGACAAACAGAAACTAAAAGAATTTGTGATCACCAAACCAGCCCTACAAGAAACATTGAAAGAGGTCCTCTAAGCAAAGAGAGAGTCCAAAAGTAACATAGACCAGAAAGGAACAGAGACAATACACAGTGACAGTCACTTCACGGGCAATACAATGGCACTAAATTCATATCTTTCAATAGTTACTCTGAATGTAAATGGGCTAAATGCCCCAGGCAAAGACACAGGGTATCAGATTGGATAAAAAGCAAGACCCATCAATATGCTGTCTGCAAGAGACTCGTTTTAGACCCAAACACACCACCAGATTGAAAATGAGGGGGTGGAAAACCATTTATCATGCTAATGGACATCAAAAGAAAGCTGGGGTGGCAATCCTTATATCAGACAAATTAGATTTTAAACCAAAGACTAATAAGAGATGAGGAAGGACACTATATCATACTTAAAGGGTCTAGCCAACAAGAAGATCTAACAATTGTAAATATCTATGTCCCTAACATGGGAGCAGCCAATTATATAAGCCAGTTAATAACAAAATCAAAGAAACACATCAATAATAATACAATACTAGTAGGGGACTTTAACACCCCCCTCACTGCAATGGACAGGTCATCGAAGCAGAAGATCAGCAAGGAAATGAGGGCTTTGAATGATACACTGGACCAGATGGACTTCACAGATATATTCAGAATATTCCATCCCAAAGCAACAGAATATACATTCTTCTCTAGTACACATGGAAAATTCTCCAGAATAGGTCACATCCTGGGTCACAAATCAGGTCTTAACAGGTACCAGAAGATTGGGATCACTCCCTGCATATTTTCGGGCCACAGTGCTCTGAAACTGGAACTCAATCACAAGAGGAAGGTTGGAAAGACCTCAGATACATGGAGGCTAAAGAGCATCCTACTAAAGAAGGAATGGGTCAACAAAGCAATTAAAGAAGAATTTTAAAAATTCATGGAAACAAATGAAAAGGAAAGCACAACTGTTCAAAATCTTCAGGATGCAGCAAAGGCGGTCCTAAAAGGGAAGTACGTAGCACTACAAACCTTTCTCAAGAAGCAAGAAAGGTCTCAAATACACAACCTAACCCTACATCTAAAGGAGCTGGAGAAAGAACAGCAAATAAAGCCTAAGCCCAGCAGGAGAGGAGAAATAATAAAGATTAGAGCAGAAATCAATGAAATAGAAACCAAAAGAACAGTAGAACAGATTGAGGGAACTAGGAGCTTGTTCTTTGAAAGAATTCATAAGATTGATAAACCCCTGGCCAGACTTATCCAAAGAAAAGAAACAGGACCCAAATAAATAAAATCATGAATGAAAGAGGGCAGATCACAGCCAACCCCGAAGAAATACAAACAATTAGAAGAACATATTATGAGCAACTATATGCCAACAAATTAGGCAATCTGGAAGAAATGGATGCATTCCCAGGGATGTATAAACTACCAAAACGGAACCAGGAAGAAATAGAAAACCTGAACATTTCCATAACCACTGAGGAAATTGAAGCAGTCATCAAAAATCTCCCAACAAACAAGAGCCCAGGGCCAGATGGCTTCCCAGGGGAATTCTACCAAATATTTAAAGAAGAATTAATACCTATTC
Source organism: Zalophus californianus (assembly GCF_009762305.2). Taxonomy (NCBI): domain Eukaryota; kingdom Metazoa; phylum Chordata; class Mammalia; order Carnivora; family Otariidae; genus Zalophus; species Zalophus californianus. The sequence goes on along the minus strand of NC_045597.1, from coordinate 188,664,749 downwards.
TTCTGAAGCCATTTCAAAATATCGAAATGGAAGGAAAACTTCCAAACTCTTTCTATGAGACCAGCAGTACCTTGATCCCAAAACCAAAGACCCCACCACAAAGTAGAATTACAGACCAATATCCCTGATGAACATGGATGCAAAAATTCTCACCAAGATACTAGCCAATAGGATCCAACAGCACATTAAAAGGATTATTCACCACGACCAAGTGGGATTTACTCCTGGGCTGCAAGGTTGGTTCAACCTCCGCAAATCAATCAAATGATAAACTACATAAATAAAAGAAATGACAAGAACCGTATGATTCTCTCAATAGATGCAGAAGAAGCATTTGACAAAGTACAGCATCCTTTCTTGATGAAACCCTTCACAGTGTAGAGATAGAAGGTGCATACGTCAATGTCATAAAAGCCATCTACGAAAAACCCACAGCCAATATCATTCTCAATGGGGAAAAACTGACCCTAAGGTCAGGAACACGGCAGGGATGTCCACTGTCGCCACTGCTATTCAACACAGTACTAGAAGTCCTAGCCACAGCAATCAGACAACAAAAAGAAATCAAAGGCATCTGAATTGGCAAAGAAGTCAAACTCTCACTGTTTGCAGATGACAGGATACTTTATGTGGAAAACTCAAAGACTCCACCCCAAAATTGCTAGAACTCATACAGGAATTCAGTAAAGTGGCAGGGTATAAAATCAATGCGAGAAATCAGTTGCATTTCTATACACCAACAATGAAACAGAAGAAAGAGAAATTAAGGAGTTGATTCCATTTACAATTGCACCTAAAACCATAAGATACCTAGGAATAAGCCTAACCAAAGAGGCAAAGGATCTGTACTCAGAAAACTATAGAATATTCATGGAAGAAATTGAGGAAGACACAAAGAAATGCAAAAATGTTCCATGCTCATGGGTTAGAAGAACAAATATTGCTAAAATGTCTATACTATCTAAAACAACCTACACATTCAATGCAATCCCTCTCAAAGTACCATCAACTTTTTTCAAAGAAATGGAACAAATAATCCTAAAATTTGTATGGAACCAGAAAAGACACCAAATAGTCAGAGGAATGTTGAAAAAGAAAAGCAAAGCTGGTGGCATCACAATTCCGGACTTCCAGCTCTATTACAAAGCTGTAATCATCGAGACAGTATGGTACTGGCACAAAAGCAGACACATAGATCAATGGAGCAGAATAGAGAGCCCAGAAATGGACCCTCAACTCTATGGTCAACTAATTTTCAACAAAGCAGGAAAGAATATCCAGTGGAAAAAAAAGACAGTCTCGTCAACAAATGGTGCTGGGAAAATCGGACAGCCACATGCAGAAGAATGAAACTGGATCATTTTTCTTACACTATACACAAAAGTAAAGTCAAATGGTTGAAAGACCTAAATGTGAGACAGGAATCCATCAAAATCCTAAAGGAGAACACAGGCAGGAACCTCTTCGACCTCAGCCGCAGCAACTTCTTCCTAGAAACATCGCCAAAGGCGAGGAAACAAAGGCAAAAATGAACTATTGGTACTTTGTCAAGACAAAAAGCTTTTGCACAACAAAGGAAACAGTCGACAAAACCAAAAGACAACCGACAGAATGGGAGAAGATATTTACAAATGACATATCAGATAAAGGGCTAGTATCCAAAATCTATAAAGAACTTATCTATAAAGAGCTTAATACCCAAAGAACAAATAATCCAATCAAGAAATGGGCAGAAGACATGAACAGACATTTTGCCAAAGAAGACATCCAAATGGCCAACAGACACATGAAAAAGTGCTCAACATCGCTCGGCATCAGGGAAATCCAAATCAAAACCTCCATGAGATACCACCTCACACCAGTCAGAATGGCTAAAATTAACAAGTCAGGAAACGACAGATGTTGGCGAGGATGCGGAGAAAGGGAACCCTCCTACACTGTTGGTGGGAATGCAAGCTGGTGCAACCACTCTGGAAAACGGTATGGAAGTTCCTCAAAAAGTTGAAAATAGAGCTACCCTACGACCCAGCAATTGCACTACTGGGTATTTACCACAAAGATACAAATGTAGAGATCCAAAAGGGCACATGTGCCTCAATGTTTATAGCAGCAAAGTTCACAATAGCCAAACTATGGAAAGAGCCCAGATGTCCATAGACAGATGACTGGATAAAGAAGATATGGTATATATATACAATGGAATATTATGCAGCCATAAAAAAATGAAATCTTGCCATTTGTGAAGATGTGGATGGAACTGGAAGGTATTAGGCGAAGCGAAGTAAGTCAATCAGAGAAAGACAATTATCATATGATCTCACTGATATGAGGAATTTAAGAAGCAAGGCAGAGGATCATAGGGGAAGAGAGGAAAATATGAAACAAGACAACACCAGAGAGGGAGACAAACCATAACAGACTCTTAATCAGAGGAAAGAAACTGAGGGTTGCTGGAGGGGAAAGTGGTGGAGGGGTGGGGTAACTGGGTGATGGACACTGGGGAGGGTATGTGCTGTAATGAGCAACATATTATTGGGTTGGATATTATATAAGACTGATCAATAACAGACCTGTACTGCTGAGACAAATAATACATTACATGTTATTTAATTGAATTTAAATTTAAAAAAAGAATAATAAGAGAGAAAATCAAGAACAGATTTATGCCAATATATTCTACAACTTAGATGAAATGGACAAATTCCTCAAAAGATGCAAACTACTGGAGTTTAATCAAGAAGAAAGAAATAAGTTGAATAAAAATAACTTGTATGTTTTAAGTTGAATTAAATTTGAATTCAAACTTTCCCACAAAGAAATCTTCAAGCCCAGATGGCTTCTGTGATAAAAGCTACCACCCATTGGAGGAAGAAATAAAACCAATTATTATTCCAGATTATATTCTGAAATGAGGGAAGATATATTCTAGAGAACAGATGCATAGAGAACTTCCTAATCTTTTAGGAGACCACAGAATTGGTGTGTGAGACCAGCATTGCCACATACCAAAACTAGATAGACATCATAAAAAAGAAAAATGTAGAAACCCATACCCCTCATAAGTATAATGAAAAAATTCTAAACAAAATTTTAGCAAATCAAGTTAAATTATATAAATGTATATAAAAATATAAAAGACATATAATATTAATATACAAAATGATAGTGGGACTTATCCTAGGAATATAAGAGTGCTTTAACATTAGAAAATCAATCAAGGGGCGCCTGAATGGCTCAGTCGTTAAGCGTCTGCCTTCGGCTCAGGTCATGATCCCAGGGTCCTGGGATCGAGCCCCGCATCGGCCTCCCTGCTCAGCGGGAAGCCTGCTTCTCCTTCTCACACTCCCCCTCCTTATGTTCCCTCTCTCGCTCTCTCTCTGTTAAATAAATAAAATCTTAAAAAAAAAGAAAATCAATCAAGATAATTCACCATATAAATAAACTGAAAAAGTACAACCATACAATCATCTCCATAGGCACAGAAAACATATTTGACAAAATCCAACGTCCATTACTGATAAAAATCATCACAAAACTAGGACAAGAAGGGAAGGTTCTCTACCTAATAAAGAGCATTTATGAAAAACCTATAACTAACATCAAATTTAGTGGTGAATGACTGAATGCTTTACTCCTAATCAGATACAAGTCAAGGATGACTGTCTTACCGCTTCTATTCTATATTGTTCTGGAGATTCTATCCAATGCAGTCTGTCAAGAAAAATAAAAGGAATCCAGATTGGAAAGAAAGAGTCTAACTGCCTTATTCACAGACAACAGGATCATTTCTAAAGGAATTCCAATGGAGTCGACAAAATATCCTAGAACAAATAAATAAGTTTAGCACAGTTGCAGGATACAAGATCAATACTCAAAAATCAATTGTACTTTTTGGCATCTGGGTGGCTCAGTCAGTTAAGTGCTTGCCTTCGGCTCAGATCATGATCCCAGGGCCCTGGGATCGAGCCCCACATTGGGCTCCCTGCTCTGCGGGAATAAAATAAATAAAATCTTATTTATTTATTTGACAGAGAGAGACACAGTGAGAGACGGAACACAATCAGGGGCAGAGGGAGAGGGAGAAGCAGGCTTCCCACGGAAGGGAACCAAAGGGAGATGTGAAAGATCTGTACACCGAAAACTATGAGACATTGATGAACAAATTTGAAGAAGACACAAATAAATGGAAAAATATTCAGTGTTCATGGACTGTAAGAAGTCTTATTATTAAGATGGTCATACTACCCAAAGTGATCTACAGATTCAATGCAATCTCTACCAAAATTTTAATGGCATTTTTTCACAGAAATAAAAATAACAATTCTAAAATTTGCATAGAACCACAAAAGACCCCCAATAGCTAAGCAACCTTGAACAAAAAGAACAAAGCTGGAGGCATCATACTTCATGACTTCAAACTATATTACAAAGTGGTAGTAATCAAAACAATATGGTATTAGCATAAAAACAGACACATAGATCAGTGAAAAGGAATAGAAACCCCAGAAATAAATCCATGCATATATGGATTGCATAATTTTCAACAAAGCTGCCAAGAATACACAATGGGGAAAGGATAGTCTGTTCAATAAATGGTGTTGGGAAAATTGGATATCTACACTCAAAGCAAAAGAGAAAAAGAAAGAAAAAGAAATTAGACCCTTATCTTACACCATACACAAAAATCAACTCAAAATAGATTAAAGCTAGAAATGTAAGTCACACAAGTAAAACTCCTAGAAGAAAGATGGGGAAAGCTTCTGAACATTGGTCTTGGCAATAATTTTTTGGATTTGACGCCAAAAGGAAAGGCAAAATTAAACAAGTAGTTTAAGGCAAAATTAAACAAGTAGTTTACATCAAACTAAAAAGGGTTTGCACAGCAAAAGAAACAACAAAATGAAAAGGCAACCTATGGAATAAAAGAAAATATTTGCAAACTATAATTCTGACAGAGTTAATACCCAAAATATCTAAGGGACTTTTACAATAAAAAATAAATAAAATTTTTTAAATGGGCATAGGACCTAAATAGACATTTTTCCAAAGAAGACATACAAATGGCCAGCCAATAGGTACATGACAAGATGCTCAACATCACTAATTACCAGGGAAATGCAAATCAGAACCAAAACGAGATATCACTTAGCAGCTTTTAGAATGTATTATCACAAAGTCAAAATACAACAAGTGTTAGATGTTGAAAAAATTGAACTTTTGGGGTGCCTGGGTGGCTCAGTCGGTTAAGCAGCTGCCTTCGGCTCAGGTCATGATCCTGGGGTCCTGGGATCGAGCCCGACGTCCAGCTCCCTGCTCAGTGGAGAGCCTGCTTCTCCCTCTCCCTCTGCCTGCCACTCTGCCTACTTGTGCTCTCTCTCTATCTCTCTATCAAATAAATAAATAAAATCTTCAAAAAGAAAAAAGTGAACTTTCGTACACTGTTGGTGCGAATATGTATTGTTATAGCCATTGAAGGACATAGTATGTAAGTCTCCCAATAAATTAAAAACGGAAGTACCATATGCCAGCAATCTCACTTTTGGGTATACACCTAAAGGAAATGAAACCAGGATCTTGAAAATGTATCTTCACTCCCTTATTCATGGTAGCATTATTCACACTAGCCAAGATATGAAAACAACCTAAATGCCCATTGATGGATGAATGGATAAAGATGTGGTATATATGTATGTATGTATGTATGTATATATATATATATATATATATATATATATATATATATGTATACATATACAAGGAAATATTATTCAGTTATAAAAAAGGAGATCCTGCAACACAGATGGACCTGGAGGACATTATGCTAAGTGAAATAAGCCAGATACAGAAAGATAAATATTGCCTGATCTTACTGATATATGGAATATATATACAAACGGTCCCTGAATTAACAATGGTTTGACTTACGATATTTTGACCATATGATGGTGTGAAAATGATATACCTCCAGTAGAAACCTTACCTACAATTTTGAATTTCGATCTTTTCCAAGGCTAGCAGTATGTAGTATAATCCTTTCTGTTGATTCTGGGCAGTGACCATGAGCCACAGCTCCCAGCCAGCCCCATGAACACAAGGATAAACAACTGATACAGTGATAACCATTCTGCATCCATATAACCACTCTGTTTTTCACTTTCAGTACAGTATTCAATAAATCACATGAGATATTCAACACTTTATTATAAAATATGCCTGTGTCAGACGATTTTACCCAACTGCAAGCTAATGGAAGTGTTCTGAGCACATTTAAGTTGGGCTAGGCTAATCTATGATGTTCAGTAGGTTAGGTGTATTAAATGCATTTTTGACTTATAATATTTATCAGGACATAACCCCATTGTAAGTTGAGGAAGATCTGTATTTTTTTTTTAAGAACTCATAGTGACAAAAATAATGGTATGGTAAGCATGAGCATTGGGGTAAAGGGGATATTTTTCAAAAGTAGAAAGGTGATTGCCAGGGGCTGGGGGTAGGGGGTCATTGTTAATTATTATTTAATGGGTATAGAGTTTCAGTTTTGCAAGATGAAAGACTTCTGGAGATGGATAGTGGTTATAGTTGCACAAAATACATTACATTTGATTTAAAAATAATTTAAAAATTTTTTGATTTAGTGTGGTAAAATGTATGTTACATAAGATTAACATTTTAACTGTTTTTAAGGGTTCAATCCAGTGACATTAAGTACATTCACATTGTGAAACCCATTAAACATTAGCTCTCCGTTCTCCCTTCCCCCTAGTCCCTGGAAACCAACATTCTATTTTATGTCTCTATCAATTTGCCTAATCTAGGTACCTTATATAAGTGGATCATACAGTATTTGTCCTTTTGTGTCCATTTGATAGCATGTATCAGCATTTTAAAGGCTGAATAATATTCCTTTACATGTATATACTCATTTTGTTTATCTGTTCATCCATCGACGGACATGTGAGTTGTTGGGCCTGAATTTTATTTTATTTTAAGATTTTATTTATTTATTTGCGAAAGGGAGAGAGCGAGGAAGAGAGAACGAGCAGTGGGGAGGGGCACAGGGAGAGAGAGAGAGAGAGATTGAGAGAGAAAGAAGCAGACTCCCCACTGAGCAGGAAGCCAGACATGGGGCTTGATCCCAGGACCTGGAGATCATGACCTAAGCCAAAGGTTGATGCTTAACCCACTGAGCCACCCAGGAGCCTGATCCTGAATTTTAATCAGGAGAAAATTAGATCCTGGTGAGTATTGCCTGCTGAGTTTCTCCCCATTACTCAGAAGTGGTGGTTTAGTAAACTGCATCCACATCTCTCAGGGATTAAAACTTCCTGCATCACTGGCTTTGTCCTGCTTAACTTTTATACAAGTTACACATGCAAGGAAAGAATATCACTCTAATGACATGTCATATTTTTACTTTTTATCTCTTGCTCTTCTCTACTCACTTTGCCCTCCTGAAGCCTTGTGTCCCAGTTAGGAATTTTTTTCAGCTTTGAACGCCAGAGACACCACCACACAGTAACTTAAATGAAGGCATACTTTTTCTCTTGCAGAAAAGAAATCAAGAGGTAAATACTCAAGGACTGATAGGACAGTTTTATAGTGTCATCAGCAATCTAGATTCCTGCTGTCTTTATGGAGTGATCTGCATCCTCATGCTTTTAGTGGCTGCCAGAGCCCTAGCCATCGTGTCTACATCTCTAGGGTAAGAGAAGGAGGGGTAAGGGCAAAACAATTTGAGTCTCTTTTCAAAGATTTTCCTGGAAGCCCCAAGGAATGACTTCTGCTATTATAACACCTCACAGGATTGTTGTGGACACTTAATTAAATAAATTCATATTGTGAAACTGAATAAAGAAAACCTCATTTAAAAGGAGTTGGTTGGGCTTCCTGGGTGGCATAGTCGGTTAACTGTCAGACTCTTGGTTTCAGCTCTGGTCGTGATTTCAGGGTCGTGAGATGGTGCCCCAACTCAGGCTCCATGTTGAGCACGGAGTTGGCTTTGGATTCTCTCTTGTTCTCCCTTTAGCCCTCCTGCTCATGCTCTCTCTCTTTCTCAAATAAGTAAATCTTTTTTTTAAAATAAAATAAAATAAAATGCAGTCGGTTGGCCAGAAGGGGGAGCTCTCCTACCCTACCCCACGTCTGCAACTGCAGACCCCAATAGGAAGAGACAGTACCTTGCATTCCCAACAGGAAGAAGCCTATACTTTACCACCCCCAGGAGGAGGAAGGATTGTCTCCTTGCCCAGCAACAGCCCAGCCAATGAGGGGCTGCCACAACTCAGCCAGTGAAAAACCACAGCCCTTAGAACCTCCAGTTTATTCTAGTGGACTTTTTGTTTATAAGAGCCCCTTCCAACAGCCCCCTTCCCCCTATGAAAGCACCATTCTTCTCTTTTGTTCTCTGAACTTGCCTATGGTTTTGCCATAGCTTCCATGTCCGGAATAGAATATAATTTTCTGCTATTCCCAAATAAACCCATTTTTGCTGGTAAAATAAATGAGAGTTTTTATCTTTAAGGTTAACAGTATACAAACACACTTCCTGCCTGGCATGCCAGCGGGGCTATGTGTTAGCCATCATTATTACTCATTGGCTAGAACTGTGTCACGTGACCACTCAGAGAGGGAAATCGTGCCCCTTATAAAATTGGGGGTCTGTTAGTAAAGAAGAAGGAGAGAAGCATATCGAACAGGCTGGTAGCAGTGCTCCCACAATCTCTGTCTCACTCTTTGTAATATCCCCAGTGCCAGACACAGGAGAAGGGCTCATCAATATTGCAAAAAGAAAGAAGAAGGGGGCGCCTGGGTGGCTTAGCCGGTTAAGCGGCTGCCTTCGGTTCAGGTCATGATCGCAGGATCCTGGGATCGAGTCCCTCGTCGGGCTCCCCGCTTTGAGGGAGCCTGCTTCTCCCTCTCCCCCTGCCTGCCTCTCCGCCTACTTGTTCTCTCTCTGTGTCAAATAAATAAATAAAATCTTTTCAAAAAAATTACTTATCATGCTAAAAAAAAAAAAAAGAAGAAGAAGAAAAAAGAAGGGAAGGAAGAAGAGAAAGAAGGAGGGAGAGAGGATGGCCAAGCCAGCAAGCGGGTGACTGACTTTAGAGAGGCAAGGTAGAATCAGTGATTAAGAGTGCAAGCCCTAGAGACAGATCCAGAGGAATCAAATCTTGGTTGGAGATTCTGTGTAACTTTGTAGGAATTACATACCTCCCAGGACCTCAGTCTCCTCATCTATAGAATGGGAATGATATCAGTTCCCACCATGGGGCATTGTTATGAGAATTAAATGAGGTAGTGCTTAGAAACCATCTGCAATATAAATGCTCACAACTTTTTTAAAGCATCGTTAACTTTTCTTGCACAGCACCTCACAAGGCTGAAATCCTGTGAAACCTTCATGAGCGCAGAGTCTGGTCAATAGTTTTATAGGTTCAACTCCAATTTTCTGGGGAGCAAATAAAGGATTTAAAATTTCACCATAAAGGGGCACCTGGGTGGCTCAGTCAGTTAAGCATCCAGTCTTGATTTCAGGTCACGTCATGATCTCAGGGTCCTAGGATCAAGCCCAGCATTGGGCTCCCAGCTCCATAGGGAGTCTGCTTAAAAATCTCTCCCTCTCCCTCTGCCCCTCCTCCCACTCGCACATGCATGCTCGCTCTCTCTCTCAAATAAATAAATACATCCTTTAAAAAAATTCTAAAATTTCACCATAAACTACAAAGCCACATATTGGTGTTATTAATGATAACGCAACTCATATTTTTAGTGTTAAGTGCTGTAGAGGTGACAGGGCAAATAAAGGTATGATCCCTGACTTGGAGATACTGACAAAATGATCAGATGTGATTGCCAGATTCATGGGTTATAAGAGAGTTACACATAATCCTGAAGGCTTAGTGAGAGAAAAGGTCAGATCTTGTTTAGAGATCTAGAAAACCTTTCTGGATGAGTTAGAGTTTGAGATGACTTTCATTGAAAGCAGTGAAGGGAGGATCTGGGAGGACAGATATCCCTCACAGAGAGGACAACATGAAACAGGTCACTGAAGGAGGAAGGCAGACAGCACCCCTGGAAACACTTTAACTAGAAAACAGGTGAGTAGTGAGAAATACAGAGTGAAGTGTGTTGGGACCACAGTGGACTAAGAACATCAAAATGAGGAGTTTCTACAGAAGACACTGGGGAAACACTGAGCTTCTCGGTAAAAAAAAAAAAAAAAAAAAGAGTGTGACCTCAAGGTGGACCTCGTAGTGAGTGACATGTAGGATGGTATGGATAAAATGGGAGTCCACTGAAAAGGCTGTTGGCCAAATGCAGGTGAGGCTCAGTGAGAGTCTGATGGGCAGAGAGGGAGCTGTAGAAATGCAAGAAGTATTGTCCAGGCAATACTTTGAGTCACACTTCATGGACAAAAAGATGAAATTCCAAATACAGCTACAAGACTTTGATGCTGGAGGAGGAGAAGGATGGTGGTTTTAACAGGCCATTCATTCATTCATTCACTCAACAAATATTTATTAAAAACCTTTAATGAGCCAGGAACTGTTGAGGTGGCTGGGATACAGTTCTGCAGAACGGAGAGCCTGTGTCTTCCTGGAGCTAATCTTCCGGCATTCATTCTTGGTCAGGGAATGGAAGTTTGAGGAATATCTACTTTTAAGGAAGAGGGGCATGAAGCACAGCAGGGAAGGGAGAAGCATTCAAAGGGCAGGATAGAATGCCACGGAGCTTCATGAAGAGGAGGCTGCCAAGGTAGCCCAGTGATGACTGTTAACCGGGAACAGCCATTCCTACTGTGGTTTCCTAATCTAACCCTTAGCCTCCTAGCTGGTCCTCTGTCTCCAGTTCTTTCCCTATCAACACTTCCTGAACAGCGCAGCCACACGAATCTCCCTAAAATGTTCCAAGTAGAAATCCCTGAGGGTTCGCTTTGACACGTGCCTTGCAATTTCATCCATCACTATAGCTGTTCTTAATCTCTCAAACCTTTCGCTGAAGTAAAAACGATGTTCTCCCTGTCTTGCTCATCCACTCCTGGATGGAAGCTGGATTAGACAGGGGAGATGCCAGAAGTAGAGCCTAAACAGGCCATTGAAATAGTCCACTAAAGGTGTCCAACGGGGCGAAAGGAGATTTTTAAGGTTTTTATGTATTCCTGTGTATGCTACTTAGAGTTGGTGCAGACAAAATAAACACTGAAGATGTTGCACAGGTTACGTGGAACATTTTTCACTGGGGACACATTTGGGAAATGTCTTCGGAAGAGCGTGACAAACCTGAAGCCCTACAGTTTCCAACGTTCAGGTAACTTGTAAATTAACCACGCCGAAAGACTATTTTGGAACTACATTGCCCATAAGGTCCCGCGCGGCGGCCCGGCGCTCTCGCGGGGCATCCTGGGAAACGTAGTCCGCGCGTTCCATAAATGGCCCACGCTCCAGCCCGCGGGGGAGTTGCCCACGCCAGCATGGCTGCGCCCGCCTCGGGCGCGTATGTGTGTTTCGAATGTGGGCCTGGGCCGGCTCGTGGGGCTGGGCTTTAGGCAGTAAGTGGGGCTGGCAGCTGGGGTTCTCGGGGTGGGGACGTGGGAGGCGCAGGGAAGCTGTGGGCGGCACGCCTGAGGACTGCGAAGCGAGGGGCTGCCCCGGCGGCCTCCGGACGCCGCGCTTTTCTGGCGTCGGGTCAGCGGTACGGGGCTGCGGGGACCTGCTTTTTCGCGCCTCTGGGCCCCATAGTGGCGTGGAGGGCTGGGGGTCCTGGCCTCGACCAGGCCGTGGGGGAAACCGAAATCCGGACCACGAACTCGAGGCCGGCCTTTCAAGTTCCATTTTTTGGTGCCTTTTTTTTTTTTTTCCCGAGGAACGGGTTGAAAAGGAATATATTGCATTTCGGCGCTTCCTGTCCCTTAGGAACTGCTAGGCGCTTTGCATTTCTCATCTCCAAGTGACCCTCCGCCACACTCGAGGTGAGACCTTGAGCGGGCCCTGCAGGTCCTCACAGCTAGTGTTGGCATCGACTGGACACATAGTGGAGGGCCTTTAGGCTCGTTGGTTTTAATGGCAGTCTTTTTTTTTTCCCAGTGAACCTCCTTCTGGCTCTTTAGCTTTGGGACCATGTACTAAACTACTGTAAAAGATTAATTTGTTCCATCTAATTTCTTATGAGTGTCATAATCTGGCACAAGAAGTGTGAGAAGCTGAGATTTCAGGAAGTGGTTGATGGTCCCCAGGCCCTTGTCAACTCTCAGAATCTAGGATTGGCTTTGCCACCCCCAGCAGTAGATGAGGTGGAATGAGGGGTTTTCTTTCTTTTTTCACTATGCCTTTTTTTTTTAAAGCAGCTATTATTTATTGTGAGCCAAACGCTGTGCACCAAGTGCCTTTCTTAAAAGTCTCTCATTTGGTTTAAATGACCCTGCATGGTAGTTGGTATCCCATTTTACATATTAAGAACACGGGTTAGGTAACTTGCCTGAGGTCACCCAGGTACTGTGGAGCAAGGATGAGAAAATCCAGGTCTTGCAGTCTCCAAAACCCAAACTACTGGATAAACTTTCTGATAGATAATCCCAAGTATGAGATTGGGAGAGGTGTGGACAATTTTGTTTTAAAACTAAAAGCCTTTGTATAACATGTCATTTTTTTTTTTTTTTAAGGGTAGGCTCTAGTTTCACAATGTTTGGGGATCTATTTGAAGAAGATTATTCCAGTGTGTCAAATTATGAGTATGGAAAAGAGAAGAAATTAAAGACCAAAGCTTTGGAGCCACCAGCTCCTAGAGAATTCACCAATTTAAGCGGAATTAGAAATCAGGGTGGAACCTGTTACCTCAATTCCCTTCTTCAGACTCTTCATTTCACACCTGAATTCAGAGGTATGCTGTTACATGCTTTTGAGTAGTAATATGTACCCTTATCTCTACATGTAATCAATTAGGCAAAATTACAAATTATCTTAAAGGAGTATTCCCCAGTATGCGTTTATTGTTGCTAATGTAAGAAATGCTAATTTTCTCTGTAGGGAAATGTGAAGCTTAAATTAAATATACTCTGTGCAAGCATAGTAATTTTTAGTAACAAAAAATAAGGCAATCGATTTCTAATTCCTGTAATTTAAAATACAACAAAGAATTTTGCCAGCCTTCGTTATTGTTATGCTATTTTTTTTTTTTTGAGTTTTAAAATTTCCCTAAAGTAATAAACACTCCAGCCAGAGTTACCCAAAACAATTCTGTCCTGCCTTTTGGAGTGGGGACGGGGCGTCACATTATTTATACAGTCCACAGTCATTTATCTGCAATTCTGAAATCCAGAATGTTCTGACACCTGATCTGAACTGGTTTGGCATCAGAACCTGACCTGATGTGAGGCTGTTTATAGTCTTGGTTATCTCAGTTGGGTGGATATTCATACATTTATTACAGGAATATTAACTCCTTGATTAATGGATACTGTTTATCCCAAACCCTGCTGGGGATGTAGCGTTAACATACTGTGACCCTTCGTATTACCTTTCTAAAATCTGCAAAGTCCAAAGACCCAGTATGTCAGATAAGGGACTGTGTATAAGAAACAGAAACCCACGTGTATTAGCTCAATTAAAAGGGGAATTTACTGTACGAATATGGGGGAATCTCCTTGAAACCACTACGGGAAGCCAGCCTGACCTCATTGGAGCCTTGATTTCTTGCCCCTGTTTTTCTCTCTGTTTGTCCCATTCCCATCTCTGCACACTAGCTTCCTCCACAAGGGTCTTAGTCTCTTTGATCCCTTGATTTCAATATGAACATTACCTTCACATGGCCCTGACTGGGGCCTTCAGCCACAAAGCTGCATGACTGGCTCAGCTCTCCACAGTGTCTCCTTACACTGAGGACAGACAGCTTGGCTCATCCTGTATCCAGTATCTCATCCATCTTCCCATCACTACCAAATTTGGCAAATTTTTTGACATTTTCTGTTGGCTTCTAAGTTTAGAAAGACTTCCTGCCTCCAGAGATTTAGTAAATATTTACCATTATCCCCTCCCCCAGGGCCATTCTAATGGATTAAGCTGCATGTGGGATTTCAGAATGGTGGCATTTGTCCTTGACTCCATCCTCTCCGTAAAAATCTCTCCCTAACGTATTCAGTTATTCCACCATTAGAAACTTTCAACATATATTTCAACAGATTGCTAGGGAGAGTTAAATTTTTCCAAGTTTTAATATAGTTGAAGTAGAAAATTAGCCTTAAAAGAGACTGAGAAAGGTGATTGGTGGGCAAGCAGTCCAGGTCATACAGAGGGCCACTGAGCAAGGGTTAGGGCTGAATGGAGAAGGCAACTGAGCAAGAGCCCAGGCCATCTTACTCTCAGCAAAGGAGATCGCTGGCCAAGCATGTGGGCTTGTATCTTAATGTGGGCTGTGCATTCCATATAAGGCTTCGTAGGAATCCTGATGCTTATTGAAGGGGAGATATAATTTAGAAGGGGTAAGAACTGGCAGAGTACTGGTGGGGAGAAGAATTCTGGAACTTTTTGGGATGGTATCTTGAGTAGGGCTTGATTGGGTTCCACTGTACTAGTCAGGGTGGCTGAGAGTACTGGGTAATAATTGTAAAAGTCCTTGTATGGTTTTGTGCTTTAAGCCTTATGTTTGTAGTTCGTTTCTTCCCAGTTCCTGCCAGGAGCTTAGGAGGAATATAACATTCATAACCAGGGCAGCGGGGTTTTCAGAGGGACACGGTACCCACCCCATTCCTTCTCTCCCTAGAGTAGATCAAAGTTGCGTAGTAGGAGTTCCCAACTAGTTTGAATACAGACTTCCCGTACGATTCTGATACGCCCTAGTGAGTGGCATGCGTAGACTTGGGAGTGTAAAACAATTGTGGAGACTGGCCCTGGGTTACCAACTTACTGTTCCAGGTAAGGTCACTACCCTCTGTTATTGCCTTTAACACAGAAAAGACATTCTTATACCAAAAAAAGTAAGGGCGTTGAGAGTTAAAGGTGGCCTTTCTCTCAAAAGGATGGTTGGAAGCCTCACACGTGGCTTGTGAATGAACACACATGACACTATTATATACTGATATTTCCTCATGTGGCTTTTGGGACCCACTGTCATAGGCAATAGGAAGCCATCAAAGATTTCTGATGTTACTGTTTTTAACTTTTATAAGCATAGTTTTCCTTTTATAGATCTTCTGTACTGAAACCTTAGCATGACACTTTATATAGAGTCGGGGGTCAAAAGTAATGTTATCGGGAAGTAAAATGTGTAGAGTAACAGTATAAATACTGCCACCGTCGTGCTTCTGAATCTTTAACTGATTTTATTTACTGGAGGCTTTGGTTTTCTAAAACAGTTTTTTAAAATGAAATAACATCATTTATCTCTCTGATTCTACGTTTTGTTTAGAAGCTTTATTTTCCCTTGGCCCAGAAGAGCTTGGTTCGTTCGAAGATAAGGATAAACCTGATGCAAAGGTATTAAATCTATGATTTACAGGGTCTTTCTTTGGAGTATTAAAGAAATGTTTTTTAAGGAAGGAATTGAGTTCCTTATTCATAGAAATTCATAATTTTATTAATTACCAAATATTAATCTTTTTTTTCAAGAAGTGACTTGGCCTATATGTGGGACTGAATGGAATCTTCCTTTCAAAAAAGAATTACTTCAAATATAGAGCTGGTACTGCTTTATAGACCTAGCTTGGTCGAGGAGATATTTGCAGCTGACCCACACTAGCCTACCAGGACATCTACTTAATGCACAGATTTGTAACAACAAAAAGTAGAGACTGGTGTTCTTTCAGTTTGATATTCTGGAAATAAGCTGAGTGAGGAATCGGTTTATTATGAGTACATATCTCATCTTCTTCTTCCTGGCTTTAAATACCATTCAGAAGTTTATTGCTTTCAGGCTAAAATCTGCGTTTCTTAATAGGAGTCTTCTTTGGGGCGCCTGGGTGGCTCAGTTGGTTAAGCATCTGCCTTCGGCTCAGGTCATGATCCCAGGGTCCTGGGATTGAACCCCACATCGGGCTCCCTGCTCCGTGGGGAGCCTGCTTCTCCCTCTCCCTCTGCCTGCCTGCCTGCCTGCCTACTTCTGATCTCTTTCTCTCTCTCTCTCTGTCAAAGAAATAAATAAAATCTTTAAAAAAAAAAAATAGTCTTCTGTAATCTGGCCCAGCTCTTCTCAGACCACCTGTGCTGCAAAGAGCCAATTTTTGTGTATTTCCGTTTCTCCCCAATCTCTCGCAGATCATACTCTAGCGTCAAATTGCCGTAGAAGTGTCTGAAGTCTTCTTCTTGCTTTGTATGTGAAAGTCCAGTCTGCCCACAAGGCTCCGAGCACCCTTCTCTGCCTGCCTTAACCCTCCCCACACCAGATAAAGCAGGAAGACCGTGAGGCAGGTGCATCCAGCTCTCGGAGGTGTCCAGACTCCACAGCAAGTGAGAGTCGTGACTGGAATTTTCCTCACAGGGAGTGTGTCTCTATCTGAGAGGTTTCAGAGAAGGAGTGAACGAGCAAGAGACTGAAATGATTGGCAGCAATCAGCCAGGTGGTTTCTTGGGGCCTACGGGGGTGTTCGTATTGATCTGTACTGTGTCAAGGTAGAAAACTCCAGATAGCTAAAACTTTTTGGATTGAATTAGAATCTTAGAAGAAGAGTGAATCTTACTTCATCCTGTGTAATAGTTTGAAACTTCCTCCAGATTGAACTGAATGAACTACGAAAGAGGAGAAAACTAGTTTGCAGTTCTTTTAAAACACCCCAACTGATGTGAACCGATTTCATTTAGAAATGCATTTGCTTCTCGATCAGGTTCGGATCATACCTTTACAGTTACAACGGTTGTTTGCCCAGCTTCTGCTCTTAGACCAGGATGCAGCATCCACAGCAGACCTCACTGACAGCTTCGGGTGGACCAGCAATGAGGTATGAAGATCAGCTGCTCCAAGGAACAAAGTTATCAGCAATAAAGAGTAAACACTGGTTTAACAACATTATCTAACTTCCTTTAATTTTGTCTTAGGGTCTGAAGAAATAGTTTAAATATTTACTTCTCATGTTCAATAACTACAAGCCATAGGTATATTTCTAGACACTTGCCCTGTGCAGGATTTTATGAATGGGAATGATTTGGCATGGGAGAGAGGGTTGTAGGTAGAGGGAGAAGTAGAAGAACTGGCTTTTACAATTTCTACCCTTTATATAGTCAAGTCGGGATACAACATCTACATGCAAATTACCATTTATGTAACAAACTGCTAATCAGCCCAAAAAGCTGACTGGCAATAGTTCTGTCTGCCTTTATGACAGAACTATTGCCAGTGTGCTTTTGTGTTTGGGTCTGGGTATTCTCATTGGAACACTCGCTTCAAGCAAAAGGGTAAAAACATTCTTGGCAGGTCTTTGCATTTTCCATGTCCTGCTTTTCTCCAGAGTCTCTTCATTTTCTTCCTGTATCCTCCTGTGTGTGGACGTTGTCTGATTTTCTGTTGGAGTTTCTAAAGAGTACTTCACTCTATGCAAACACTGAACATGTCAACAGTGAGTAAAGGTGCTTGTTGTCAATACTGATGAGCTGCGATTTTTTTATGGACTACATGTATTCTTGAAAGAGAGAGGTGTGGGAGAATTTAAAGAGGCAATGACCAGAATAATGTTATATTGCCTTCAAAGTAAACTTTACAGTGTGGTCTTCTAGTGAGGAACGCTCCTAAACCAGACAAGGCTGTGAGATTGAAGAGGTAGGGCTTAGGCTTTGAAGAAAATGGGGTATCACACAGTTAAATTTCTGGTGTAGGGCAGGTGCTTAGGGTTAAGTCCTTGTTCCTTCCTTGTTTTAAAAATGGCCTCTCTGTTGAGATACAGTTCACATGCCTATAGATTCACTCTTCAGGGTACCAGTCAGCATTTGTTCAGTATATTCACAGAGTTGTACAACCATCAAAACAGTCAATTTTAGAACATTTTCTTCACCCCAAAAAGAAACCCCATACCCATTAGCAGTCACTCTTCCCCCCTAGACCCTGGCAACCACTCACCACCTTTCTGCCTTCCCAGATTTGCCTGTTTTGTGTATTTCACAGAAATAGACATGGAATTACACGATATGAGATCTTTTTAAAGTAGTTTTATTCACTTAAAATCATGTTTTCAAGATTCAAGCATGTTACAGTATGTATCAGCACTCCATCCCTTTTTATTGCCAAGTAATATCCTGCTGGAGGGATGGGCCACATTTTTTTTAATCTCGTCATCAGCTGATGGATTTTCGTTTTTGATCATGAGCTTCCGCTGAGTTGCTGATTTCATACTCTTAAAGCAGTGAAAACCCTATTTATTAATCTCTAAATAAAATCTCTCAGGAAACCTGCTAGGATTGGGAGAGAGGGACTCAGAGACATCTTTGCCAAACTTAGAATTGTTCAGAAACAGAGCTTAAAAACTTGCACAGGTTCCCTTCAGAGGCAGTGATACGGGAGAAATTTAGTGTCTTGTATGTTGAAAAACAAGAAAAAAGATCCTGAGGCCCACTTACTGCTCCAGCTCTCATCCACTTTATCAGCTTCTTTTCACATGACACTTTTCTTTAAAATTGTCTTTCCTCGTGGTCTCTACTTCTGCACCTTCCATTTGTTCATCTACCTCCTTTCTGCCTTTCTTGTCAAAGTCACTCGTGACATCCATGTGCCAAGTTCTAGGAGACACCTCTGTGCTCTCAGCGGGCTCTCAGGGGCATTCACCACCCCTCCCCACCCCCGACCCCGTCAAAGCACCAGCTCCCACTTGATCCTTCTTTGTTCTAAAAATGGCCTCTCTGTTGAGATACAATTCACACGCCGTAAGATTCACTCTTCAGGGTACAAGTCAGCACTTGTTCGTGACCTCATCTCCTGGTCCCCCCCACCCCCCACTGTCTTCCTCCTCTGCTCCACTTCTGAGTGTTGGTGTCCCCCTTGCTTCTGGTTTATCAGTCGTTCTTAAGGCGTTCAGTCTGTTCTCACACAGTCGCATGACTCGTGGTGGAGTGAAGCGAGTGCCATCGGAATTTTTCCCATCTCTGTGTTACTTGGTTTGTATCTGTAAGCAGTAAATTCTGGTTCCTTTCAAATGCTGGTAATTCAGATCCCCTGATGTAAGTGAGATGTTGCCAGCTCTGAGAGACTGCTCTGTGCCTCTTGGGTGCTTCCCTCCTCTGCTTCTGGGGCGCGGGCATATGTGTGGTTTCCCACACGAACAAAAGCACTTTCCTGTTGCAAGTGAGTTGAGTTATATGTACACACTGAACACCACCTGTTCATATTTCATTTTGGAGTGAAACTAAAAGCAGTGGTGATCTCTTAACCTGATCTCGGTTTGTTTAGCTTAGTCATCCTTAATATTTGATCAAGGCTTACCTTTGGATTTCTAGATAAATCTTGTGTTTTTTTACCTAATACCATTTTAAAAATCTGTTTTTAAAAATCTGAAGCACAAAATTACATTTAAAAGTTACCTGTTTTATAGGAAATGAGGCAACATGATGTGCAGGAACTGAATCGAATTCTCTTTAGTGCTTTGGAAACCTCTTTAGTCGGGACCTCCGGCCATGACCTCATCAATCGTCTGTATCATGGAACCGTTGTTAACCAGGTTGTTTGTAAAGAGTGTAAGAATGTCAGTGAAAAGCAGGTGAATATGCAAGTGTGTTGTAGTAATAAGTTGTGTCGTAATTTATAACGCACATGATTAAATCTGTGATCTGTAATATCGTGAGGAGCAAAGTGTTTATTACTAGAAATAACCTTATCAGGTTTTTTTTTCTTTTATTCTACACTTCAATCCTAAATTTATAATCCAGATTTCTTCTTATAAACTGAAAGAAGCAAATGTCTTAAAGCATAGCTTTAATCTTTTATTCAGTTCTCTGATATTCAGAAAATAAATTTGGGGGATGTTTATAGGTAGAGGTCTGTGCCCTCATGAGAAAAGCCAGTATCATGGTTGGTGGGAGTATTCTAACAAAAATTAATTAAAGAAGTAATAAAAATAGAGATTACTAAGGAATGTTTACATTGATAAACCGATAATTAAATATTAGATTTCGTTTATTAATGTCCTTCAGAAAGTGCATTTGTATGTGTATGAGCTTATGTTGTCCATTTAATCCATTGGAAATTAGAAATCGGAAATTTGCTCATGAAATAGAATAATCTCCTCTTGCTCTATAAATCTTGTACAGCACATGATTGCATCACTGAATAGTTGTCGCTTAATGAAAATCTCCTTTTGTTATCGCAAGAGTTAATAGAAAATTGCTGTGATTGACTGTGGGTAAAAAATTAAATGCCATTTTCTAAATTTTGCGTTAATTGCTTTTTTGGATACATAGAGAGATATATATATGTTTTTCTGCTTTTTATGAAAGACTTGGGAATGAAAAATACTTTTTGGTCCTTTTGCCTGTGCTACTAGAGAGTTTAGTCAGCCTAGATTGGAAATATTAAGATGTTGTGTGTCTTTGGATTACCATATGATTGCCTTAACTATACTGTAATAATTCACAAAGAAATTTCAAGAAATAATGTATATGAAGGCACATAATTATCAACTTTAACTTTTCATACATACATATTATAAATTGTATGTGTTGTTTGTATTTAGATTTCCACCACGAACTAGTTAGAACTCATTATTTTACAGTCCCTGTAATAGCCCCTCGGAGTAATGCTAGTGCACACACACACAAAACTGAATGATTTCAACTTGTCAGATTTTAAGTGTTTATTACTACAAGTAAATTATAATTCAAATGTAGTTATAGTAGAGTCGATAGACTCCTGTTTGCAAAATGCTCTCCTCTTAATTTTCATAAAAATACCTTTTCATTCTGGCTCAAAACAATTTTTTTCTTACAACTTCCTTAGTATATCTTAAGCCAGCCCTAGCAGAAGAGGAGAAGGAAGTGGGGTTTACGCTAGAGACTCCAGCCCTGCCCAGGACTGAGACAGAACTGATAGGCACCACACACTTACCAGTTCAGATGTGTTTTCGGTGGTTTGTTTTAGTTCCTGCTAAAATAGGCTTGATTATAGCTACAACGAACTTCAGGAAAATCCTGATGTATTTTAAGCCAAATTATAATTTGTTTTAGGGTAATTTTGTGTGATCAATTTCACAGTATTTGATTGGGAGGTCTATACCTTCACACATACAGTGTTTTAGGGAAAAGTTATCTGTTTTTCCCAGTATGTTTAGGAGTTGGTGATGTGTTCGTGAACCGCTGTGAAATTGTTTTTTCAATATTATAATCATGTGTATTTCAGGAAGACTTCTTAGATCTAACAGTAGCAGTAAAAAATGTGTCAGGTTTGGAAGATGCCCTCTGGACCATGTATGTAGAAGAGGAAATGTTTGACTGTGACAACTTATACCACTGTGGGACTTGTGACAGGCTGGTTAAAGCTGCCAAGGTAAGCCAGATACCTGCCTTCTCCCAGGGGCCCACTCAGTACTTGGTAGCATGAAGGTTTGCCAAGTGAAGTCAGCTTGTGTGAGAAAGTCTGGAAGATACACATGAACCTCTTAATTGCAGCTAAGGATTGAAAAGACAGTTACTTTCTACATATATCTGTATTTTAAATTTTTACAATCAAGAATTTTTTTAAGCTTTCAACCCAACAGGTCTCTCAACTTCTTTCTGTCCCAGGAAAAATTTATGTGTACTTCAGTGTTTCTTAAGTGTGCCTTTTTTTAAAATAAACTCCCCATATCCTTGCTTTTTGCAAACTAACATAAGGAAGAGGGCGATGGATTTTTGTTTCTGCCGAGAAGCTCATTGAGCTTTCCTTTCTTTGCTTACTACTGCGAAAACAGCTTCATTTTCTGCACATGGAGTTACTTTACAATATTGATAGGTACACCCTCCCTGATTAGCAAGTCTAATACGCCCCTTCTGCCTCCCCCAGTGGGGATACTCATCTTGCCGATTAAAGGGCCTGACGGTACCTGTGGGTTTCTTACTCAGGGATGAGAGGAAGACAAGCCTTAGTAACTTAACTATTCCACTGCTGCTGGATGATGTGATGGGCTCTCCAGTCGGTGGTTAGTGGGCACCGGCTTGTAGGGCTCCCACAAAAGTTGGGTCTTTGCAGCTACCTGTAACAGAAAGCACCGTTCCTAGAGCTGACAGTTACTGAATTTTCCAACAAACATAATGAGGACTGATTCATAGAACATACCATATTGATTTAGATCCTGGAGGTTGTAGGTGAGAATGTTAAAACAAAACAAAACAAAACAAAAAAACTCCATGCCTGTAGCTTTCACAATAGGATTGGAAACCAGGGTAATTTTACACTGTTTAATGTGTACTTCCATCCAACCTTTGCCTTTTTGTGACGCGCAAATAGGTTTATCTTTCGCTTATCGATTTTTCATTTCACCTTTGGTGTTTAAAACTACGATCTAATAAATATAAAATTCAGAAGATGAAAAGTCTTGGAAGGATACTTAAACACATTCCTAATTTTGGTTGAACTTATTTGCACATTAGTAAAACAAGAACCTTTAGCTCAACAAAAGCAGTTCTTGGCATGTACTTTTTATGTTACTGGTTTAATTCTTTTTCAATGGAAATTTTTTCATCTCAATACTTTTAAAATTGCACCCTAAATTTCCATTTGTTGTGTACCTAAATCAACGTAGGTTTTCTTATTCTGAGCAGACTTTTCTCAGCTGTAGTATAGAAGAAATACTTGGGTTTTTTAGATATATATTTTTTTTAACATGTTGGAGAATCTGCCGTGTTACATTGCTGTTTTTTCACTTAACTTTTTTAACCCCCAATTTGTGGAATTGTTTTAAATTTCTTTTTAGGAATGTTAGATATTTATATGTAAGGATAATATTATAATTAAGGACAGCTTTATAGATGGGGAAAGGATTTTTTTTTGCCACTCCCTACCCAACATACCATTAGCGTTAAGGGGTTGGGAAGCTGATGACTTTTAAATAAAACGCAGCATCATCTAGCATTTTGTTTTAAAGCAAGGAAATAAAAAAAACCTTTTTACCTGCTTTTAAGGACAGTCATTATAAAACCCCAATCAATGGGTCTTAACATTTGGGGAGTGAGAGCCTTTTGAAAGTCTAATGAAAACCGTGGATCTTCTCCCCATAAAAATACAAGTACGCAGACCATGTAATTTCAAGGGTTCACATCCACTGAAATAGGTCCATAGGTCCCAGGTGAAGAGCTCCAGTCCTTCAGTAAATAAAAGGACCGTGTGCGTGCTAGGCAAAGTGGAGGCACCGAGGAGGCCAGGACTCACACAGGGAAGGAGCAGTGTTAGAAGGGGGGGGGCACCAGTTACAACACGCTTGTCGGATAGCTTTGATTATAGGATATCAATGCTAAAAACATGAACTTGGGTTGTAAATTTTTAGTTAACATAAATGAGCAGTATCACCTTTAGTCCCATAAAAGAGAGGAATTCATATCAAGAGCTCACTTGAATCCAAGATGATGAATTTATGTGATTGAAGGATACGTTTCTCTTAAAACTGCATCACGGGTTGCTTTTTCATATCTTAAGAAACATTATGTATTCTTTTCTATAACTCTGCTTTTAAAACAACTGTAAAAATTTTTCTTTCAACAGTCGGCCAAATTACGTAAGCTGCCTCCCTTTCTTACTGTTTCATTATTAAGATTTAATTTTGATTTTGTGAAGCGTGAACGATACAAGGAAACTAGCTGTTACACGTTCCCTCTCCGGATCAATCTCAAGCCTTTTTGTGAACAGGTTTGAATTATTTTATTGTGAAATTCTTTCTTTTCTCCTCTCAAGATTGAGTCTTTTTTTGGTCTCATTTTCAGTTGGCTTATTGCAGAATCTTTTAACCTGGCACAGTTAATATTTTGAGTTGGGTAATTCTTTGTTGTGGGGTCTGTATCTCCTGTGTTGTAGGGTTGGAAGCTGCCTCCCTGGCTTCTGCCTGCTAGATGACAGCAGCATCCCACCCTCCCACCCCAGCCCCAGTGGTGACAGAAGTGTCCAGGCCTTACCAAGTGCCTGTGTCTCCTGGGGGAGAGCGTGGATAAAATCAGTCCCAGCTGAGAACTGCCGGTTTATTACAGTAGTTTTGAATTCCCAAAGTACAGATTTGTTCTCAGTTCTTTTTACTAAACTCTCCTTGAAAAATCTTTGAAAAGAAAACTTAAGAACAAAATTAGAAATGACCCAACATTAGGAGAAATGACCATTAATTAGTACCTTGTTATTTAGATTTAGTTTACATGAGATGCAATAATGAATTACACGTCTAGAAAGTGAATAGGTGATTGGAACTTTGCTAGAATTCATAATCTTTGAGATACAGGAAGGAAAGTTTTGAAAACAAATTAATTATACAATGTACTTTATAAGCCATTTTAAAATATTTTCTATATAATCGCTGTACATGCCAAGATCAGAGTCATGAGACTGCTGCATTTCTTACTACAAATCATTATTTGTATGTTTATCAAGACCAGAAAGAACATTTATTAAGTAGCTATTGAGTTTCTTTGTATAAAAATTATATTTTCTTTATTCTTCCATTCGGATGGGCCGCCTTCTACTTCAAGCCTCATAGCTGAGCTTTTTGGGTTTTGTTTGATTGGCACATACAGAATGAACAGTTTTTCCAGAGTAAGTTAATATACCCCCCCATTTACTGCCTGAACAGAACAGTTCTTGGGGGCGCCTGGGTGGCTCAGTCGATTAAGCATCCGACTCTTGATCTCAGCTCAGGTCTTGATCTCGGGGTCACGAGCCCTTGCACTGGGCTCCGTGCTGGGCGTGAAGCCTACTTAACAACAACAACAATAATTTTTTTTCAGGATAACTGAGTTAATTCTTTTATAATTTTCCAGTTTTGTTGAGAAATAATTGACAGACATCACTGTACGTTTAAGGTGTACAGGATGATGGTTTGATTTACATATATTGCAAAATGACCACACAAGATTTAGTTAACATGTATCATCTCATATAGACAAATTTTAGCTCTTTAAAAAAAAAAGTAGTTTTGGGGCGCCTGGGTGGCTCAGTCGTTAAGCATCTGCCTTCGGCTCAGGTCATGATCCCGGGGTCCTGGGATCGAGCCCCGCATCGGGCTCCCTGCTCAGCGGGAAGCCTGCTTCTCCCTCTCCCACTCCCCCTGCTTGTGTTCCCTCTCTCGCTGTCTCTCTCTCTGTCAAATAAATAAATAAAATCTTTCAAAAAAATTAAAAATAAAAAAAGTAGTTTGTCACATTTTTTTAACATACTTTGAAATTACAAAATTGAAATAGGTGAACCATTGAGCACTAGCTAAGAAATTGACCACAATTTTACTTTTTTATTATTTATGAAAAAAATTGTCACTTTGCATCTTTGTTCATCTCTCTTTTGCCTGAACCAGACATTTTAAAAATACTGCTTACTTTAAAAGTACAAAAAAATAAGAGTACAATGTTTCAGGGAAATAAGTTTCTTCGATAATTGGCACCCTTCAAGTAGCATGTTCACATGCAAAGTATCTCAACCCAAAGTAGATTTTTTTTTTTTTAATGCCAGTATAAGTGTTCATCAGTTGGGTCAGTCATAATTATAGAGCATGTTAATTATAGAAAAGATTGATCATAGAAGAAAGAACCTGTTCATCCCACTAAACTGCCTCTAAACAAACAGCTAGTATTCATAATTGCTTCATTCCTGTGCTGCGGAGCGCAGTGTCAGGAGGGTGGTAGTGGATATGGCTCTGACTCTGAGGCCCATGTTGGAATATAGGACAAATTCAACAGCTAAAGAACACATTTCTAAAGCGGCATAGTAGGTATAAGACAAAGGTGGTTTTCTCTTGCTAAAACTATCGCAGATGCATTGGGGAGTGTGTTTTATTAGCACTTTGGCATACGTGATCTTCGCCAAAGTACATAAAAATAACATTTTGTGTGTTTTCATATTTAAGAGGCAGAATTTGCTTGGTTGTTGTGTGATTGGTATTAGATGAATGACAGTTTTCAATCTAAGAATTAAGAATGTTGAAATTTAAAGCCAATTACTCAAATTTATCTTAATTTACCCCTAAATAATGATATTAAACAGGTTTCTTATTTTAATAGTTGAAATTCTTTCTTCTCTTTGGTCATGTGTCTTTCCCATTTTACATAAACTCTCACGGTTTACGCTCTTTTTCCCACAGAGTGACTTGGATGACTTGGAGCATGTATATGATCTTTTCTCGGTTATTATACATAAAGGTGGTTGCTATGGAGGACATTACCACGTGTATATTAAAGATGTTGATCATCTGGGAAACTGGCAATCTCAGGTAAGCATAGCAATTAGTTCTAGTCTTACTGTTTTGGCGAGGATCATCTTTTGCCACGTATTATGTATATATTCACCCTCGGAAATTTTTATAGGCATGGAAAGTCAATACAGTTAGAAGTTTTAAATTTTTGTTTCTAACAGAAAAATAACCAGCATTGTAGGAACACCTTCTATAGATACTCTTCACCTGCATCCTTCAGTTGTTAACAATTTGCCAAGTCTGTGCAAACATGCACACACAGTTAACATTATCTTATGAGTACTGAACCATCTGAAATTAAGCTGAAGACGTCAGATCCCTCTACCCCTAAGTACGTCCGTGTTTATCTCCCGAGAATAAGGGTGTTTTAGATCAAAATCGGAAACTTCCACACTCCACCGGTTGTCTCCTCAGATCCTTTATAGCATTTTCTTCCCCACTCTAGTGTCAACTGCAGGGTCCTGCATTATATTTAGTTAGCATATCTCTTAGATCTCCTGTAATCAATAACTGTTCCTCGGCTTCTCTTTGTCTTTTGTGGCACCAGCCAAAGATGATGAAGATTTTACTCCTATACTGTCTTCTAAAAGTTTTATAGTTTTGCCTTTTATATTTAAAACTTCTCAGTCGTTCTGGAATGGTTTCCTATGAATGGGGTGTGATTTTTTTTTCTTTTTTTAACCCGGTTGCCCATTACCATTTATTGAATAATCCATTCTTTCCCCACCAATCCACAGTGCCAGTTCTTTTATATCAATTGTTTATTTATGTATGAGTCCTTTGGGGCCCCTCTCTTCTGTTTCATTGTTCCTCGTCTCTATTCTTAGGCCAATACCACATTGTTAGTTTCTGTAGCATTATAGCAGTCATGATATCTGGTAGGGCAAGTCTCCCTGTGTGGTGTTACTCTTCAGGAGTGTCTTGGCCTTTTATACTTCTGTGACCATTTCTAGAATCCGCTTGTCAGTATTCACACACACACAACACCCATTCTCAGAAGTAGTAGAATTTTGAACCTACATCTATAAGTCAGATAAATCTTTTCATATTTTAGAGCTTCTTACTGAAAAAGCTTTGTAATTTTCTTAAGAATTTGCAGATGTTCTGAGGGAAAGCACCACCTGGACATCTAGTTCCAGTTATTTGCAACGGGAAGACTCAAAGTTATGTTACACACCAACCCCAGCCTCTCAACCAGTTTTCTAACATGTACCTAAAACACAGTGAAATTTCCGCCTATAAGTTACAAATCATCGTGGGAGGATGTAGGATGCTTATGATGTCTTCCCGATTATCAGACAGGTGCTACTGTTAATCTGTAGTTGCACCACATATAGTAATACAGCTTCTCTGGGTGACACCAGTGTTCTAGATGCATGTTCTCCTTGTTGGCATTGTTTGCTTTTCAGAACATCTGTCTGCATTTCTCATGCTCCGTCCATTGTACTTTGGTATTAAAAAGTATATGGATATTTAAAAAGTCAGACTTTTTATTTGGTATTTACCAGGGAGATGTTCTGTGGGGCTGTGTCTCAACTGTGTATTTTTTGGACTGTTTGTGGCTAGTGTATGAAATGCAGTTACCGTTAGTTTATTGATTTTACAAATCAGCCATCTTGCTAAACCCTCTTACGTTGCAGACATCTTTGGAGAAAGACTGTTTTGTTTCACCCTTTCCAGTCCTTGACCTTCCATTTCGTTCGGCCGAGAACGCCGTACAAGCATCACTCCCAAATGCTTATGCCACATTTGCCAAGACGCTGGTTTGTGGGACACATTCCCATTCAGACCAAGAGAAGGTCTCCTACCCTCATCTGGTCTCATTCGGCCCTCAAGGTTTCTGTGCTTAGTTGGAGCTGATTCCTATCATGCTGCCTGTCTTTGCTGCTTTCTTTAACCCGGTTGCCCATTACCATTTATTGAATAAATGGTTTTCCAGGGTCCTGTAGTAGAGAGTTCGGGTTCTCTAGAGCAGCCTCCCCCACCCCAAACAATTATTTGAGCTTAATTTCACTTTCCCTAAAAAAATGATGTTGAAGGTTTTTCTCAGATGCCGATATAAGCTTGTGAACAGGTCTAATAAATATTTATTATGTGGTTCATTTCTTTTCTTAGCTTTGCCCACCATAGTCTTGGCTTCTTTTTTCCAGGTATGCCTTCATCTGTGTAACCTTTTTTTCCAGTGTTGCCCTGTCTCTTCAGTCTGAGGAAGTGCTCCCGCTTTCCACCCTGGTTCAGCTTCCAGCTCAGGGCGTGCGCCTCCGCTCTCCTCAGCGCCGCTCCAGGTTTTGTTCAGCCACTGTCTGATTTCCGGCACTTTTAGAGGTGCTGAGGTTTAGCGTCAGTCTTTGACCCATCAAATATTTATTTGCAGTTTTATTTTCCATTTTATCGTTGAGGTCACTCACAGAGATAGCCTCGTACAGTGGTGAGGTCACGTGTCTCGAGCGGTGATTCTCTCTCCCGTGTCTTCCTTCTGGGTTGTGCTTCCTTGGACAGCTCTGCGCTTACGTGTGCACTTCCTCAGAATCCCTTCGCTCTTTCCTGGCATCGTCGGGCTCTTCTCCTGGGTCTGCTGTGTGACTTGAGAGGGCACACAGGCACTCTGTCGTTTGGTTTTGCTCTCCACACTGCTTCTCTGTTCCTGAAGCTTTGTTACATTAGCAAGGTCTTCCTCCAGGCTTGAAGAACAATCAGAAGATCGCTTTCCATTTGTGCTTTGTATTCCTCCTTGTTCATGCCTTCTGTGAAGCATCCGGTTTGTTAAATTTTTTTCCTTATTGTGTTTTTCCAGAATCACTAGTTTTTCATCCAGAGCTCTATGGTATTCAAATAATCAGTAGTGCTTTAAGAATTTCAGCTTCAGTACATATACCTGCTGGACCCGGCCTGTCTTTTTATTACCATTATTCTGAGAGATTTCTTGTGCCCAGAGACCTAGGATTCCGTATGTTCTAATCACAGCCTGGTCTTGTTCTTTCTTCTTAGAGTTTGGCCATTCTTTTTCCCTTTCAAGAAGCTGTTCCCTGCATGCATGGAGTTCTTTAGTGGGTACTGTATGCAAAGAAAACTTAACATGACCAGTCAGACATAATTTTCCCTGGTTTTAAGGCAACATTTCAGGGGCTCCTGGCTGGCTCAGTCGGTAGAATGTGCAACTCTTGATCTCAGGGTGGTAAGTTTGAGCCCCGTTTTGGGGGTAGAATTTATTTTAAAAAACAATAAAAATAATAAAGGCAACATTTCTGTCTCTCTTTGTCTAGAAGATGATCCCTTTCTTCTAGTATGGAGGCCATTAACTATTCAAAATGTGACTCTAGATCTGGCTGTGAAAAGGAGCCTGATCTTTGCTTTCTGCTGCTTTAGCGACCTTTTGCTTCATCGATGGTTGAGTGACATTATCTTGCACATTTGAGGAAGTGGGTCAGAGAAGGCTTCACAACAGCTCCCGGTAGGCAGCCCGGAACTAGTTTCTACTGTCCCAGCAAGGCCAGGGTTGGACACTGGCAAAGTGGAGGAGGGCTGGGCCTCGCCTGTTTGTCACCTGTACCAGCATGTCAAATAGGGGGCAGTGCTGGCCTACCTCTCCCCTTCTACCATTTTTAAATCTCTTTTTCCTTAATCACGTCTTAAACATACTAAACGTGCTATTTTATTGGTCTGATAATTGCAGTATCTGAAGACTTTGTAGGTCTGATTTGGATATCTGCTGATTCTTTTTTTTAAGATTTTATTTATTCCTCTGAGAACACAAAAGATACAGAGAGAGCGAGAGAGAGCATGAGCAGGGAGAGAGGCAGAGGGAGAGGGAGAAGCAGGCTCCCAAGGAGCAGGGAGCCCGATGCGGGACTCGATCCCAGGAGCCCGGGATCGTGACCTGAGCCGAAGGCAGACGCTTAACCATCTGAGCCACCCAGGCGCCCCTGGATATCTGCTGATTCTACTTCCTTATGATCTGGTTATTTTAGACTGTAGCCTTGTTTGGTTGGTTTTTTAAGAATGTGATTTACTGCAGTAATTTGAGGACTGAGTTGAAAGTGCCTTCCTCCGAAAAAAGTGGTTATCTCTATCACATGCCTGGGGTCACTTCCAACCCTAGTTTAAAATCAGATCCTGATTTAATGGTTTTAGAGCCATACAGCTAGTGTAAGTTTGGACCACAAACCCAAATGGGGACCTACTTGTGATTACAAATTATTAGAAATGTTTTTCTACCTTTAATATCGAGGTCAAAGCAAGCGAGTTCCTCATTGTCCTTTATTGTGGGGTGTATTTTGTCTAGGTCATATTTGTACTGAGAAGGTAGGTAGCTCTTTCTTTCTAGCTGCCTGCTGAAATTTATCTTTGTGGTATAATTAAAAAGTATATACTTGGGGCGCTTGGGGTGGCTAAGTCAGTTAAGTGTCTGACTCATGATTTCAGCTCAGGTCATGATGTCATGGGTCGTGAGATTGAGCCCTGCGTCAGGCTCTGTGCTCAGTGGGGAGGGAGTCTGCTTGAGATTCTTTCTCTCCATCTCCCTCTGCCCCTCTGAACCCGGCTCATGTGTACTCTTTCAATCTCTCTCTCTCTCTCAAATAAGTAAATCTTTAAAAAAAAAAAAAAAGAAAAAGAAAAAAAGTATATACTTGGTCTTTATCCCAGGTTCCTGGAATAGAGGTCCATGAAATTGCATGAGTGATAGGCATGTCTTTTGCTGTTCATAATGAACCCCTTTCAACCACACCTGAGTTCATGCTAATGGGATGACTCTTGGTGGGGCCTAGATCTCTTCAGAGTGAGGCCTGGTCACCAGAGGAAACAACCACATGAATAGAGCATTGGTGTTTTTAGCCTCAGCTCCTGATCTGTGGAGGGAAAGAGGAGCTGGTGATTGAGTTCAGTCAGTCAGTCATGCCTACATGTTGAAACTTCAGTTAAAACTCTGAAGCAAGGTACGCCTGGGTGGCTGTTAGTTAAGTGTCTGCCTTCAGCTCAGGTCATGATCTCAGGATCCTGGGATTAAGCCCCATGTCGGGCACCCTGCTCGGCAGGGAGTCTGCTTCTCAAAACCTCTCCCTGTACCCCTGCTCGTGCGCGAGCTCGCGCTCTTTTTCTCTCTCAAATAAATAAAATCTTAAAAAAAAAAAAAAAAAATTCAAACCGGGAGACTAAGGGAGCTTCTGGATGGTGAACATGCAGGGAGGGTGGCCACCCTGACTCCATGGGGACAGAGGCTCCTGCCCTCAGGGCCCTTCCTGACCTCGCCCTGTGTACCTCTTCATCTGGCTGTTCCTTTGTAGCCTTTGTACTAAACTGTAGTTCTGTGTATAAGGTACTGAGCTCTGTGAGCCATTCCAGGAAATTATCAAACCTGAAGTGGGGATTGTAGGAACCGTAGAACTTGTAATCAGCCAGGCAGAAGTGCAGGTGGCCCGGGACCCCGTTTGTGGCTGTTGTCTGATGTGGGGGCAGTCTTGTGGGACTGCATGAAGTTGGTATCAAAACTGAACTGAATTGTGACACCCAGATGGTGTCAGAGGGGCGGAGAACTGGTTGTTTGGAAAACCAGTGGTTCAACTCCATACTTTGGGGGGGTCCTTGGACTTTGTCTCCCAGACCTCATCCTGTATGAGCATCAGAGTGGAAGCTGTGTCAGCAAGGTGGGACAGCTGGAGGCCTCAGTGTGTACTTCAGTGTGTGTTTTAAAAAAAGTGCCTTTGTTTGTTTTGTTGTGTTTACATCCAGCATTTTTAGTAATCTTTTAGTAGAATAGTTGTATTTAGTCTACCATTTTGTTTTGCTGTCTCTTTATTATTTTTGTCTCTTATTATTAGGTCTGTTTGATTTATGGTTTTGTGTCAAATGAAAATACTTTTGCAAGATGGCATATATAAAAAAAATCAATGAGTAAAAATACCTTATTTTGACATGTTCCCTAATAACTTCATAGAGTGGGGTGCAAATTTGGATGATCAGGAAATAGAAGCGAGCACTAAGCTGCACTTGCCAGTGACACACAACATGTCAGGATTTGTAGGGTGCAGCTGAAGTGGTGCCTGCTGGGAACCTGTCAGGACCTACCATGTGTGTCTTGTGCTGGGAGTTATCTCATGGTCCCGTTCACAGATCATGCCAGAGAGATTAAATGACGTATCTGGGATTAGTCAACCAGAGCTGGAAATCAAAGCCAGGTCTGCAGAATTCCAAAGTATACATAAGTTATAACGATGTTTTTATCGTCATTTCTCCATTTTGAAACTTCCACAACATGAACATTTCTATTTTGTTAATTACCTTTTAAGGGATAAATTTTTATTGTTTTCCTTTCTAGGAGGAGAAAAGCAAACCAGATGTGAATTTAAAAGATCTCCAGAATGAAGAAGAGATTGACGATGATCCACTGATAATTCTGAAAGTGATCTTACTACAGGTAGAGAGAGAGTTTATATTTGTGTGTGTGTTTCAGATATGTACGCATATGTGTGAGAATTCATTGACAACTGATATCGGTACTATTTGTAGTCTTATTCCTTTGGGACATTCTCTATTTTTACAGTTTGTTTATTGGGACACTTTCTGGTTATTAAAAAATTAATGTTGGTGGTAGAAAATTTGAGAGAAAAAAACTGGGAAATATGTTAAAAGTATAAATAAACCAAGTACCCAATAGTTGATAACACTTTGATGTATATTCTTTGCATTCTGTCTTCTTTGTGTTTATGTACATGTATTGGGATTGGGTTATAGGGTTTTGGGTATTACTGTCCTTTTAAATAGAAGTGGGATTTACCTAAATGTACGTATTGTTTTTGGAATTTGCTGTCTTGCCATGTTATCCTTCTACTCTGTAGTTCCTGAGGTTATGCCCCCTTTTTCATTCCTAATATTGATACACCGATAATGCCTCAAGTATATGACTTTTTAACGTTTCCTTAGCGCTGTGTTGTAAAGGTGGTAAGTTCCTTGCATGTATTTATCCATTCTTGAAAAGACTTTCTTAACTCTTTACCATGGACCTCGGGTGAGTCCTTTAACCACCTTGGTCTGTGGCCACTGTATCAGTCTGCTGGGGCTGCCATAATAAAGGACCACAGACTGGGGGACTAAAAACAACAAATTTATTTTCCCCCAGTCGTGGAGGCTGGGAGTCCAAGATCAAGGTGCCAACAGGTTTGTTCTCTCCCGAGGCCTCTCCGTGGCTGGCAGATGGCCACCTCCTCGCTGTGTGCTCACATGGTCTTTCCTCTGTACCTATGCATCTCGAGGATCTCTGTGTGTCTTTTCTTCTTCCTATAAGGACTCCAGTCAGGTTAGACTAGGACCCATCCTAATGACCTCATTTTTAGCATCAACACTTCTTTAAAGGCCCTATCCAAATAAAGTCAAAGTTGAAATCTTGAGGGTTAAGGAGTCAACATATGAATTGGCAGGGGGGTGGGGGATGGACACATTTCAGCCCAAAATAGTCGCTTCTTACTCCCTTTTAGAACTTGTTTATATTTGGAAACATTCAGAAGAGATACTGATAATCCACTTTTGCACTTAAATATTTCTTTTTTTTTTTTAAAGGTTTTATTTATTTATTTGACAGCGAGAGAAGGAACACAAGCAGGGGGAGCGGGAGAGGGAGAAGCAGGCTTCCCGCGGAGCGGGGAGCCCGATGCGGGGCTCGATCCCAGGACCCCGGGATCATGATCCGAGCCAAACGCAGATGCTTAACGACTGAGACACCCAGGCACACTTAAATATTTCTTGTAAAAACCCCACAAAATATCAGGAATTTACCCAATCTCAGAATACTCTTTGGATACTCTTTAAATGTTTAAACTTGGGGCGCCTGGGTGGCTTCGTCGTTGAACGTCCAACTCTTCATGTCAGCTCAGGCCAGGATCTTAGGGTTGTGAGATGGAGCTCCACATCAGGCCCTGCCCTCAGCAGGGAGTCTGCTTGGGCTTCTCTCTCTCCCTCTGCGCCTCCTCCCGTTCATGCGTGCACATGCTCTCTCTCTCTTTCTCTAAAATAAGTCTTTAAAAATAAATAAATAAACGTTTAAACTTTGGTGCAGGAATGCACAATTCAAGTTTTCTACACTGAGGCTTAATCTACTTTTTTAAAAAAATTTTTTATTTTGAAACAGTTATGGTTAATCCACTTACATGTTCGCTGTCTTAGGCCCATTTAATTGGATTTAATCCTGTTGGTCCCTTTGAACTCATAAATGTTACAGTTACATCTCATCACATTTTCTTAAATGATTGTTTCTTTCAAAAGGAGGAGAATAATGTAATTCCTGTTGATCAGCTGGGCCAGAAACTCTTGAAAAAGATAGGAACGTCTTGGAACAAGAAGTACAGAAAACAGTATGGACCACTGCGAAAGGTAATACATGACATCCGTACAGGAGGTCCTATGCCAGGAAATTTTATTATGATCCCTTTGCAACGAAAATTTAGGTGAAAATAAAATCAGTATTTTTATTTAATGGTTAAAGTTCAATTAAGTTACTTATTAAGTGTTAAGTTATTAAGTAATTTATCATAGAATCAAGAAGGAGAAAAAGAAGAGGGGAAAGGCTTGTAATACAACAGCAAAAAAATGTCATGAAGTTCATACCCTAAAGCTCATCATTTTCCTTATAGAAATGTCTTAAGGCGTTCCCACAATTTTCCCTTGATCTTTCTTTTACACGTAATCCTGTTAAATTTGGTGATCACGTTTCCTAAGCTGTGAGATTAGGTGCAAAAACTGAACACAGGTCGAACAACTTGACTGAAAACAAACACAGCAAACACAGCAACACTTAGTAAATATTTTTATTTACTTACAGTAGCAAGGAGCTTACACACTTCAGTAAGTATTTAAGTGCATCTTTCAGTTAGACCACACTTCAGAAATGAGTGTTGCCTTAATGACTCTGAGTCCGCAGCGTAGCTTTTAAGGTTTTCATTTAAAATGATTGGGTCACTGTCTCGGTATCTTAGTCTTAAGCGTGACATTAGCTGTGCAGGTTTTTTAAAAATATAAATACCCTTTATAAGTTTGAGGGAGTTAGCTTTTTTTAATTGTTGACTGATAGTTCATCTTGAATAGAGTTTGGATTTTATCAAATGCTGACTGTTTTTAAAGCCTTTATTCTGTTAATGTGGTGAATTCCATTGACCTTTTTAATGTTGAGCAACTCTTACATTTCTGAGATAAATCCCACTTGGTCATGAAATTTTAATGTATTGCTACATTCATTTGGCCCATATTTAGGATTTTTGTTTCTACATTTACCAGAGATATGAGTCTTTGGTTTTCTTTTTTCGTAATGTCTGTCAGATTTTAGTGTCAGGGTTGTATAGGACTCAGAAGTCGGGAAACACTCCTTTATATATTCTTGGGAAGAATTCTCTAAGACTGATTTTTTTTTTCTTAAATGTTTGGTGAAGCTACAGAGACCTGAAAATTTTTTTATTTTATTTTAATTCCAGTGTAGTTAACATACAGTGTTCTGTTAGTTTCAGCTGTACAACATAGGGACGCAGCAGTTCCGTATGTTACTCAGTGTTCATCCTGATAAGTCTCCTCTTCATCCCCTTCACCTGTTCCCCTGCCCCCCCACCCACCTCCCCCCTGGTGACCATTAGTTTGTCCTCTCTAGTTAAGAGTCTGTTTCTTGGTTTGTCTTTTTTTTCCTTCATTTGTTTTGTTTCTTAAGTTCCACATATGAGTGAAATCATGGTGTTTGTCTTTAATCTGAGTGGCTTCTCTCTCTTAACCATAATACACAGCAGCTCCATCCATATTGTTGCAAATGGCGAGATTTCATTTTTTTTTAATGGCTAAATAATATCCATTGTATGTAAATACCATATCTTGATCCATTCATCTGTTGACGGACGCTTGGGCTGCTTCCATATCTTGGCTATTTGTAAGTAATGCTGCAGTAAACACGGGAGTGCATGTATCCCTTCAAATTAGTGTTTTTGTGTTCTTTGGGTAGATAGAGTAGTGTGATTACTGGATCGTAGGGTAGTTCTGTTTTTAACTTTTTGAGGACCCTCCATACTGTTTTCCGCAGTGGCTGCACCAGTGTGCATTCCCGCCAACAGTGCACCAGGGTGCCTTTTCCTCCACATCCTTGCCAGCACCTCTTGTTTCTTGTGGTTTTTATTTTAGCCATTCTGACAGGTGTGAGGTGATAGCTCATTGTAGTTTTGATTTGCATTTCCCTGGTGATGAGTGATTTTGAGCATCTTTTCATGTCTGTTGGCCATCTGGATGTCTTCTTTAGGGAAATGTCTCTTCAGGTCTTCTGTCCATTTTATAATTGGATTATTTGATTTTTTTTGGTGTTGTATAGTTCTTTGTATATTTTGGATACTAAATCTTTATCGGTTATGTCATTTGTAAATATCTTCTCCTATTCAGTAGGTTGTCTTTTAGTTTTGTTGGTGGTTTCCTGTGCTGTGCAGAAGCTTTTTGTTTTGAGGTAGTCCCAGTAGTTTATTTTTGCTTGTTTCCCTTGCCTCAGGAGACCTATCTAGAAGGATGTTGCTATGATCAGTGTCAGAGAAATTACGGTGCTTGTGCTCTCTTCTAGGATTTTTATGATTTCAGGTCTCACAATTAGGTCCTTAATCCATTTTGAGTTTATTTTTGTGTGTGGCATAAGAAAGCGATCCAGTTTCGTATTTACCACAAAGATACAAATGTAGGGATCCGAAGGGGTACGTGCACCCCGATGTTTATAGCAGCAATGTCCACAATAGCCAAACTGTGGAAAGAGCCAAGATGTCCATCGACAGATGAATGGATAAAGAAGAGGTGGTATATATACACAATGGAATATTACGCAGCCATCAAAAGGAATGAGATCTTGCCATTTGCAACGACGTGGATGGAACTGGAGGGTGTTATGCTGAGGGAAATAAGTCAATCAGAGAAAGACATGTATCATATGACCTCACTGATATGAGGGCTTCTTAATCTCAGGAAACAAACTGAGGGTTGCTGGAGTGGTGGGGGGTGGGAGGGAGGGGGTGGCTGGGTGATAGACATTGGGGAGGGTATGTGCTATGGTGAGCACTGTGAATTGTGCAAGACTGTTGAATCACAGATCTGTACCTCTGAAACAAATAATGCAATATATGTTAAGAAAAAAAAAAAAGATAGCAGGAGGGGAAGAAGGAAGGGGGGGAAATCGGAGGGGGAGATGAACCATGAGAGATGATGGACTCAAAAACAAACTGAGGGTTCTAGAGGGGAGGGGGGTGGGGGGATGGGCTAGCCTGGTGATGGGTATTAAAGAGGGCACGTTCTGCGTGGAGCACTGGGTGTTATGCACAAACAATGAATCATGGAACACTACATCAAAAACTAATGATGTAATGTATGGTGATTAACATAACAATAAAAATTTAAAGAGAAAAAAAAAAGAAAGCGATCCAGTTTCATTCTTTTGTATGTCACTGTCCAGTTTTCCCAGCACTTATTTGTTGAAGAGACTGTCTTTCTCCCATTGCATATTCTTGCCTCCTTTGTTGAAGATTAGTTGACCATGTAATTGTGGGTTTACTTCTGGGCTTCCTGTTCTGTTGAGACCTGAAATTTTTTTTGGAGTAAGGTTTTTTAATTATAGTTTAAATTTCTTTGATTGTATTGTTATTTAGATTTTCTGTTCTTGCATTATTTTGGAAAATTGTGGTTTTTAAGGAATTTGTTCTTTTAGCTATTAAGGCAGATTTATTGGCGTAAAGTTATTCACAGTATCCCATATTCTCTCTAGTGTCTGCAGTACCTGAAGTTATTTCTTCTTTTTCATTCCTAATATTAGTAATTTGTATTTTTTCACCTTTTTTCCATCAGTCTTGCTTGGGGTTTATCAAGTTTATTACACTTTTTAAAAAACAAACTTTTGCTTCTGTTGATTTTCTCTATTGCTCATCTGTTTTCTTTCTCTGATTTCTGCTCTTGTTTTTAATTATTTCCTTTTTCTTCTGGGATCTAGTTTGATCAACTTTTTTCTAGCTTGGTATTCAGTTGTTTTTAAACCTTCTTTTTAATACAAGCTTTTAAAGCTATAAATTTCCTTCTAAGGACTAATTTAGCTGCAGACAAGTCTGACATGTTTTCATTATCATTCCATTCAAAATATTTTGTAATTTCCCTCATGATTTTTTTTGGAACTGTGTTGCTTAATTTCCAAATACTTGGGGATTTCTTTTTATTTTTTTGTTTTATCTATAAGTTGATTTCTAGTTAATTCCCTTGTACTCTGAGAACATGCTGTCCATGATTTTAGTTCTTTTGAATTTATTGAGACTTGTTTCACACTTCAGAATATGGTCTGTGGGGTTGCTAAAACTTCTGTATTCACCAGAAAAGTTATTTTTTGCAGTTGTTGGGTATATTGTTTTATAAATGCCAACTATGTCAAATTGGTTTATAGCATTTGTGTTTCTTTTTTGTCCTTACTAATTTTTCTCTTTTGCTTTTATCAGTTACTAAGGGAGTAGTTTAAATCTCCAGCTGTAATTGTGAATTTGTCCCTTCCCCCTTTTACCTTGGACAGTTTTATTTCATGTACCCTGAATTTATATTATTAGATGCATACACATTTTGGATTTTTATGGCATCCTGATGTACACTGCCCTTCCTTTATCTCTGCTAGTATTCCTTGCCTTAAAATATACCTTGTCTGGTATTAATGTAACCCTGCAAGCTTTTTTGTACAAGTGTGTCTCTTGCAAACAGTATGAAGTTGGTTCTTATTTATTTTGGACAGTTGTGATTTTTAAGTAATTTGTTTTTCTATTTAAAGTAAAATTTGTTGGGGTACCTGGGTGGCTCAGCTGGTTAAGTATCTGCCTTCAGCTCAGGTAATGATCTCAGGGTCCTGGGATCGAGTCCCACGTCAGGCTCCCTGCTCAGCGGGGAGTCTGTTTCTTTGCCCCTCCCCTGGTTTGTGCTTTCTCACTCACTCTCTGTCTAAATAAATAAATAAAATCTTTTTTAAAAAATAAAGTTTGTCAGCATAAAGTTGTTTGAAATATCACCATATTATCCTTATAAAGTCCATAGGAGCAGATGTTATGTTCCCTGTTTCATTTCTGATATTGATCATTTGTGCATTTTAGCTTCCTTTTTCATCAGTCTTGCCTAGGGGTTTATCACATCTATTAAACTCTTCAAAAAAGCATCTTTGTATTTGTTGATTCTTCTCTGCTTTTCTCTGTTTGTTCATCTGTTCTCTATCAGATGATAGTTTGATAGTTTCTTTTAATTAGAATGTTTAGTCCATTTGGTTTTAATGCAGTAATTAATATGTTGAGTTTGAATTTACCATCGAGGTATTTGTTTTTTATTTGCCTCCTCTGTTTTTTGCTCCTTCATTCTTCCTCACCCTTTAGGTTAATCAAGTGATTTTTAGTCTTTCATCTTTATCTCCTCTGTTGGCTAATATATTGCTGTATTTCTCTAATATTTTCATTCTAGGGATTATACTGTACATAAATCAATATTACCAACTACGGATTAATAGTATACCATTTCCTGAACAGTGTAAGATGCTCGCAGTGGTATAACTGCGTTTCCCCCACTCCCATCCTATCTGCTGTTGCCTTTTATTGTACCATTACATACAAATTCTACTCTCTGTTACTTATTTTTATTAATATTATTTTTTTGCTTTAAACACTTAGGCAACTTCTAAAGAAATTAATGGAAAAATAGTGTTTTATATTTATCCATTCTGGTGTTCATTGCTGCTTTTCACACAATCAGCTGTGCATCTAGTATAATTTCAATTTTGATTGAAATCTTTATTTTGCCTTCAGTTTTTTTAAAGGATATTTTTGCTGGATATAAAATTCTAATTTAATAGTTTTTATTTTTTCCTTTCAGCAACTTAAAGATGTCATTCCAATATTTCTTGGCTTCCATTATTTTGGCTCAGAAGGCTAGTGTCGCTTGAACATAATGTATCTTTTTCTGTGCCTGCTTTTAAGATTTTTTCTTTTTTTCTCTGTTTTCTAGCAGCTTAACAATAACGTGTCCTAGTGTGGTACTCTTTGTGTTTATTTGCTTTGTATTAGTTAAGTTTTTTATATGTATAGCTTGAAGTCTTTCTTCAGTTTTGACCATTATACTTTCAATTTGGTTGTCTGCCCCATTATTTCTTTCTTCTCCTTCTAAGACTACAGTTACATATAAATCAGACCATTCAGGATTTCCTCACAAAGCTTAAATAACTGAGGTTTTCTTCTTTTTCTTATTTTTACCTCTCCTTCGACATGGATAATTTACATTGTTCCATCTTCAAGTTCATTGGTTTTTTTTCTTTGGCTCTATCCAGTCTTCCTTCCATTAAGCCCAACTTAGTGAACTTTTTGTTTAGATATTGTAGTTTCCAGCTTTAGAATTTCCACTTAGCTCTGATTGAGAGTATCCATGTCTCTGCTGAAATTCCCTATCTGAACCCACTCTGTTCATCCTTTCCTATAAATTAATTTTTGAAGATCTAATTGGCTTTATTAAGTCATATAAATTAAATATTTTTAATAGCTATTTACTATCATAATATCTGGATTATTTCTGGGGCTCTTTCTATTAACTTTTATTTCCCTTATGAATTGACTGTGTCCTCTCTTGATTATGAATCACACTGTCCTGTCTGTGTGTCTTTTAATCTTATATTGCCTCCCGGACGTTGTGGATTATATCATTGTTCTTTAAAGAACTTTGCATTATGCTCTAACAGGCTGTTGAATCTCCTTGATCCTATGGAAGCTTCATTTTGGGCTTTGTAGCGTGGGTCTGTTGCAGTGTTGGCCTTAGTCCTAGGGGAAGGCGTGGTCCTTCCTCTTAAGGTTAGAAAACGGTGGCCTGGGGGCAGAATATGGCCTGCTGCCTGTTTTTGTGCAGCCCTGAGCTAAGAACTATCTTTATGTTTTTAAATGGTTATTTTTTTTTTAAGTTGTCATAGGTACTTAACGTAATGTGCTCTAGTTTGCCTCTTAAGCTCACTAAGCCTGAAATAGTTACTATCTGGCCCTTTACAAGCTTACCAGCCCCCGGCCTAAGGGCATGGCCCTTCTAGGATTTCAACAGAAAGCCTCAGATGTCTGTCTTACGCCTCTGTCTTGTCAGAACTCAGTTCCCTGTTCTTTCTACCCAGAAATCTCTGCTAAAATATCTGTTCAAATCGTGAATCTATCAGCTATTGCTTTCTGTGGGGTTTCTTGCGTCTCGGGCTGTCCATGTACCAGTCAGGAGTCAGTCAGGATTTGAGGGGGATTTGGTGATAGATTCGGAGCTCCTTAATGCATCTCCTTCGCTTTCGCTTTCTGGCCTCTCTGTCTCCTCAGCTCGGTCTGATTCCCGCCCTTGGCTTGAACTCTCCCACCCTGCACCGCTATGAAGGGGGAACCAGGGGCTTCACGTAAAACTCACCTGGTTTGCGTCCCTCTTGAAGAATTGTGTGCCCTCTGCCTCAGCCTGTTTCTGGTTATTCTCCAAACACTTGTTTTCATTATTTTGTCTAGAGTTTATGATTTCTTATCAGAAAAGTTAGTCCAGTAAAAGTTCTCTGCCATTACTGGGACCAGACTGCTGAGGTTTGAGGCTGAAAAGAATGAATCCTCACTTCTCAAACAAAGGAAAAAAATGGCTACTCTCTGATTATCGTTATTTGGTTGTACCTAAGCAGTTAGCTGCAGCAGTGTTCTACCATCTTTTATACACAGTATTAACAATATTGTCTTTGGGT
This sequence comes from Zalophus californianus, assembly GCF_009762305.2. Classification (NCBI taxonomy): domain Eukaryota; kingdom Metazoa; phylum Chordata; class Mammalia; order Carnivora; family Otariidae; genus Zalophus; species Zalophus californianus. Next base: position 188,622,699 of record NC_045597.1, on the reverse strand, counting down.
CATAGACCTGTTTCCTTCTGTTTGTGATAAAACAGTACTTTGATTAGAGCATTGGCGCTGCTGCACATTATTTCCATCCAAGTGGAAAATGAGAAAGTCACCTTTCCATATTGATTGATGGGCTAAGCAGATGTTGCATATGCCTCCCAAGTGATTTTCTCTATAAAGTAAGTTCGTGCTGAGAGAAGAGGCGATGCAAGGCCACACAGCAATCAGGGAGTGAGAGGAGAAGAGTAGAGATGGAAAGGGGGGGTGGGCAGTAGGGAAAAATGCTTTTTTCTTCTTACTCCTTCAGCTAGAACTTGAGAAATAGTCTTTGGGATTAAGACATAAGCTTTCTGTGCTTCGATTTCCTGAGCTAACCTGTCAGTTCCCTGGACAGACAACATTCGGTTTAGTTAATGTTACGTGAAAATGTAGGCTTATAATTATGACTTTATTCCATCAGAGTTTGTATGAGTTGCTAGTTTTAAAATTCTCTCCTGTAGTGCTTTACTGTGTGAGTGATTGCCTTTGTGCTTTGTTTGTTTAGATTGCTCTAAACATCTCAGAAGGGTTTGTTCTACCTAATCTGTTTTAGTAAAGTTCTTTTTAAAAATGGTGTTACTGAGGTAGAAATAACATATTTTTTAGATTGCAGCATGGCAGCTTGGTCCCTTGATGTGACTGTTAGACTGTTTAACAGAGAGCTCTCTGATTTTTATTTAATATTCTACCATGACTCAAATGGATTTTTTTTTCCTCCTAGCTGGCTAGGGCAAAAATAAAGGTGAAGTTCAAATATCTAGTCACAGAAAGGAAGATGTAGATTTTTTATTGTGTCCAATTAAAAACAATTTTTTATTAACCTAGTATTTGTTTTTTGTCTCTGTATAGTTCTTACAGCTTCATTCCCAGGTATTTCTGCTCAGTTCAGATGAAAGTACAGTTAGTCTATTGAAGAACGGTTCTCTCCGGGCTGAGTCTGATTTCCAAAGGAATGATCAACACGTTTTCAAGACACTTACTTCAGAATCCCCAGGATTAAATGATAGAAACTCCTGTCCCCACTGGTTTGATATAAATGATTCCAAAGTCCAACCAATCAAGGAAAAAGATATTGAACGGCAGTTTCAGGGTAAAGAAAGTGCCTACATGTTGTTTTATCGGAAATCCCAGTTGCAGAGACCCCCAGAAGGTATGGAAAGAGAATTATTCCTATTTGTTCAAGTTGGTGATGTTAGAAGATAAATATTGAATGCTATTTGAATTTTTACCCTTGTAAAAGAAAGTGTACTCTTGGAACATTTTTAAATATTTTCAGGCTAACAGTAAGAAATACATTATGCCTGGGTGGCTCAGTCGTTAAGCATCTGCCTTCGGCCCAGGTCATGGTCCCAGGGTCCTGGGATCGAGCCCCACATCGGGCTCCCTGCTCGGCGGGAAGCCTGCTTCTCCCTCTCCCACTCCCCCTGCTTGTGTTCCCTCTCTCGCTGTGTCTCTGTCTGTCAAATAAATAAATAAAATCTTAAAAAAAAAAAAAAAGAAATACATTATGCCAAAAGAAATCCAATAATCTGTCATTTTATATTTTATATATCTATTTTATTTTTTTCCCCTTCTAATGATATAAGGCCATAGTTGGTGTTTCAGATTTGGTTTTTCTTGGATTGCATAGTGGTTTCTTGTGTGGACCAACCTGCGTACGATTGCCCTGTGCTTAGGCTTGGCTCTGTCATTTGACCATGTGTTTGTTGCCTTTGAGTTGTAAGTGGCCTTGGTCTTGTTTTCACGTGTGCCCTTTTATTGCCCTCTTTTTTTCTTTCCCTCAAGGTAATTGATGTGTTTTATGAGCAGCTGAAGTATCTTCAAAGCATTCTTTGTTAAACCTGCTAAGACAGCTCATACCAGGCAGGCTAAACACTGAGACCCACCATGATAAATTTTTTAATTGAGATCACTAACATGAATCAGTATGTAAGACTTTGGTCACTTCCCAAAGTCTACTCAAAAGTAAAAAATCCTAACCAGGAAAGTTCCTTAGATAGAGGCCTATCTGTAGTTACAAATGAGGACACTGTTCTTAGAAAATGAGAATAGTAATCATTTTTATAAAGAATAAGAAAAAGAAGTTACTAATTTGCATGTGAGTCAAAGGAAATTAACTTTATGGCTCTAAAACAATTACATAATTATTTTGTTTAACAAGAAATTCTAGGCTTTATTTTTCTGACAGGAGAAAAATGTAGTCGTGGCTCCGATAAAAATATTCTGAAGCAGAATTCAGAGTTATAGAAATATATATTAACAAAAAGAGAATATGTTCAGATGGGGTATTGTCTTTTTCCCTGCATTGGATTTTAGTACACGCATGTTTTGACTGTACTGGATGGTAATTTTCCATTTAGCTTAGGAACTGAATAAAGGTCTGGCAGAGATCTTGATGGAGTCTTTGTGGGGATAATGGGACGGAACTTGGCAAAATGACTCTAAAATCCATCTGGAGAGGTAAACGTTCATGAAAACCGAAGAAGGGCCTGCCAGAGGGAATTAACTGCATCAGTAAAACCTCTTAGTAGAGCTTCAGCCGTTCAGACAGTGCTGTGTTCATGCAGAGAGGTGGACACATCACTGGACGGAGGAGAGCCAGCCCAGAAATCCACCCAAGAATTTTTAAGATTTTAGGGGCTCCTGGGGGGCTCAGTCGTTGGGCGTCTGCCTTCGGCTCAGGTCATGATCCCGGGGTCCTGGGATCGAGCCCCGCATCGGGCTCCCTGCTCCGCGGGAAGCCTGCTTCTCCCTCTCCCACTCCCCCTGCTTGCGTTCCCTCTCTCTCTGTGTCTCTCTCTGTCAAATAAATAAATAAAATCTAAAAAAAAAAAAAAAAGATTTTAATCCTAGGTAAGGTGATTTTTCAGATAAACGGGAGGAGAGTGAATTACTCAAGAAATAGAGCGGGGAAGTTGGTTAGCAGCCAGTCACTTGAATTAGCAGTCAGGGTAGTCAGGTGACTGTAATCATCACTTGAATGAAGTTTGAGTTCCTTTAATGTTTATGTTAAAAAGGAACCTTAAAATGTATAAAATATATATTTCTGATAAAAAAGTAGAGAAGACTTCTCTGGGCTTAAAAGCAAAGAAAGAAAAATTAAGGAAAAGTGTTACAAACCTTAAACAATATAAAAGGCAAATGACAAGCCTAGTGGGAAACAGCTAAATATATGACAAGTTTATTTCCCATCTGCAGAGTGCTTTTACAGATATTCCATTGTGCTTAGTAGAAAGTTGGGAAAAGGATATAAATAAGCAATGTACAAAAGAAGAAATAGGAACAACCAATAAACTGGAAAAAAAAAAGAATCGGGCGCCTGGGTGGCTCAGTCTGAGTAAGTGTATGCATTTGGCTTAGGTCACGATCCCAGGGTTCTGGGATCAAGCCCTGAGGCAGGCTCCCTGCTCGGTGGGGAGTCTGCTGTCCCTCCTTCTCTGCCCCCTCCCCCTGTTTGTGCTCTCTCTCTCTCTCTCTCTCAAAAAAAAAACAAAAAAACAAAAAAACCTAAAACGTAATCAAAAAATAGTAATTGAAACAGCAATGAGATATGCCACTTTTTTCCTACCAAGTTAAATGTTTTTGTTAATCTTGTTCTTGACAGTTGGCACTTCCTCTACAGCTTGTAGGTATATAAAGTCCTATAACTAGTTTGGTTATATGTATTTAAAAACCTTAAACCAGTAATTCTACTTCTGCAAATCTGTCTTGAAATAATCAGAGCTGTGTGTAAAGATTCATGTTCAAAGATGTTCGTTACTCCCATTATTTTATAATACTGACTAGAAATCACCCAAATACCTACCAGAAAAAGATTGGTTAGATTAATTATGCTATTTATAGAATGAACTACTATGCAATCATTTAAAACTTTGGAGAAATACAAATATGAAGTGAAAAAGCACATTACAGATTTATTAAATACAATCCCAGTCGCTTTAAATAAGTGTGTGCACAGGTGTGCGTGTGTGCATGCGCACGCATGTGTGTGGGTACGTGTGCACACACAGACACATTGTGTAGGTATAGAAGAAAGACGAGAAGTACATATAACAAATTTTAGCAGTATCTCTTGGGAACGGGATTATAGGTAATAGCTATAAAAATATCTGTTATATTCTAGAATTTTTATGGTGGCAATTACTACATTTGTTATCAGGAAGAAAATAGTGGGTGTTCTTTTTAAAAAGTATATTTAAAGAGAATTGAAGAAATGGAATTCTTCTAGCGTGGCATGAGGAACTGTTTATCTTCCATTTGTTCTAATGTTTTCATTTTTCAGATGGGAAAACTGAGACCCACAGGAAGTTAGCATTCACAAAGATAGTTAGTAGAGGCTTCCTAGCTCCCAGCACATACTTTCTAGATTCCCAGCAGCCAGATTCCATTTCGTCAGCCCAAGTTAATGAAGTGTTCTGTTCACAGCTCGAGCTAATCCAAGATACGGGGTTCCACGTCATTTGCTGAATGAAATGGACGCAGCCAACATTGAACTGCAAACAAAAAGGTAATTTTAACTTACTTTTAGAGTTTGAATGGTTTTTTTCTGGAGAACGAGGATCTCATTTAGGTCTTCAGTCTTCAGTCAGGAAAATTAAAAAGGAAAAACAACTTATCAATGCCCGTGTCTATGTAGCTGCTGAATTTTTGTAGGCAGAGTGTCTTACTTTGAAATCATCATTATCTGTGAGAGTGAATGAAACAATGTCACATAAATGGCCACTGCTGAGTAGGGATGAAGCCTCAGAAGCCTGGAGAAATCAGTGAACACCTAGGACGCTAAGTGAATTGTATCCTGGCCCGTGATTCCAGGTGATTCCCGAGGTGCAGAGAGAACCTGGGTGAAAGTCACCCCTCATAAGTTAAGTAGTTGTGGGGACTGGCCCATAGTGATAGAAGACCAGAGGCGGGCAAGAGGAAAGAATGTGGATTCTGCAAACTGCCAGGCTTTGTGTCAGTCCGGGCAGAAACCTGTAATAGGTTATCACAGGCATGGTTTGTGAGGACTTGCTGATCTCATCTTCTCTTTTGAGGTCTCACCTTGGACCCTGAGGAACTGTATCTTTATTTGCTCTCTGCCAGGGTCAGTGGGGCATTGGGTTAGGGAAGTGGATGTTCTCATGGCCTCCTTGTGGACCCACGTGGCTGGTTGATTATGTAGCCAGGATGTGTTCAACATTTTTATCATTGGCTTAAAACTGGGGGAAAAAAGGAGCAGGTAGATTGAATGGCAAACCATTATCAAAGGAAATGAAGACACTAAAAATATAAAAACTAGGATAAAATATCTTAAACAGGCAAAACTGCGTGAGTGGGTGCGGACTAGCAGTGGGTGTTCACAGCCACAACCAAAGGGGTTTCGCCAGCCAGCACTAAGCTTTTTAATGCGGCCATCAGAAAAGCTAGTGCTGCCTCTGACCACATGAATAGAATTGTGTCGGGAGTATCCGAACAGTGGCCATGGCCTCATCCAGCTCTCCTGGGGCCACACTGCCTCGAGCGGAATGTCGGGCAGCGGCTCCTGGACAGCCGAGCGGATTCAGAGACCAGCTGCCAGCTCTGGGCCGCCGCTGAGGATGTTCGAGCTGGGGAGAGTAGACTGGAGGATCGTGAGACCCACTTTAAATATTCTACAGGAGAGTTGAGGGGCTCTGGTGGGGGTAAGGAGGAACTAGAAGTTCATGAATCTGGCACTTACAATTACAGGAGGAACGGTTTCTAGCATATTTATAACTATATTCCCATTGTTGGAAGATTTTGAGTTTCGATACTTAGAGAAACGTTGCATGGTGTATATTAAAATTGATTTTCCTTGGAATTCGTGGTGGCAGAGCTGAAATTTAGCTATTCATTGAGAAACTAAAATGAAAATTTTGGAGCATGGAAGAAAAGGACATTAATAATTACTTAGGTAGAACAGAGAATTTATTTATATTGTAAATCAAGTATTTTGGGTTTGGGATGAAACCGTGTTACAAAAACAGAGCATTTATGTATTTTTTATGCCTCTTTAAAGGGCAGAATGGGATTCTACAAACAATAATTTTGAGTTGCATCTCCACCTGGGTCCTCATTATCATTTCTTCAATGGGGCTCTGCACCCAATCATCTCTCAAGCAGAAAGCGTGTGGGATTTAACCTTTGATAAAAGAAAAACTTTAGGAGATCTTCGACAGTCAATATTTCAGGTAATTTAGCCTTGCTTCCTCTTAATTTAGACATTAAGGTCCATCTCAAGCTGGATTCTCCTTTTCAGAAATCCTGTTTAGGATTCAGCTATTTAGTTTTCAAAGCACGTAAGAACACCCTGCGTCCCCCACTCCTGAGGGTGACCCAGATGTTCTCTCCTCACTTGTACTTCTTTTAGAGAGGCTCCTCTGCACAGGCGGGACCCACGCTGTCCTGCCAGCAGGCTTTCGGGGGACAATCAAGCCTGGTACATTGTATTTTGGGGAGAGAAAAAGGATAAGGCTGTTTCTTTTTCGGAAAATAAAAGAAAATTATTTTTTGGAAGCAGTAAAAAGATAAGCATGTTGCTGGAGCACCTGGGTGGCTCAGTTGGTTAAGTGTCTGCCTTCTCAGGTCATGATCCCAGGGTCTTAGGATCAAGCGCCAAGTCTGGCTCCCAGCTCAGTGGGGAGTCTGCTTCTCCCTCTGCCCCTCTGCTCATGCACGACCTCCCTCTCTCTCTCAAATAAATAAAATCTTAAAAAAAAAGGGGGGGGGAGCACCTGGGTGGCTCAGTCGTTAAGCGTCTGCCTTCGGCTTGGGTCATGATCCCAGGGTCCTGGGATCGAGCCCCGCATCGGGCTCCCTGCTCCCCTGGAAGCCTGCTTCTCCCTCTCCCACTCCCCCTGCTTGGGTTCCCTCTCTCGCTGTGTCTCTCTCTGTCAAATAAATGAATAATGTCTTAAAAAAGATAAGCATGTTGCCTAAAAACAAGAACTAAAGAAACAAAAGCAACTAACGTTTCTCCCTTTCCTAAGTATAGGGTAGGATTTATTACTAAAATTGTTCAGGGGAGGAAAATACCTTCTGTTGTGCAGTAAAAACAAGCATTGTTGTAAATCCTTGCATCCAAGTAATCGATCCAAGTGTGTTTTAATGACAACGGTAGTGCTGTTCATTTTACTTATAGAGCCTTCAAATAAATTATGTCCTTTGGTTCTTTAATCTCAGGGTAAGCTAAAGGCAAGCTAATCCCATTTTAAAGGTGAAAAACTTGTAATTTAGAGAGATCTAGTGGCTTGCAGTCAGACTGCAGCCCTGGTCTCCTTACTCTTTCCGTCCTTTTGGTCATACTTCTTCACCTCTCACTACTTCCTGATCAATGAAAAGGAAAATAGAAAATGTAGGCTTTGGGGCGCCGCGCCTGGGTGCCTCAGTCAATTAAGCATCTGACTCTTGAATCAGCTCAGGTCATGATCTCAGGGTTGTGAGATCGAGCCCTGAGTCGGGCTCCGCACTTAACAGGGAGTCAGCTTGAGATTCTCTCTCTCTCCCTCTGCCCCTCCCCCTAGCATGTGCACGTTCACTCGTGCTCTCTCACTCTCTCTCTGAAATAAATAAATCTTAAAAAAAATGTAGCCTTTTATTTTTTGCAGAAATAAATGAATTTTCTGGCAAACTCATCAATCCCCAAAATTATTCCTTTCTTTTTTTCTATTTTTCTCTTGTACAAAGCAAAGCCAGCCAGTTTCTTTGTTAACCTTAGTTGATTTGAATGATATTTCAGTTTTGGATTAGTATCAGGATTTCTAAAATTTCCTAATGTTTCCAAATTTTTGCATTAAAAGTTCATCCCTGAGCCAGTCCCACAGTGTTGGTGTAAGTGGGCATGGGGAGCTGACCCTGTCTAGGGGGCCTTTCAGATGGAACAGACCTGTTCACTTTCATAGGTTTTAGATTCGCTCCAGTCTGCTTTCTGGTGTTTGAAGTGCACATCTCTGTTATCTTAGAAGTAAGCCCCTGGCAGGAGGCTGCAAAACTGGTGCAGTTAACTAATCACTTGTAAAGAGGAAATTTGTTTTTTTTTAAAGATTTTATTTATTTATTTGAGAGAGAGGGAGCGCATGAGCTGGGGCAGGGGCAGAGAGGGAAGCAGGCTCCCCACCGAGCAGGGACCCCCATGTGGGGCTCAATCCCAGGACCCTGAGATCATGACCTGAGCCGAAGGCAGACACAACCAACTGAGCCACCCAGGTGCCCCAGGAAATTTCTTTTTAAGAGAACTACCTTGTGCTACTGTGGAAAGAGACAAAACAGGACTGACTTTATGGGTGATGATATTCTGGTGAGATGACCAGTCCCCAGAGTCTTGGCTCTAGAAATTTAAAAACAAATCCATGGTCCTATAGAAACTGGTAATGCCACTTTTTGAATTTATGATGCAAAACATTCCTTTCAGATTATTGAGAATTTTGACATGTGCTAGAGAGTCCATGTTGCTTTTCCCTGAATGGTGCTAATTAATTAAACAAATGATTTTTGCTCTTTTGGACAAAGATTTCTGGGCTGGCATGTTGATCAGTTTGCCTTCTAATAAAAGTGGTCTTCCCATAAATTAAGTACAGTTGTTCACCAGCATTCTCCAGTCACTAATGGATGAGCTTGACCGTCTTTGGATTTGGCTAATTTAGCAACGAGTGATGTCTTCTTGCCACACTTTTGGTGTTAGGTGGGATGGGTTTGCTAGCTCCCCGTATCATCTAAACATATGAGAAATAGTTCGGTGGTGTTCTTTTACCTGGAAATGTGATACTTATGTTACTTCTCATTGTTCTCTTTTCTTCCATTAATATTCTGTAGCTGTTAGATTTTTGGGAAGGAGATATGGTTCTTAGTGTGGCAAAGTTTGTACCAGCAGGACTGCATGTTTACCAGATGCTTGATGGTAAGAAAATATTAAAACACTGCGACTCATTTCCTATACTTGTATTTTGTGGGTTCATTTCCAATATTTGTATTTTATGGATTTTCGGCTCTTGGCCAGTCTTTCCCACTAACTACTACTTTCTTACTTAGGCTGTCATCACATGGTCAGTTTTCAAACAAATAATTTTTCTGATTTCTGTGGTGTGTGAATTTTGCAAACATAGAAATATTTTCTTTTTTTTTTTTTTTTTTTAATTAAAGCTACCTCTCCACCAAAACAATTTTTTAAAAGGCTGTGAGGACACCTGGGTGGCGCAGTCGATTAAACATCCAACTCTTGGTTTTGGCTCGGGTCATGATCTCGGGATCGTGAAATTGAGCCCCATGTCAGGCTCCAAGCTCAACAAGGAATCTGCTTAAGACTCTCTCTCCCCCTCCCTCTGCCCCTGCCCCTCTTCTCTCTCTCTCTCTCTCTCTCTCTCTCTCTCTCTCTCTCTCAAACAAATCTTTAAAAAAATTTTTTTTAATTTTTAAAAAAAATTTTTTATTATTGACATATGTATTATTTGTTTCAGGGGTACAGGTCTGTGATTCATCAGTCTTACACAATTCACAGCGCTCACCATAGCACATACCCTCCCCAATGTCTATCACCCAGCCACCCCATCCCTCCCACCCCCCACCACTCCCGCAACCCTCAGTTTGTTTCCTGAGATTAAGAGTCTCTTATGGTTTGTCTCCCTCTCTGGTTTCATCTTGTTTCATTTTTTTCCTCTCTTCCCCTGTGATTCTCTGCCTTGTTTCTCAAATTTCACATATCAGTGAGAGCATATAATTGTCTTTCTCTGATTGTCTTATTTCGCTTAGCATAATACCCCCTAGTTCCATCCATGTCATTGCAAATGGCAAGATTTCATTTTTGATGGCTGCATAATATACCATTGTATATATATACCACATCTTCTTTATCCATTCATCTGTTGATGGACATCTTGGCTCTTTCCATAGTTTGGCTGTTGTGGACATTGCTGCTTATAAACATTGGGGTGCACTTGCCCCTTCACAAATAAATCTTTTAAAAAAAATAAAAGCCTGTGGAATTTTTTTTGTATTACCACAGATTTTTTTAGCAAAATGGTTTCAAACCATTAACATCTTGTTTATATGGCTTGATTTTTTTTTTCTCCCAAAGTACTTGGAGAGCTTAAAAGTTTTTACTACCCGTGAATAACAACAAAGCAATGATGATAGCAGCCACGGTGACATACATTTATTTGGGACTTCACTGCACCACATCCAGAGATAAGTTTTATATAAATTATCTCATTTGATTTTCGCAAAATTCTTTTACCTGCATTTCCTAAACAAGAAAACTAAAGCATGGGGCCGCAGTACACAGACCAGACAGCTGATTAGTGCTGGGGCTGGGGCCATGTGCTGCCTGAGCCTCCCTTCTGCACGCAGTGTCCGGTTTGGTCAGCACCTCCCCTGCTCTCGTGCTCACAGAGCTTCCGTAACAACACGGGGAGATACTTACATAAAGTGAAAAACAAACAAACAACTGAAGAGTGTAATGAAAAGCATAAAGATAAAAATCTCAAATAATACCAACATAATAAATGCAATTACTGCCTTTTTCTTAATTTTCCTTGATGAGACTGCTGCTTCAAACAAATATTTAAGTGTCTCAGCTCTTTCTTTAGTTGTTTTTGGTGATTGTGATGAATGGTCTCACCGATGAGCTCATCTTCTAGGGGATGACATGATGCTGTGTGAAATGGAGATTGCGGACGGGGAAGACCTCTTTGTATGGAATGGGGTGGAGGTAAGAACGGATTGAAGAAATATGCATGATGGTTTTTGATTTTTTTTTTTTAAGTGTCATTGTAAGAAAACTTTATTCAGCGTCTGTGAAGGCAACTAGATACTAGAAAACACCTGAAATGTCTGACAGGTTTTAGGTACAGTGTTAGTCGTATGTTAAGGAGATGTTTGTCGAGTGTGTCTGCAGTGCCAGAAGCTCCCTATGAAGGTGCGTAATCAGTCTGTCCTTCAGGCGGTCCTGTGTACATAATCCCACCAACACAGCTGCTGCAGGAGGGTTCTGCGCATGCTCCCTGAGGGAGTTCAGGAGGGGGCAGGTAGCTACCCTGAGTTAGGGCAGTGACCTGCAGGAGCGGAGGGGGTTCTCCAAGTCAGGAAAGGGGCGAGCAGCATCTCACCCACGCTGTGGTCTGTCCTTGGCCCGTCTCATGTATTTCCAAGGCTTTTTTCTTCTTTTCTTTTCTGCTAAGGCTTTATTACCACTGCTGAGGACACGTACATCTCTGTCTCCACTCCACATTGCTCTCCTAGAAAACAAAAGAAGGCTAAGAGAAAGTTTCAAAGGAAAAATCTAAAGTTCTGATACATCTAAGACATTTCACTTAAAAAGAGAAAAAAAATTCTCTAAGAGTAGTATTTTTTTTTAAGATTTTATTTGAGAGAGCGAGAGAGAGAGAGAGCATGAGAGGGGGGAGGGTCAGAGGGAGAAGCAGACTGCCTGCTGAGCAGGGAGCCCGATGCGGGACTCGATCCCAGGACTCCAGGATCATGACCTGAGCCGAAGGCAGTCGCTTAACCAACTGAGCCACCCAGGCGCCCCTCCAAGAGTAGTCTTTTACCGTGTGATTACGTTGACCTGATTTTGGCAAATAGAAACTATACTAATGGTTGTATTGATACTATTGTAGGTTGGTGGCATCCAGATTCCAACCGGGAGTGACTGCGAACCTCTGCTCTTAAACGTTCTTCATTTAGCAACAAGCAGCGAGGGGGAAAAGTGTCAGCAGTTGGTAGAGTCTCCACACGTCTTTCCATCTAATGCAGAAGTGGGCGCCGTGCTCACCACCCTGGCGGTGCCCGTGGGTGTCCTCTTCGTCAACGCCACGGACCCTGCCGGGGGAGAGAACTGGGTCGCTGTTCCCAAGGAAGACCTGAAGAAGACGTTCAGAGAGCAGGGCCTCAGGAACAAGAGCTTGGTTCTCGTTCAGGATTCTAGAGATAACAGGTACCCTGCTGAAACATAAGAGAATTCCTTTTTGAGTTATTTTAATGATAGTTCTGTCGCTTAGAACCCGAAAGCTTTATTTTAATAGTGATCATAGTTCAGTATTTTCCTTTTGTCTCTGAACATTGTGTCCTGGATATCGTATACGGGAGTGTTCTGGGTTAGGCAGCTTGGAGGAAGATGATATTATGATGTAATTTTTTTTAATTTTTATTTGTTGGTAAATGAGGTAACTAAATAATGTAGATATAGATGAGATATAATCCAGGTTAGTTGTTTATAAAGCGGAATCTTGTCAAATGAATTCCAATTAGCACTTCCTACAAAACTGAAGGCACATTCACACAAAGAAAGTTCCTGAATCTTTTCATGAGGAGGATAATAAGCTCTAGCTAGATTTGTCTGTTTTGTCACAAGTCTCCCATAAGGCAATTGAGTTTTTCATATCATCCTTTTTCTGAGTCTTGAGACCCTCCCAGCTGCCCAGAGAGGGCAGGTACGTGGGGGATCACGCTCTTGAGCCCTGTGAGTCACACTGGAAGCTCAGAAGTGCCGCCTGTCTCCATTTTGTCATCCACGTCTGTTATGCTACATTTCTGTGGTCAGTGTGTCCTACCCTGTAACCTCCCGGTTTCCGTATATTAAAAACTTGAAGTTGCAAGCAACAAATCGTTCCGTGCTTGAACAGTCGGAGTCTCCATTTTATCATTCATAGTGGCTGTGACCCAGAGGCAGAGCACTTGGAACAGTCTTTATTTTGTATTTATCACTCTTTTGGACAAGTGTTTTCCAGGCGTTTATTTCTGCACTTTGTTTATTTAATTTAAAAGTTTATTATATGTCCCTTTATAAAAAGTAATACATGTGGGGCGCCTGGGCAGGTCAGTCAGTTAAGTGTCGGACTCTTGATTTCGACTCAGGTCGCGATCTCAGGGTTGTAAGATCGAGCCCCGCATCGGGCTCTATGCTGGGCGTGGAGCCTGCTTAAGGTTCTCTCTTTCCCTCTGCCCCCCCCCCAAAATTAAATTTTAAAAAGTGTAATATAGCATGTATTAGGACTTGGGAAATACAGAAGTGATGACAGGAGGCCCCAAAACAGTGTCCACTGTGCAAGGGGCAGTCACTCTTAGCTTTCCTTCTGCCCTGAGCACAAATAATTGTTTGGTTTTTTTGGTTGTTGTTTTGAGGGTTTTTTCTTTTGAAGCTTACTAATGATTATTTCATGGACGGTTATATCCTGCTCCCCCCCCGCCCCCGTGTCTGTAGACCCGAGGCACGGCTACGTAGCAGTGGGTGTTGATGTAGCTTACCTAACCATGCTCCCGCGCCAGGCAGTCTGTGCAGGGGGGAGGGCAAGCCACCGGGGCTTGTTTCCAGCTTGATCGCGTCCTGACAGTGCGACCCTGTGCAAGTCACCTCATCTCCCTCTGCTGTTTCTTCTTCTGCAAAATGAGGGTAGAAATGAGTACCAGCTTCCTAGAGCCGGAGGGTGTGGGCATTCGGTGCTTAGAGTTTGCACGCTTTTGGTAGAAGATGGCCGTGTCGTCCTCAGTGTCCTCATGCAGTCGCTCACCACTCTGCGTGGGGAACATCTCTGTGCTTAAAACTTTGCTGCCTTGGGGCGCCTGGGGGGCTCAGTCGTTCAGCGTCTGCCTGCGGCTCAGGTCATGGTCCCAGGGTCCTGGGATCGAGCCCCACATCGGGCTCCCTGCTCCGCGGGAAGCCTGCTTCTCCCTCTCCCACTCCCCCTGCTTGTGTTCCCTCTCTCGCTGTGTCTCTCTGTCAGATAAATAAAATCTTTAAAAAAAACAAAAAACCAAAAACTTTGCTGTCTTTAGGATGTAGCCCTGGGTGGAACAGCTGAAATACAGAGTAGCATTGTGTTTCGGGGTCTCATACACACTCTAAAGAGGGCTTCTCTGCCTGAGCATTCAGCGCGTCTGTGTGAATTAGAAAGCCACTCCTTCCTCCAGACCCTGTACCACTATGTGGAGGAAAATTTTGTTAGAGTGAGACACCGTACTTGTTCTTGTAGGCCATCTGCTGTCGTAAAATAAAACTATAATAAACATAGAAATATGCGACGTGTACGACGGGCATGATATACCCCTTAAATATGGCACTTTTATGTAGTGTCTGTGTGTACAGCTGTGCATGACTGTCCTGTTATTAAGCTGAATCTAGATCCTGGGGGTGGGCTTCTGGCATCAGTACTCTGAAAGCTCGCTGTGGGATTCCAGTGTGCAGGCCCAAGTCAGCAGTGGATTACTCCGTGACGACACTTCTCTTTGAAAAATGTGGCAACGCAAAAAAACAAAACGAAAAATGTAACAAATTATTTGTATAAGTCAGAGCATACTTGGAGTCCTGAAATAGACTCCATGCACAACTGCCTAGCACTGCCCTAGAAAGATAGCTTTCTTAAAGCCAAAAGCCAGCTCAGTAGACCTTGGTCACCTTTAATTAGTCACATCAAAGCACACATGCAGAATTTTGGAAGTGGTACCTAAGGAAAAGTGTTAATTTTCTGATCCTTTCTGATCCATAGAAGCGCTGTGTAGAGACCCATTTTTTTAAATGTCTTTATTCCTACAGTTTGTTGCTCAAACAAGGGAAATGGTTCACTGGTATGAATGAGATCAACTGGCTCCAAGTTCAAAATTTATGTGAATTAGAATCCGAAGAGAAGCAAGTTAAAATATCAGCAACTGTGAACACAGTGAGTAGATTATAGTTCAAGTCTGGTGGACGGTTTTCTAGTTTAACAGTGTTTGATTTAAAAAGCAGTATGTGAAATCTTCCAGAACGCTTGTCTCAGTGGGCTTCTAGGTCTTAAGAAATCAACTTTTTGGGGTACCTGGCTGGCTCAGTCAGTAGGACACACAGCTCTTGATCTCAAGGTCATGAGTTCAGGCCCCACGTTGGGCATAGAGCTTACTATTTACAAAAATGTGGGGGGAGGAAATCAGCATTTTATTGTTACTATTTGATTACCTCTTGCTTACCTGTATTAGCCCTTGGCACGTATCAAGAAAATGTGTGCCTTTTTTCTGTCCGAGGCTACAGTTAGAATGTAGGCTTTTACCTGGAATCCTCTAGCTTTGATAAATATAAAATGCTATTTTTCCACAATCTTTTCTCTATTTTTTAAACCAGGCAAATATGTTTTGTTTTTGTGTTGTGTTGTTTTTTGGTGCTTGTTTTTTTAAGCTTATCTTAAATTATTCTGCATCGTACTCTGTGCGCTCTAAAATCAGCTGCTCTTAAAAGGGAGTCCTTCAGTTTTCCACTTGAAGACTGTGACCCTGGTTTCCTTAAACATCATTCTGGGAAACATCTCTTTATATTCACGTGGTCTCAAGTCATTAAGTTTTTTTTTTTTTCTAGAGCACCAAAAGAAACCTATTAGAATGTTTTCTATAAATA
Source organism: Zalophus californianus (assembly GCF_009762305.2). Classification (NCBI taxonomy): domain Eukaryota; kingdom Metazoa; phylum Chordata; class Mammalia; order Carnivora; family Otariidae; genus Zalophus; species Zalophus californianus. The sequence goes on along the minus strand of NC_045597.1, from coordinate 188,607,323 downwards.
TTCTAATTTCTTAGGGTGCATTAGTATTGGTTGGTATGGCAGATCTGCCACCCTGACCCTAAGTGGGAGGCTTTGGTGAAGTCCAGTTACTCCAGTCTCCGTTCCTTCTTGGTGCTGTGTGGGGCGCTGCTGGGAGGGTCCAGTCCGTGATCGCTGACATCACTTTTACCCCTGAATTTCCCATGCCCTAGAGGCAGTTAGCCTAAACTAAAAAGAAAAGAGAGAAAACAATCTAAAAGTAGTTTAAATAAAAATGTTAAATAGTGCCCTTGGATTAGTGTTGCCCATTTTTATATTTTTTTATGCTCACTTGTCCTAAATTTATCATTCTTAACCTAAAGAAATACGATTAACTGCATCTTCTTTTGTTTGCTCTCGTTAGAAAAGTTAGTGTGGGTTTTCAAGCTTTTTGCCTTTGTAGCTAGGATTGTTTCTTTAGCTCTCGGTCTTTCTGTTCTGGTTATCATCGGTTTGGTAAAGCCTTAACTGTTAAGATCCCAGTTTTTGGTTTTAACTTGGAAGAAGAAGGAAATGAATGTCAGAGATGGAAAAAAAATCTTTTTTCAAGTAGGCAGAAACTTCTGTCCAGTAACCGGTAAGTCTGCTGAGCTGTGTATGCGTTCACTGACGGCCTCGGCGCCCTCCCCTCCCGTTGGGCTCACACACACAGTCACTAGTTTATTTCTCTGTTGTAGGTGGTGTTTGATCTTCGAATTAAAGCCATAAAGGAACTAAAATTAATGAAGGAACTAGGTAATCACTTACATTTGCCCTCGGGTTTTTTTGGTTTAATTTAGTTTTGATTTTTGGTTAAAAAAAAATATATGGCAGTACAGGGATGCGTGGGTGGCTCAGTCGGTTAGGCGTCTGCCTTCGGCTCAGGCTCTGATCTCAGGGTTCTGGGATGGAGCCCAGGGAGTCGGGCTCCCTGCTCAGTGGGGAGTGTGCTTCTCCCTCTGCCTCTCCCCTGCTTGTGTTCCCTCCTTCCTTCTCTCTCAAATAAATAAATAAAATGTTTTTAAAAAAATAAGGGAGTATAGGGAAAGTTCATGCACCTACCACCCCACATGGACAAATGTTAACATTTTGTCATATCGTTATTGTTTGAAACATTGCAAATAAAGTTAAAAATCTCTATGTTCTCCTCCTCAGACCTCTCCCTCTCCCTCCCCAAATGCAGCCAGTATACCTGATTTGGGTGTGTTCTGTATGCATTCATACTGTTCTGTTTATATTATGCTTCCTTATACAGGTGTATATATATGTGTATATTGTATTTTCACATTTAAATTCTGTCACACAGAATATAACATTCTGAAACTCTTCACTCGGCATTAGGTTTTCTTTTTTTTTTTTTTTTTTTTTTTTTTTTTTTTTTTAAGATTTTTATTTATTTATTTGAGAGAGAGAGAATGAGAGATAGAGAGCACGAGAGGGAAGAGGGTTAGAGGGAGAAGCAGACTCCCTGCGGAGCAGGGAGCCCGATATGGGACTCGATCCCGGGACTCCAGGATCATGACCTGAGCCGAAGGCAGTCGCTTAACCAACTGAGCCACCCAGGTGCCCCGGCATTAGGTTTTCTTTAACAGCTTTATTGAGGTATAATAACTCACATACCATCAAACACCCATTCTGTGGATAAGTCAGTGATGATTAGTAAACGTACAGAGTTGTACAGCCGTGAGCACAATCCAGTTTTAAGACATTCCATTGCTCCAAAAAGATTCCTCGGGCCCCATTTGCATTCCAAGCCCCAACAGCCACTCATTTACTTTCTGTCTCTCTAGACTTTTCTGGACATTTTAAGTAAATGGAACCATATAATATGAACTCCCTCGTGTCTGACTTCTTTCACTTAGCGTACCAGTTCTGAGGTTCATCCATGATTTAGTGTGTATCAGAAATGTGTTCCTTTTCATTGCTGACCAGTGTTCCGTCTATGGATGTATCACATTTTGTTTATTCATCCACCTCTTGATAGACATTTGAATTGTTTCTAGTTTGGAGGTTTTATGAATAATGCTGTTATACACATTTGCATGTAAGTCTTTGTGTGGACATGTTTTTGGTTCTCTCGGGTAGATCTGCAGGATTGTAGTTGCTGGGTCATATGGCACATTTGTGGCTAACTTTATAAGAAACTGCCATTCTACTTTCCTGAGTGGCTGAAGCATCTCCGTCCCCACTAGCCATGTGCTAGCATTGTGGTTTCTCCACATCCTTGCCAGCATTTGTATCTGTCGTCTTGACTGTAGCCACGCTAGTGGTAGGAGTTACTCTCACTGTGTGTTTAATTGATTTTCCTAATGCAGTGGTGGTGAGCACTGTTGATGTGCTTACTGTCTGTGTATCTAAAGGATTCTCTTAAGAAGCTACTAGGACTAGGAAGTTTAACAAGAAGTCAAAGTTAATACACAAAAATCCATTGTATGTTTACTAGCAACAGAAAAAAACTGGAAATGAAATTAGGAAAACATTTTAATAGCATAAGATATCATGAAATACTTGGGGATAAATTTATTGAAATATGTGCAGGACATATACACTGACAAGAAAATATCCCTGTGAAAAGTCAAAGAACATGTAAGTAAGTGGAACGATGCACCATGTTCTTGGATCAGAAAATATGACATGGTTAAGAAGTGAATTCTCCCAAAATCATTTTGTAGATTCAGGGCATCCTCACTCAGAATCCTAGCGGGGGTGGGTGTGTGTGTGTGTGTGTGTGTGTGTGTGTGTGTGTCATTTTGTAGATTCAGGGCATCCTCACTCAGAATCCTAGCGGGGGTGGGTGTGTGTGTGTGTGTGTGTGTGTGTGTGTGTGTGTGTGTGTGTGTGTGTGTGTCATTTTGTAGATTCAGGGCATCCTCACTCAGAATCCTAGCGGGGGTGTGTGTGTGTGTGTGTGTGTGTGTGTGTGTGTGTGTGTGTGTGTGTGTGTGTGTGTGTGTGTGTGTGTGTGTGTGTGTGTCATTTTGTAGATTCAGGGCATCCTCACTCAGAATCCTAGCGGGGGGTGTGTGTGTGTGTGTGTGTGTGTGTGTGTGTGTGTGTGTGTGTCATTTTGTAGATTCAGGGCATCCTCACTCAGAATCCTAGCAGGGTGTGTGTGTGTGTGTGTGTGTGTGGTGTGTGAAATTGACAAGCTGATTCACTTTACATGGAAATGCAAAGAACCTATAGTATCCTAACAATTTGAGGGGAGAAGAAATCAGAAGAGTCACACTGCCTGATTTCGGGATTTACTCTAAAGCTGTAGACATCAAGACAGTGGGTCCTAGCATGGGAGCAGACATAGTGCAGGGGTCAGCAAGCTGTCTAGGCCAAAACCTGTTTCTGTGCCGCCAGTGAGCTAAGAATAGTTTTCACACCTCTAAAGGGCTCCTTTTCTGCAATAGAGACTGTATGTGGTTTTTGAGCCTAAAATATTTACATTGGAACTACCTTGGTGCAAATAAATGAAAGTCCGTTGACTTTCAACAAAAGTACTAAGGTATTCCCATGGGGAAAAATAGTGTATTTTCAACGTAAGGTGCTGGACCAATTAGCTATCCATGGATGCAAAGATGAACCTCTAGCTTTGCCTTACATCATGTAAAATACTAATTCAAAATGGATCATAGACCTAAACGTTAAAACCATTTCCATAAAATTTCTAGGAGAGAATTTATGAGAAAATCTTTGTTACTTTTATCATAAGGAAAAGGCTTTTTTTTTTTTTTTTTAGTTAGGACTCCAGCACAAACCGTAAAAGAAGAAAACTAATAAATTGGGCAATATCAAAATTTAAAACTTCTGTACTTCAAAAGGCATCAAACTGGGAGGAAAAAAATTTGTAGCACGTTTGACATAGACTTGCATCCAGGTTGTATAAAAAAAAATACTTGTAACTTAAATCAGAAGAGAACTCAGCCCACACGGGGAGGACACTTGACAGAAGAACCCCTACCTGTGGACGACCAGTAAGCACAGGAGAGATGCTGAGTGTCATTAGCTCCGGAGCTGCTTAGCTGTCAGACCGGAACCGCAATGATACACCACTGCACACCCAGTGGAATGGTTAGAATTGAAGGCCCAACAAAACCAAGCGAAGATGTGGAGCCGCTCCCACATACTGCGGCGTGAGTGCAAAATGGTAAAGAGTTAGCTTGCTTATTAGGAATTTAAACATTCACTTACCCATCCTGGGTGCCTTACCCAAGAAAAATGAAACCATATCCTTACAAATGAAACCATATCCTTACAAATACTCTATGTAAATGTTCATAATGGAAAGGTGGATACAGTCCAAAAGTCCATAAGGCAGTGAATGGGTGAGCAAACTGTGTCGTATCCTAACAACAGGAGGTTGTTCATCAACACGAGCTTCAAGCTACCACCTGCAAAACACGGGTGACTCTCAACGCAGAAGCCGGACACAAAAGAGCACATACTCTTATGACTCCACTTACGTGAAATTTTCAGAACAGAAAACGCATGCTTTAGTGACAGGGGCAGAAAATTGGATTGCAGGGGGAGGCTGACTGCAGAGTGGCGTGAGGGAATTTTGGGGGGTGGTGCAAATCCTATCTCGGTGTGCTGGTGGTTGCTGAGTGTTTAGATCAGACTCTGTACACTTAAACGGGACGTGTTTTATTGTAACTTACACCTCAAATTGATTAAAAGCGTATGGTTTATTAAAATGAATAGTTCATCATCTTCCCGTGAAACAGGTCTCCCTTCTTTCACTCTTGCCCCCGTCTGAACCGATCTTCTAGCAAGTGATCTTCTTAAATGGGGGCTAATGAGATCGTATCACCCCCCTGTTCAGTGCCCTGTAGTGCTTGTCCATCGCACGCAGGCTCCTTCCTCAGCCCAGCCTTGAAGAACCGGCCTTGTCTGCCCATGGCCTGGCAACCTCCTGTGGCCCCCTGTCCTGCCTCACACACTGTCCATGCTGGCTTTCAGAGGTCCTAGCGCCCCAGTGCCCCCACCGCACCCCTCGGCACCCCACTGCTCTGTGGGGTCCTCTCCCTGAACTCTCTCCTCTTCCCTCCTCTCTGCTGACTTCAGCCACCCACTTGCCCTGAGCCAAAATGTTACTTGCCGTCACCCCTGGGCGCGCAATCTCGGCTAACATCTGTTTTCTTCTCCTGGTACCCCCTACGCTCGCACCTCGCTGCCTGTGCTGCGTGTGGCGAAGGCCCACCTCCTCCGCCAGACAAGACAGGGCAGAGCCCGTGGCTGTCTCCCCTCACTGCCATGCTGTCGGCTTCTGGTGCGGCGCCTGGCACAGGGAAGACACAGTTTGTGAACTGAAAGAGTACTTTAAGGAGGCAGTGCTGAGATGCATTTTTTTAAACTGAAGAACTCTTCGTAAGCGGTTTCATTGGTCGGGAAATGTGTATTAGAATGGTTCGCTAGCTGCACAGTACCACTGTGTAACACGTAGAACTCTGGAATCTCGGCGATTTGCTGTGGTCTGGTAAGAGTGCGGACTCAGAAGGCTCCCGTCATGCTTGTCCTCCCGGGAGGCCTCACCCCTCCTCCCAGCCCCCCACTCCTCTCCCGCTTTGTAAGGATTCCGTTTGGACTCAAAACCTGGAGTGCTCCTTCCCACAAAGCCAGAATCTTCACACCCGCAAAAATAGGGCCCACTGGCCCTAATCCGTTTAAAAAGCATAAAAATCACCTACCATATTTTACATAGAGGCAGTCTGCACGAATTTCAGTCACCATGGCTCATTACATAACATCAGCCGCCCAACAGCGTGGTTCCAATGTCTGCTACGCTGGATGTGAACGGAGTAATTGCATGAAGTAAAACTTTTGCTACCAGCTCTTCAGTCCACAGGTCGCTACGTAAATAGCAGATGTGCATCAGGGTCCGTGACCGATCACCTCCCTCTAGAGTGTCTGGTGTTCAGTGCACCCGCAGCCAAGGGTGTGGCCTGTTGTCCCTTTCTCCCACGGTGAGCCCACGTGACGTCTTGCGGCTCATGGCTAAGCGACTCACTTCCCAGGGATGAAGGTGCAGCCGAGAAACTCTAAAGAGACCTAGAAGAAGTAGCTGGCTGGGGTAACATCAGCACTGCTGTCTCTCCGGAGACTAGATATGCAGCCAGGGGACGTGAAGGGACGTGAGGAAAGCGGTTGTGACAGGACGACGATATCGCTGAGCAGGTGATGCTGGCAAAAACCCTCAACATCCAAGGAGCCTCCGGCAGACCCTTCCCGAGGTTGAAAGCACAAAACAGGAAATTTGGGAAGCAGAGCAAACTTAGAGGATGACGGTTCGCTCGGGGATAGAAAAGATGCTCACTTGGTATTGTAAGCTCTACGGCAAGAAGCGAGCCCTGTGTAAACCAGACTTGATGTTTTTTACCAAAAAAAAAAATTCTTAAATGTTTCTAGTGTTTTAACTTGCAGTGCAAATACTAATTTTGCAATTTTTTAAATTTGTACATGTGGCGTGGACGGAGATTTAACTGTTGTAACCACGGTGTTGAGAGGTCCCAGGGCAGCTGCGGTGTCCTCACAGTGACTGAGCTGGCCTCACGTGGTTTCAGCGTGGTAGGCCTTCTCGTGGCCCTGTGCGAACTGAAGAGCCTGTACTTGTGGGGGGGGGGGGTTGTGTTTTTGTTTTTTGTTTTTTTTTTTTTGATTGATGGGGGTTTTTTGTTTTGTAGCTCATTGTAGCTTTCTGCTAATTGTAACAATAGAGCAGCTCTAGTTTTTTTGGTGCGCTAACTGGCTTCTTTTTATTTGTAGCTGAGAACAGCTGTTTGAGACCTATTGACAGAAATGGGAAGCTGCTTTGTCCAGGTAAATCTTCATGGTAGCTTTCAGATACTGACACGCACTCACACCATCGATCTTTCTTATTTAAATGATGGCTTCCAGTACCTAATATCTTTAAATTCCATTTTAGAAACTAATTTATTGGACATCTTATTGTCCCAGTGCTGTCTTCACATAGTACAGAAAATTGTAAGCAGAAATTCAAACACTTCTGTTTTCTAAAGGAAAACACCGATCTTTCTGATGAGCTGATCCTCATTTTAGGCAATTGTTTTGATCGGGTTGTATCTTTCTAGATTCATTGTCAAAGTGTTTGCATTGCTCCTGTTACTGTGATAAGGGTTGTAGAATAGACTTTGTTCTCACCTCTGCATCCTGTCATTAGACTTAATTAAGTGATGGTCACCACAGCAGCTTTGAACGTGGAAGGGGCTGGTCCATCATTGATGAATCAATTCAGAATAGCTAGCTTTTAATCCATGTAAACAATGGCTCTTTGATTCTTACTAAGTATGAATCCAGAACATTCGTGGCTGTCTCTTATTTCTTAGCATTGTTGTACAGATAGGGAGATATATCCTAGAGGGTGGAAATTGAAAATCACACATAACTATAATATAGGTCATCCTTTTGCATGGAGTACATCTCATATTTTTTCGTTCTTGACATTCTTGATTTTCAAAGGAGGGCTGATACCAGTATATTATTTTGCCCAGAGAGGTAGGAATTAAGAACATTCATCCTGTTCTCCAAATTCTTTGTAGTGCCAGACGGGTACACTTTGAAGGAAGCAGAACTGAAGATGGGGAGTTCACTGGGACTGTGTCCTGGAAAAGCACCAACTTCCTCTCAGGTAACGTGGTGTCTGCCTGACAGAACGAGATCAAGCTTCCCAGAATCGGGAGTTCTTAATTTCGTGATTCTTACCTTAAATACTGCACCCAGTAATCATTTTTCTCAGAAGTTTTTTCTTAAACGATACCTTGTATGTTAGGCATACAAAGAACCATCTAGTTTTTTGTGTTTACATCAAAAATATCAACGTCAGAGCATGTTCACAAGGTTCTTTTTCTGTGAGAGTTTTGTGGTTAAGGGGGACTTTTGAAGTTGAGTGGCCACCTGTTTGAACCACCCCATTTCAGAAATTCTAAAAAGCACCCCTTTTCCCCACGTTGCGCCATCTGACGGCAGCAGCTGCACTGTTTCTCCTTCTTAGTGGCACAGAAGGGGGTGAGGAACAGCCAGCAGCATCTCAGATGTAGTGAAATAGAGCGTATGGATTTTGGACTGAATTGTTCTCTGCAGTAATACAATGGTCTCACAGCAGCTTTGTTCTGAACCGGTCCTCGTTTTCTGTATAAAGTATTAGGTCTGCCAGAAGCCCTGTGTGTTCAGTAAAGTTTCATCACAGTCCAAAACCCACAGGGTCCTTACCGGCAAGACTCTGTCTCGCCGGAGCTGGACTCCTGTCAGGATCCCTGTGGTTCCCGGATGCACTTCTTTAGTTTCCCAGCTACCTCCTCTTTAATTTGTTCTTCCCCTGAACATGGCCACGTAGGAGTACATGACACGCTGGGAGGAGGAAAACGTGACAGGTGAGATGGGGTTCGAAAGGAAAGGGAGGGCCGTAAGGAGCCGAACTGACAGGCGATCAGATTCCCTGGACAGAAAGTAAGAGCACAGCCAAATGACAGAGGAAACCCGGTGAATGCTTACAGCGTGTGGCCGGTCCCCTTGAGGAGTGACCAAGAGAGAAGTGAAGATCATGGTGGGGTAAATAACATCTGGGAGAGAGAAACAATGATCTAACACCTGTGGGAGTGGAAACCCACATAAAGCATGCTTACATTTCTGGGTTGTCGAGACTGTTGCTTAAATTGCAACATTAAATTACCCAGCGTCTTTGTTTTTATATGATAGGAGATTTTTACTACACTTTCATGGACCATGAGCTTTTCTTTTTTGGAAGCAGGTAATATATTTATAGAATTTTAAAATTTAGATTAAATTGCATTCATTGATCTTAGCTGTTCCTGTTTTTCACTATGGGGAGTGATGTTCAGCCTGGTACAGAGATGGAGATCATAGTAGAAGAAACAATATCTGTGAGAGATGTAAGTAATTTTACTTTTTCTGGTGTGGGGAGAGGTCTGTGGGCATATGGTATGGGGAGCCATGGATTTTGAGGTCCTGAGGCTAGGGTTCACATAACATACTTTAGAGAATTCTGTGCATTCACTAAAAGAGTAGTTTTGGGAACTTGAAAATTGGTGAACAACCCAAATTTTTAAAATAAGATTATTGGGGGCCTGGGTGGCTCAGTTGGTTGAGCGACTGCCTTCGGCTCAGGTCATGATCCCGGAGTCCCGGGATCGAGTCCCGCATCGGGCTCCCTGCTCAGCAAGGAAGTCTGCTTCTCCCTCTGACCCTCTTCCCTCTCGTGCTCTCTCTCTCTCATTCTCTCTCTCTCTCAAGTAAAATCTTTAAAAACTAAATAAGATTATTATCTTTTTTTCTGATTATCAGTAATACTTGTATATTATAGAAATTTGGGCTACATAGAAATGGAGTAAAATAAAAAATTAAAACCCCTCATTATCCTTTAATGCACAAACATTAACATTTTGGCATATTTCCTACTGGTGTTTTTAGGTTATGTACATACATAATCACACCCCCGGGCATGAATGTGTGTGTGTATGTATGGGGTAATAATTATGTTAGCATCACAGAGAACTAGGACTTTCAGTGTTGGAAAATGGAGAGACACATAGCATTGGGGGAGCTGAGTAGAGCCTGTACTCCTGAATTTGAATCAGAAGAGTCAGAATGAACTTGATGTTTGTTTTTAAATTTTTTTCTACCTCTTCCCCCTGAAACAGCTTAGACACAGTGACCAACCTGGTGGGAGCAAGCACCCCAGCACCCAGATTGTGGTTGCTAAATACCGCTCCCTCCTGGAAGGAATCAGGGCTTCTTGGAGTAGCGGCTGGGTCTGTATCTAGGTCAGGAACGTGTCAGGTGAGCCTGGAACATCTTATCCTGACAGAAGCAGTAAAGCTAGCAAAGATTGCTGGGGTGTGCGGAGAAACTCAGGAGCCACCTTCAAGAGGCTCCTGCTAGTCACAGATGAGACAGTTTGAGCCTTCGTGGGAATAATAATAAAACTGATTACTATGCATACTTAAAACCACGAGTTCATAAGGGATCCTAAAAAGACCCATCTTCACTGGTTACGCAGAGTGGATGCTGGGCAACCATAAGGAGAAGGGTCAAGCATTTATCCTGTGTTTCTTTTGGAAGCTATACTGAAGGGTAACCAAATAGATAATGAGAAGGTGTTTTGATAGACATATCTCAGCTAATAAAAAAAGAAAGAATTTTAAACTATCGCAGTTATTTTAACTCCTAATGAATTAATGTGTCTAAACAATGATCCTGAAAGACTACTAACAATCCAAAAAGAGTAAAACACGCACACATTACAGTAGTTCAAAATGATACCCATGCTCTTCTTGCCAAAATAAAACAAAACGAAGTGGACCTGAGCTCCTAGGTCTGAAGGTCAGTTTCTAAGAAGTACAGGGGGATGGGGGGACGTGTTACCGCAGCCCAGGGCCACCGTCTGCACAGTCCTGAAGGGACTCAGGAGACAGGAGGGGCAGGTGCAGTGTGTGCGCTTTTATTTGGCTCTTGATACAAACCAGGAAAACCTTAGTTGCAGTGTAAGAGAGACTAAGGGAAGTGGTGGGGGGGCAACTGGCTGACTCAGTTGGTGGAACATGTGACTCTTGATCTTGGGGTTGTGAGTCTGAGCTCCATGTCAGGCATAGAGATTACTTAAAAAGAAAAAGGGAATATGAACACCAACTGGGTATTTGTTATTAAGGAATTCTTAAGTTTTTTCAGATGTCGTAATTGTTTCAGGCTTATGTTTTTTAAAAGAATGTTTATCTTTTAGAGATGAGTGCTAAATACTAATTCATGATATGGTAGTTGACATCCTTGCCTCAAAGCGCCTGGGGGCAGGGGGCAGGACAGGAAGTGGATGGGAATGTGGCACACAAGACGGGCCACGGCAGTCGTGGGGGTTGGGTGATGGGTACCGACGGCCCACGTCTACCACCCCCTCTGCATGTGTTTGAAATTGTCCACAGCGAAACATTTTTAAATTTTTTTTTTTTTTTTTTTTTTTTTTTTTTTTTACTTCTTGTTACCTGCTCTAAATATTTTCCTAGCTTTTCATTTAGCTTTTAACTTTTTGGTGCTTTTCATGTCAAAGACAGGAGGCCACAGAACTTTTCAGAGGAGCAAAGTGTCTGTCTGTCTGTCCACTCTTGAGCCCCCTGCGGGCAGACTCACTCCCTTCCACGTGGCTGGGTCCCGTGAGCAGTGCTCCGTTGTCCTCTGACGCGATCTGTGCCTCTCTGGGCCTTGAAACGCGTCTGTCACTTGGCTCAGGAGGACCACAGCTCCTCGGGGTCCCTCCGCATCACAGGCCCAGCCCTCCACAGTTTGCTCTGCGCTCTCTATCTCCCTCAGGCTGGACCTCGGCCCTGCGCTCTGTGCTTGTGTGACCAGCTGCTGCTGGGCTGTCTGACAGCCGTCCCCCTGCTGTGTGACCCCCGGCCTCTCGCACGCACCTCACGTTTCCCTCGCCCGTCGGTGGTGGCGGCTCCATTTCTCCGCTCGCTCGGGCCAAAACACCAGGGAGTCATCCTCGATTCTTTTCTGTTTCACATCCAGGTTTTCAGGAAATCTCCCGTCACAGTTCATCTAGGATCTGACCACATCTCACTCCCTCCACTGCCACACCCTGGTCACCTCTCCTCTGGATTATTCCAGCAGCTTCCTGATGGATCTTCTTCTTTGCAGCCTGGCATTTCCCCAGGGTCTGTTCTTACAGAGACGTCAAGTGGTCCCTTCCCTGCCTGTTCTCACAGCCCTCGTGTGCTTCCCCGTGTCTCTCGGGGCCCCAGCCAGAGGCCCCGAGCGCTCGCTCCGCTGGGCCACACTGGCCCCCGTGCTCTGGTCCTCCCCAGCACACAGCCGAGGGGAATGCCCGCCTGTTCGTTTTTCTTAAGTAACGGAAGCTGTCCTCGGCTGCAGCCTTGCTCCCATTCCCTGTGTTTTACTGGATTGTGCTCTCATTGCTGGCCTTTTCTAAACAACCTGTAGGTATATTTTAAAGTCTTTCTTATTCTTAATCATACAAGTAATCGTGGACTTATTCTTTAAACTCCAGTGGGGTGGGTTATAGCTAAAAATCCTCCTTGATCACCAGCCTACCCTAGCCCCTCAGCCAGACGTCTGCATGGTCTCGGGATGGTGAGATCTGACCGCACCAGCGAGTGTGTGTCCTTCTAGACCTTTGATGCACCCATAACGGCTCAGGGACAAATGAGCTGGACTTGTTCGTGTGCTTTCTTTTAAATCATAAATGGGGTCACACTGCATGTATACTAGAACTTTGTTTCACTTCAGATTTATAGAGGTCTTTTAAGACTAGTGTGTATAAATCCATTTTATCTTTTAAGACTTATAGTTTAAGGGTTCCTCTGTTCCTGGGTATTTTGATCCTTTGCTCTTTTTCTTACTCCAAGCAGTACAGTAGTAATCTTCCTTATTCTTGCTTCCTTCTTGCTAGTGTAGTATAATTCAGGTTTTATTTACTCTTGCCGTAGATTTATAGGTAGGCAAAAGAGTAAGTTTTCCCCCCCAAGGAAGTTGGGAGTTTCTGATTTTATTATTGTTATTTAAACTTCTGTTAATCATGTGTCACGGGTTACTATGTGCCATGGGATCACCGCTGCACGGATCTCTCCCTGAGTTTACAGGTGACCAGTTGTATCTCTTGGGTGCTACGTAAAGGCTAATCTCCTTTTGTAGGATGCAGAGGTTAATGTGTATCTATGAAACCAGCCTAATCAGTCATATCCGGTCCAAACCACAGTGTTGGTCCTCACGAGCAGAAGGTTGTGCTGCAGACCTGGACGTGGGTGAGCGGAGTCTACGTCTCGGATGCAGACACCTGCAACATTTTTTCCCCCTCCTGGGTTGGCCCTTCTAGCTCTTAGGAAGCCGAGCTTCCTCAGTTCATCGTCTTAACTGTGTACATCCTTACCCCTTCAGGAATTATTAAATCTAGCAAGACAGAGAGGCCCAGGGTCTAAAAGGGGCATCTCTCCCAATACTGTACCTCAGAAACAGAGAATTAATGAACGTGGTTTCTCTTTTCTTTTCTTTTTTTTTTTTTTTTTTTTTCCTGAACAGTGTTTGAAGCTCATGCTGGAGCAGTCTGGCCTACCAGGTAAGTTCCAGACCATGACGATGTCACTGATCTCTGTCCTAATATGTTATAAGTTATGTCTTTATAGTAAGGGCCTGATGACAGCCCTTCAAACGTGTTTTCCTCCAGGTTTGTCTGCACACACATAGTGCGTGCTCCTGGTTCCTGTGTGCGAGCGAACAGAAAGCTAGCTGTGGGTTAGCTGCTGCGAGTACAGAGAACCTAGGCAGGCCCAGCACGGGCACAGAGAGACGAAGCTAGGACCTCTGCCCTCTGGAATTACCCAGGCCCTTCGCTGATGTTTTTCTTTTTAACCTCATTGATGCAGAATTGCAGGCCATTGTGTTTCATGCCAGTATTTCTGTAGTGTACATTAGGGAATGTAATAGGAATGAAAAAATAAATCCAGGGTGTCTTTGAAGTAGCTCTCTGGGGTGGGGGGGGGGGGATCATGTGAGAGGGCTCCCAGGGGCGTCACACGGCTCTCCTTAGAGTGCTGGCTGTCAGCGGACCGCGCTGAGCTGAAACCGAGGCGGCGCTACCGGAAGGGAGGTTACAGGCCCTGCACACAAGGCACCCTTCTAGGAGCCAACAAGCCTCCGTGCAGGGACCAACACCCATCCCCATCCCACAGATGACAAGACAGAGGCTGAGAATGGTTAAGGGTTTACCCAGAGTTGTACAGCGAGTAGCTAAGCCTCTCTGCCTTCAGGACCCGCGTTCTTCCTTCCACGTTATGCTGCGAAAAAGGAACGGTGTTCACCTTTAACTTATTGGTGGGGTTTTGTGTTGTTTTTTAAACACACTTAAGGGGCGCCTGGGTGGCTCAGTCGGTTAAAGCGTCTGACTTCGGCTCAGGTCGTGATCCCAGGGTCCTGGGATCGAGCCCCAGCTCAGGCTGCCTGCTCAGTCTGCTTCTCCTTCTCCCTCTGCCTCTCCCCCTGCTCGTGCTTTCTCTCTCTCAAATAAATAAATAAAATCTTTAAAAAAACACACTTAGATTAAGTTAAATATTAATACAGTTCTTACTGTATTTAAAACTAGAACTAATGGTAAGAGAGGGCCTGCAAAGAACAGCGTGGTAAGGATTTACGATCTGTGTGGCCTGTGCGGGATCTAACACAGGCCGTATTAGACCTGTGTTCACTTCTTTGGCTGTAACTTCTCTTGGCGGGTGGGGTGGCTGACTGTTTATAAGACATTGCTTTTTTTTTTTCCCCCAATAACAAGGATTTCCAGCTTTTGCTTCATTCAGCTTCTGTCTCCGCTTCAAAAAATTTCTTTCCCATTTCATCAGTATAGCAAGCATATTGAGAGAAGTCTAATTAAAGACTATTTAACATTCATAAATGTTCGTTTATACCAACTTTATTAAAATGCTGTTTCAAAAACACCGTTTTTGTTAGATTAACTGATAAGTGGATAGGAACAGTTTGGTTGTGCACATTATCAGTTGCTAAGAGATATTAGCCTATACTTTCAACCAAGACCATGAAATAAAACAACTTCATAATGATTTTAGAAGAGATTCTGTGCCTAGACATACAGATATCTGTATTCCATGTGATGTGTGTGCACGTGTGAATGATAAAGGTATAACGTAAACGTTGTGTAATCGTAGCAAGTGTTAACCTGTTTGCAAGTAGCAGATCTTGGTGGAATAGAGAGGAAATTAACCAAATTGGAGGAACCACCTAATTTTTTTCATGCCTGGAAGAAAGAATGTACTTTAAAAATTAGTTAATAGTTATTTGCTCAAATCCCATTTGATATTCGTTCATCCAGAAGGGTCATTACTGACAAACTCTTAAAAACATATTCTTAATTTTTTTTCATCCTGATTTTGATTCTTTGACAGGAGACACGTGGCATTTACGAAAAATGGACTGGTGTTACGAAGCTGGAGAGCCTTTATGTGAAGAAGTAAGATTGTTACACATTTTGCTCTTAGAAATGACAGTGTTTGTGTTTCATCCAGGATACTCACCCTCACCCCACTGGTGAATAAATTCTAGAGAAAACTTTAATTTTTTTTTAGGATACAGAAGTCTGTACCTGGTAGGTCTTTGCTAAAGTCAGAGGGAAAGTCTTAGCCTAATGGGAATGTTTCTCACATCTGTGTTAAGTCCTCTTTTGACTTAAGAGTATGTCCCTAGAAATAGTAGTTGCTCATGAGAAGGTAGAGAACTTCAGAGAACAAAAGACATTTGTGAAACAATGTGAAGATACACTCTGAATTTTGAAACCTGAATATTTTCATCGCCGTTTCTCTGTAAGTTAATGATGGCAGAATTCATCTTACCAAAAGTCAGTCACTTAGGCTCGGATCGAAACTGCATCTCTAGATCCAGCCAAACTCTCTGGGTAGCCTTAGGAACAGTATTATCACAGGATAGTTGGACTCTGGTTAACCATCTTTTTACTGATCCAGATAGCGTCACACCTTGCTGGTCCAAACCCGGGGCCTTAGAAGTGGTCCCGAGGTGAAGCTCAGGGAGAGAGCAAGCTTAGGTACTTGCGTCAGCCGCGCTCCCCCGAGTCCTGTTGTGCCTGCTGTCCGGTAACAGCCGGTGGCATTGAGCATCAGCAGAAGGCTGATCTAGGCAGGAGGACTGGGCCTTCCCCCGCAACCGCTCTGCTCTCTGGGGCCCAGTGAGTCCGCGCAGAGAGGCGCCTCTGAGGCTCGGCCGGGAAGCTGACTGCCCAGAGTAAGACGCAGACCTGACAATCCCCAAGACGTAGGGTTTGGAGGTCAGGGAGTGTGTCTCGTCGTGTGGTTTCCGTGTGGTTTTCTTCTCTCCTAATTTCCCAAATTGGAATCAAAACAATTCACCTAAAAGCAAACTTACTATCCTCAAAACTGGCTCCTCTTTGCAGAGATGATGCTGTTTCCCGGCCTGGTGTTTTCAGGCTGCAGTGACTCTTCCCCTGCTCACCTGTGGTCCTTCATATTTGCTCTCGGCTTTTCCACTCCTCCCTGGCCCTTCCCAAGGCTGGCCGCCCCGGCCCAGCTTTTTTCATCTTTTTTTTTTTTGGCCTCTACCTAAATTACACCCAAGTGGCTTCCCCAAGTCCGGTGTTCCAACCCACTTCGGTATATCGTGCATGCAGCAGCCGTACTGGTCTTTAAAAACCCCTTCTCAGAAAACTTGAGTGGCTTTTTTAAAAAGCAGCTAAAAATTCCTTTAGTTCACAGCCCTTCCATCTGTGACCACCCCTCCAATCTAGCTTCCTGTCTTGTTACTCTCCAGCTGGTGCTCTGGTCTGTCATGTCTCTGAGCTCTTCCCCTTATTCTGGACTTGACCTTAACCCTGCTCTTCTTTTCGTCAGAATTCTCTCTCGTTTCCGCTAGCTTTCCGCATCCCCCCGAGCCTTCAGGCCTAACTACTATTCCGTGCTCTGTGGCTCCGTCCTCCTTGTCTCATTCCAGCTCCCTCTCCGCAGAGCCTTTGTGATACTTCCGGTTCGTACCCTGTAACTTAAGAGAGAATGAGGTAGTGTTATGTAGTCTTAGTTAATTTCCTGTCTCCTCGATACCTGCTTTATTGTTTCTTTCTTTCTTGAAAGGGTTATAGAGGTTTAAAGAAAAGATCCAGGGGTCTTGTTTCTTCCTGTCAGAAGTCATAAAGGAATTTCTGTTTCCCCAGGACGCAACCCTGAGAGAACTTATGATATGCTCTGGAGATACTTTGCTTTTAATTGAAGGAAAACTTCCCCCTCCGGTAAGGTTTTGCTTCTGATTGACATTTTGTAAATAACAGTTAGTGCTTCCTGATGACACAGATGATATATTCTCCTTGTGGGGAAATGCAGCCAGGCATGGAGAGAGTGCTAGGATTTGGGGTGAGTTCTCTAATCAGACAGCTGCCGTATTTTACATCTTTATAGATTTCCTTCTTATAAAAGCAGTTTATGTACCGTTTTATTTCCTGCTTTTCGTATTTCATTTTAAAACCTGACTGCAGAATCCAAAACCAGTCATCGTATCCAGGGTGTGACTTACCACAGTTTAATTCACATACCCCCAGTGAGAAATTTAGCTTGTTTTAAATCTTTTGTTTTTGCACATAATACTTAAATAGAAATCCTCCTCAAGATTGTTCCAAAGTCAAAATTAACAGGTCAGAAGGTATGAACTTTTTAAAGACTAGATGCTAGCTCTGTGTTGCCACACTGTTTTTCCAGAAAGCCACACCAAACCGATAGCTCTATGAGCTGCATACGAGAACACTCGTTTCACTGCTCTTAAATAAACCCTACGGATTACCACTATTTATTAGGTTATTTTTAAGGTGGACACAAGTAAAGATGAAAGTTAAAAAAATGACCCCAGATTCCAGCACTTAGATAACCATTGGCTTAGGATTAGGAAATTCAAAAGACATGGCAGGCTATAGAATGAAAAGAGTTTTTCCCATTTTTTTTTTCTCTCCAGAGTGAGTCAGAATTAACTTACTTTCCCTTGTATATCCTTCCAAGAAAAGTTACGCGTTTGTATGCAGAATGTAAATATGTGCCTTTCCCTTTTAAAGTTCACACAAAGGGGATCGTATTCTATATGTTGTTGTACACTTGTTTGTTTTTATTCACTTCATGGATCTTGAGGATCTCCCCACATGCGCACACACAGGCCTACCTTATTCTTTTGGAGTATATTCTTCATAGAATTATATTTTATTCTGTGATATTTAAAATTAACTTATTAATTGGTAATATTCATAATACGAAATTTGGAGTGTAGAAAAAGTTGGGCCAGGAAAAGTAAGTACCCCTCCTGCCCTCCAGCCAGGCAGTGTCCTCCCTCTGCAGGCAGCCAGTTTCCACTGCATCCTTCCAGAAGTACATACCTTTCAATGCACATGTGTATGTGTGTATACATAGCAAGTATACGTGTTTGTATACGTACATATTTTTTTTTTTACACAGAAGATTATTTGCTAGACACCCTACTCTGTACCTCGCTTTTTTCATTAATATTTTATCTCCATATGTATGTTGTGTTAGTACACATACAGCTATTTCATTCTATTGGGTGGCTGTGGAATATTCCATTGTATGGAGGTACAATTTTTTCAGCCAGTCTCTCCAAGGATTTAGGTGGTTTCCAGTCTTTTGTTGATACAAATCACACTGCAAAAAATATCTATATGCCATTTGGCATGTATATATCTATAGGGTAAGTTCTAGAACTGAAACCACTTTGTCAGAAGTCCTGGCCTCCCGTAATGTAACTAGTCTTCTCAAGAGGGACCTTGAGGTTGGACCGTGGTTTTTGCTGCCATAAACAGTGTGCATTTACGGTTTTGTGTATGGGGGCTTAAGTAGGTCAGGTTTATTTCATGTAGTTTCTATGCAAGAATCCAACCTAGAGCAATAGGTTCTTGCTTCTTTATAAAGTTCCTGGAGGAAGTTTAATGAGTGAAAACCGCTGCTGACTGGAGCACTGGGCTGGTGGTGCCCTCACCAGGCCCGAAATTATCTGTATAGTTTGTTCTGTCCAGTGTTGTGATATTTTGCGTAGCCTTCTCATTGACCGTAGTAAGATACTACAGGTACTGTGTTTACGAAGGTGCTTCTGAGCAAAGAGCCCTGAGTCCCAGTCATCCCAAAGACTAATTTTTATGACCTTAAATTTTTGATTGTAAAAACAATAAGCAGGTACAGTACATGGCCGTTAATACATCTAAAAGAAATAATAAATTCAGGAACATTTGCTGTTATCAAGATATTTCTCTCTCTGTGAAAGTAGAAATTCAGTGAATTCGCGTACCTCACAACAGCTAGAAATGCTCCATTCTTCAGGGTTTCCTGAAGGTGCCCGTCTGGTGGTACCAGCCTCGGGGGCCCGCGGGTCACTGGAAGAGTCATCCGGACCAGAGGAGCGGTACCCCTTCTCCAGGTGGGGTCTGGAGGGCTGCTTCCACCCAAGGTGAGAACAGAGTTGTAGCAGCCGGCATGTCATAAGGAAGGTGGAATGGCTGCTTCTGCTCTGAGAGGCCGATGAAGGTTGTGTCTTAACTGTAAGGCTGAAAAATCAAAACCTGTTAATTCCATAGAATGCTTCTCCCTGCCGCTCCCCCTGCTTGTGCTCTCTCTCTCTGTCAAATAAATAAATAAAATCTTTAAAAGAAAAAAAAAAAAAAAAGGAAAAAACACAAATTAATTTCCTTCCTAACTAAATAAAGAGAATATATTTATGGTAGGACCAACTTTATATATTGTTTTATTTATTATGTTTTACTTAATTATTTAGCCTTTTTAGTGCCTTGAAGTAATATACACTTAATACTTCTTTTTACCTTTTAAACCTCAGTACTGAAATTAACATAAGTGAGTCACATTTTTATCCCCTTAACTGTCAAGCTAGGGTTCTCTGTGTAGAGCAATAAAATACTTCGTATTGAATTACCTATGAAATTGGCATTACGTTTGTTTGTTTGGGTTACATTAGACAGGCACTAATTCTAAAAATACTTTGGTGGTAGAATAATAATTACATATAGAATTGCATATAAACTTAAAAAGCAATGTCTTTCTCCATGAAAGTAAACAGTTCATTTTTTGATAGTCCTTCTATATCACAACATCTGGGAAATAGTCTTTCATTCCTGAGTTTCCTAAAAGTATCTTCCAGGTGGTGCCAGCTCATGGTGTCCTTAAGACAGAAGAACCACTCAGGAAGAGAGCTTTTTCACTTGATCTACTTAATCTAATTTCTTAGTTATGTATTAGCAGTGTGCCTAGCAATCAGCAGAGCAAAAATGAGTGAAGTTATTCTGAATTTTAAATTTAATTACCAATTTTTATATCTAGAGTTTTAGATAAGAGAACATTTTGTTTTCACCTTTTAAAAATAAATGTAGAGAGTCTTTCTTATTGTCAATAATCCTTTTAGTCAGTAAACATTTATTGGCCATTTACTGGGTGGCAGCCACCGTCCCAAGCACTGGAGAGACGAACAGGATAGATCCCCAGTTTCCTGAATGGGGCTGTGCTAAAACTATAACCCCAAAACATGGTGTGTGTTTCAGAAATAGGAAGTAAATACAGTCCATGCTCCTTTCTGACACCTGCCTCTGTCCTCTGTAGGCGCTCCTGGTGACCTGCACGGGGAGGTTTCCCTCCGCTACCTGGGGGACCTCGAGATCTCCGAAGATGCCACCGTGGCGGAGCTGAAGTCCCAGGTCAGGCTTTTTCCTGTGGCGCACGGTAGTGGTGGCCCGGCCTCTTCCAGTGAGATATTAATAACACCTTCTTCTATTTCCTTTTCCCTCACTTGCAGTCTGTTCTGATAGGGCATGTGTTCTGTGCCACGTTCAGTGGTAAGTACCCGGCAGGCACGCCCGCCTTCGGCTCACACAGCCCCGGTGCTTGTTTCTGCCACTTGTCCTGTGGCTGTGCTGTGTCCCCACTCAGACGGGCATGCTGTGCGCTTTCATCTGAATTTCTCCTCGGGGACTTGCAGCTTATGTTCATTTTGATTTCTAAGGGAAACATGATGTATTGACACATCCGTAAAGCATTCACTTTACCCCTTTATTTACATTGTTTTTGTATCATTGTGATCCATGTGTTAAATGTTGTCAGTTTCAAGATGTGTCCGTAGGACGTGTAACAAGATACTGTACCCTGTTCTTACCCTATTCACATCCCTACGAGAGTGTTAGGTCCCAGTGGAAAGGCTGAGCTGCGTGTGACACACGATGCCCGTTGGGGGCGCACAGCGCGAGTATCAGCTGTCCGTACTGGATTTTCCTGTGTGTGCACAGCGTTTGAAATAACCTTCCTCGAAAGAAGCAAATGGTCTTATTGCCATGAGACAATGGCAATAAAAAAATTTTTTTTCTTGGATTGAGAAATACAAAATTGCCGTTTTCAGATAAAAAATGAATACTGGCCGTTTATATGTTACAACCTAAATCTATAAATAGCTATCTGCCCTGCACAACGAGTACGGAAGTTTAGGCGTAGCAGTCGCGTCCAGAGATTCTGGAACATTTCAAATTGAAGTTCTTTCACTGACAGAGCCAACTTTGAAGAACTATACTAGCACTCAAGAAAGCGGAAGGTGAACCCCCGGCTTTTGTTAGAGCTCTTGCGAGTTATACTCACGTAGAAATTAATTTCTAAGTTTCACTTTCTGAAATAGGATTTAAAAGGAGCTTTTGGCTCATTGGAAAATCCATTTATCCCTCAAGCTGGCTTCCCCAGAGAGGAAGACAGAAGTGACTGGATGGATTTCATTTAAGAGACACCCGTGGGATGTTTTTTTAATAGAGTTTATCATTCCTTGAGGCTCTCCCCCTCCGACGTCACTGTGTAGTGCTTCGTGTCTTCCTAAAGCAGTGTGTTTGTTCAGAGCGCTTCTTAAACCATTGGAGAAATGTCTTGTTTCCTTTCTAGGCCATGACCTTGTCCCCCTCTTCGGGGTTTGTCATCCCGTCCCCAGCCTTCCTCAGAGCCTGGACCTTGGAGAGCCAGCGCCCCGGCAGGCTCTTACGAACCAACCGGCAACAGCTCAAGTAGGTTCCTCACCGGAAGCGCGGTCTTTCCTCCGATGGGAGGGCCCGGCCGGGGGGAGTCGGGCAGCCTGCTGTCAGCTGGATGACTCTTTCAGTCACACACTCTGGGGCTTATTTTTCCATATTAAGCATAAATGTAGCTCCGTGTAGTTTTACTATGCTTCAGATACCATGAACAAAATGTTGAGTTTTTCGAGCTTTACTGGGATATAATTGATGTACAGCGCTGCGTATTTTTAAAATGATTGCCACCGTGGTGCTAGCCAAGCCCTGCATCGCATCACATAATTACCGTTTCTTTGTTGCGGTAAGAACATTCAAGATCTACTCTCTAAACAACTTTCCAATCTATCACAGTATTGTTAACTATAAGCACTATGCTGGACGTTAGAGGCTCCGAACTTACTTATTTCTCTTGTAACTGGAAGTTTGGCCTCTCTGACCAACATCTCCTTTCCCCCACCTCGCAGCCCCTAGAAACCGCCATGTACTCTCTGTTTCTGTGAGTTTGGCCTTTTTAGATTCCACATGTATGTGAGACCATATAGGATCGGTCCTTCTCTGTTACACTTACTTCACTATTAGCCTAATGCCCTCAAGGTCATCCACGTTGTCACAAATGACAGGATGTACCCCTTTCTCGTGGCTGAATGATACTCCCCCACCTCCCTGTCCGTCCATCCATCCATCCGTCCGTCCATCCATCCATCAACGGACGCTTGGGTTGTTTCCATGTCTTGGCTGTTGTGAACAGTGCTGCTGTGAACATGGGTAGCGCAGATAGCTCTTTTGAAATTCTGTTTTCATTTCCTTCAGATACAAACCCAGGAGTGCTAGGTCATATGGGTAGTTCTGTTTTTTAAATTTTTGAGGAACCTCCAGAAAATTGGCTTCACCAATTCACATTCCTACCAGCAGTGCACAAGGGTTCCCCTTTCCTCCATGTCCCTGCCAACATTGATCTCATCTTTTTGGTGCTAACCATTCTGACAAGGGGGAGGAGGTCTCTCACTGTGCTTGTGATTTGCACTTCTTTGATGATGAGTGACGGTCATGTACCTGGGGGCCATCTGTAGATCTTCTGTGGAAAAATGTCAGTTCCTCTGCCCACTTTTTAATGGTACTGTTTGGGGTTTTTTTGCTCTTGAGCTGCATGGGTTCTTTATTAATCCTCTCTCTCATGATTTGCAGATTTCTTCACCCATCTCATAGGTTGCTTTTCATTTTGTTGATGGTTTCCTTTGCTGTGCAAAAGCTTTTTAATTTGGTGCAGTCCCATTTGCTTATTTTTCCTTTTCTTGTCTTTCCACTGGGTATCAACTCCAAAAAATCATTGCCAGGGCCGGTGTTAGGGAGTTTACCTCCTGTGTTTTCTTCTAGAAGTTTCATGGTTTGGGGCCTTACAGTCCAGTCTAATCCATTTGAGTTGATTTTTGGGTATGGCGTAAACTAGCAGTCCAGCTTCGTTCTGTCGCTTGTGGCTGACCAGTTTTCCAGCACCATCTACTGAAGAGACTGAGACTGTCTGTTCCCCATTGTGTGCTCTTGGCTCCTTTGTTGTAAATTCATCGGCCATATGTGCATGGGTTTATTTTTGAGCTCTCTGTTCTTTTCATTGATCTTCGTGTCTAATTTTACGCCAATACCGTACTGTGTTGATTACTGTAGTCTAAAATCAAGAAGAGTGATGCCTCCAGCTTTGTTCTACTTTCTCAAGATTGCTTTGGCTCTTTGGGATCTTTTGTGTTTCCATACAAACCAATACAATAGGATTGGTTTCCTATTTCAGTGAAAAATGTCATTGAAATTTTGATAAAGATCACACTGAATCTGGAGATCACTCTGGGTGATGTGGACATTTTAATAATATTCCAATTCATGAACATGGACTATCTTTCCATTTCTTTGTGTCTTCAGTTTCTTTCATCAGTGTCTTACAGCATATAGATCTTTCACCTCCTGGGTTAAATTTATTTCTGCATATTTTATTCTTTTTGATGTGCTTGTAAATGGGACTGTTTTCTTAATTTGTCTTCCTCATAGTTCACTGTTACTGCATAAAATACTAAGTGATTTTTGTATCTTGATTTTGTATCCTGCAACTTCACTGAATTTATTTAGTTCTTTGGTGTTTAGGGTTTTCTACATGGAATATCATGTCATCTGTAAGTAGAGGCAGTTTTACTTTTTCCTTTATAATTTGATGCCTTTTATTTCTTTTCCTTGTCGAATTGCTCTGGGTAGGACTTTAGTAGCGCGTTAAGAGTGGCGAGAGCGGGCATCCTTGCCTTCTCCCTGCGGTGGGGACAGGCGTGCAGACTTGCCGCGCTCAGTGGATTAGCTGCCGGCTTCTCGTGTCTGGCCTCTATTGTGTCCAGTTAGGTTTCTTCTCTCCCCGGTTTGTGGAGCGTAGTTGTCATGAGAGGATGTAGAATGTCGTCAAATGCTTTTCCTTCATCTGTTGAGATGATGATTTGACTTTTTTTTTTTTTATCCTTCACTTTGTTA
Source organism: Zalophus californianus (assembly GCF_009762305.2). Taxonomy (NCBI): domain Eukaryota; kingdom Metazoa; phylum Chordata; class Mammalia; order Carnivora; family Otariidae; genus Zalophus; species Zalophus californianus. Next base: position 188,583,223 of record NC_045597.1, on the reverse strand, counting down.
CTGGATCACAGTGATTGATTTGCAGACATGGAACCACCCTTGAGTCCCTGGAGTAAACCCTACTTGATCGTGATGTAGGAGTTGGATTTGGTTTGCGAATATTTTGAGTGTTTTTGCATCTATACTCAGCAGGGCTATTGGTCTGTAACTTTTCTTGTAGTACCCTTGTCTGGTTTTGGTATCAGGATAACCCTGGCCTTGTGATGGCTCTTCTGTTTTCTGGAAGAGCTGGGGAAGGATTGGTATTAATTCTTGAAATGTTTGTTAGAATTCACCAGTGAAACCATCTGGTCCTGGACTTCTCTTTGTTGGAAGGTATTTGATTACTTACTCAGTTCCCTTACTAGTAATTAGTCTGTTCAGATTTTCTATTTATGACTTAGTGCATTCCAAGATCTGTCCATTTCACCCAGCTTGTCAGCATCTACTTGTTCATAGTAGTCTCTCAGATTTTGAGTGTTCTTACTCACTATAATTTTTTGCTTAAGAAGGAAAGCTTAGTATTTTTCCCAAAAAATCTAAAAAATGTATCACTCAGTATTACTTTGTTTCATTTCTTTTATCAGGGAATACAGACTGGGAAGGAAAACTGAGATCTGCTTAGAGCCCCTTCAGAAAGAAGAAAATTTGGGGTAAGTCATCTGCTTCTGTGTCCTTGTCTTATCATGGTGGGTAGTTTCTTGAAAAACTTAACAGTGTACTCAGTAGTAAAGGGTTTGTCCCCACTGCCTGAGTCGTACGGCAACTTAAACCAGACTGTGTTCTACAAATGCGTTTGTGCGTCTGGCATCTGGAAGTTGGAGCTCATCTTTCCATGAAAACCGTGAGTCACAAATGCATATTGAATCCATAATAATCTCAAAGTGTAAGCAAGATGCTCCTTCCCAGCCCTTATCTGTGCCCCAAGACAGTCTGTTGTCAGCACCTGTCACCGCCCCCCGACCCTACTTCATCTTCACACCACCTGACGTACGAGATAGCCGTGTGTGACTCACCTCCCACTACTGGGATGTAAGTTTTGTGGTCACTGCTCTATCCCCAGTACCTGTGTCGTAGTCAAACCTTCCTATTTCTTTTTTCATTATAAGAAAATCTTGTATAAGACCTTCTATCAGCATCAGCAAACAGTAAGGTTGCCCCTACCTGATGTGACAGAAACACCATTCTTGCTGCTGTGTAGGAACCAGGAGCTCTCCTTCAGCCATGTCTAACCTTCACTTAACCCCACTGCTTTTATAAAAGTGCATTCTCACAGGAAACTGTATTACCAGGAATTGTTTCCTGGAGGGGGATTTCTGGATCAAACTGGTATGGACATTTTAAACTTCTTAAAACTGTTCAGTTCCTTTCCAGGTAAATTATTCCAGTTTATGTTCGCCCAAGCAGTGTTCCTGAGTATTACTTCACCCTCAAACCAACACTGAATATTTTCATTGTTTAATTGTTTGCTAAATTGATCAATGAGGAAATGGTTATCTTGTCTCATTTGCTTCAGTGCTTTGATTGCTAGAAGAGCTGGCATTTTTCTCAAAGGCTTATCATTTATAAGCCATTTGCATTTTTTGTAAAGGGGTCTCAGAAAAGTCGAATTTGTGAGAGCTTTCTGAAACAATGACATTGACCCTTTGTCACGTTCTTGTAAGCAGTGTCCCTTTGAAGACCGGGCAGGGCACTTGTTTGGCACCCCCCAGTGGCTCAGTGTCCTTGCCCCACCTCCGGAGCGTTCTCCCCACCTGGGGAGACCCCTGCTGCTCCCGCCCAGCCAGGCCTGCTCTCTCCCTGGGACCGTTGCCTCCAGTGGTTCCTTTTCTCCCATCGGTGTCACCCTTTCTTTTGGTAAAAGCACCCCCATAACGGATAACTGAAATCCAGCATGTAAAACCGCACACGGTCTCAGCAGCCTAGACGCACACACACACTTTCCCTTCTCCCTCCCCACCTTCCGGCCGGCGCCTCCTGTCCTGTAACTGGCTGCACGCATCTGACTTTCTGCCGAGCCCCCTTTCCAGCGCTGAGCCCTTGCTTGCTTCTCCCTGGCCACCCCACCGCAGCTAACGGAGCTTTTGGTTCTGAAAGCAGCCTCTCCTGGGGCAAGCTGCGGGTCAGGGCAGAAGGAAAGCAAAGTAGAGAAGAGGTTTAGCGGGTTTGGGGACGAATCTGTCCTTCTAAAAACCAGAAGAGTCGAGGAGAAGCTTTGCCCATCACGTTCCCCCATGGTTACTGCAAACTTACTCTGTTTGTTTCCCGGCGCAGCCCCCAGGACGTGGTGCTGAGGACGCAGATGCGCCTCCCCGGCGAGAGGGCCTACGCCCCGTGTGTGGACCTGGTGTGGGACACGGCCCGAGGCTGGACGGCTGGCTCCCTGAGGCAGCGAGTCGCCCACTTCTGCTCCCTTCCCGTGGAGAAAATTGAAATTGCCAAGTACTTCCCCGAAAAGTTTGAGTGGCTTCCGATATCGAGCTGGGTAAAGTTGCACGCTTTCTCTGGAACACTGGGCCTTCCTGGCGTAGTGAATGGGTTAAGGGCTGTTTTTCACACATAGAGAACTTAGTAAGAATGTGAGTTTTCTTTATTCAAGATGCTTGATTTTTCTATAGAACCAGCAACTTACCAAGAGGAAAAAGAAGAAAAAGCAAGATAATTTGCAGGGGGCGCCTTATTACTTGAAAGACGGAGACACAATTGGTATTAAGGTAAGTTATTTAGCAGCAAATTTACCACTTCAGTAAAACACCAGGATCAGTGACTTTACAGAGAAGTTGTATCAAATCTTCAAGACTCAGATAATCCTGTCTTCCATACATTGTTTCAGAGAACGGAAAACAAGAGGGAAAGCCAGACCACTCATTTCCTGAGGCCAATAGAACCTCAGTATCAAAACCTTAATCTTGGGTTGGACTTGCATGAAAATGCTTTTAGAGTTTTATCCCGAAGTGCATTGCTGTAGGTTTGGGGTAGGTCCTTGCATCAGGGTAAGACATTTCCTTCCCTGCCTAGTTTGCTCTAAGTTCTTTTTTTTTTTTTTTTCCCAATCCTGAGTGAGCACTTGTCATATAAAATTCCCGCTGTTTCTGCACCTGTTGGATTAGCTCTCTGGCTATCCATCTTTAGTGTGGTGTCTGTTACATAAGGTGACAGGGCCGTCCTTGCCTGCCATGGACAAACCTACTTTGTCACATAGTGATATTTGTGTATTAAGAATTAATAAGTTTAATCCTTGATTCAAGGATTAAATTGCTAATCGATATTTTCACACCAAGGAATAAGCATTCCCTTAACCATCACTTCACTCAGCACTGTGCTAAACAGGGTGGCGTGAGCCTCCTCCCCCCAGAGAAAACTAAATAAACACTGAGAAATAGAGGAGGTTCTCAAAGGAAAGCATAAAGCCGTTCTCTATGCAGGAGACTACGGATAGCCCAGCAGCAGTGTTACCCATCTCCGTGCAACCTCAGGGTACGCCGCGGCACAGCGCGCACATGCGGGGGAGGGGGTGGGCAGGGGGTTCTCTGAAGCACTGGCCATGACGGCATCAACTGGAAGGAACAGTGACCCTCGGGAAGGGGGCAGTTACAGTCAATATGCTGGAGCTACGTGTGTGAGCGTGGAGCGCATCATTGAATGTTGCAAACAGTCACAGAGGCGTCCTTCACAGCGAACGTAAAGCCCTGTAAAACGCTGAGGGCCACGGAGGGTCACGCTCCCGGCTGGTCATCAAGTCCAGGGGGGGACGGGAACAAGAGTGCTCATCCCTGCGGAATGGCGGGAGGCCAGCGGCTGAATCTGTGGGTTGTCCCTGAAAAATGAAGCAACTAGGGTCAAAGCTTAATACTGTTAATAGCTAACTTTCACTGAGCGTTTATTGTCTGTACGGAGCACCATCCACATACATACGCGTGTATCCACCAAACTCCCAGGACAACAGTGGGAGTAGGTGCCGTCTTGGGATGAGGAGGTGACGTTCTGGCGCGCCTGGACCCCTGGGCCCCACGCCTGCGCCGCTCTGAGGACCTGGGTGTCTGTCCCATTACCTCTACGTTCTTACTTTGTAGCGTTCGACGGTTTTTAGGAAGCACAGCACACAGCTGCCGGAATACAAATGCGTGCGCACCACTGATGGGAACGGAGGTCCGCACATTTGTTACGTTTTTCTCCCCTGGGAGCTACGTGTGGACGCAGCAAGACCCTCCCGCGGCTCCGCGGGAGCTGGTCACCTGTCCCAGATGCACACGAGGGAGGCGATGAGTAGCCAGGAAGCCTAACCACACGGGGGCGGCCAGCCGGAGTTCCTCCCTAGAGCGCTGCTCAGGGGTGCCGCTGGCTGAGGCAGGCCCGGGGGCGGCCCGTGTGGATGGGGAATGACATCCATGTATGAAACTGACTACGAGCCCCTCAGGAGACCGTTTGGGGGGCGGCCTGTATTTGGAAAGTCTCGTGGTGACAGCAGGGGAGGCCAGGGGGTTAGCAGCCCGGGCTCACAGGGTAGCTGTGGACACGGTGACAGTGCTCCACTGGGGGTGTCCCCGTGCCGGCTCTCCATGTGGCTTTGGTGGCCAGAGGCAGAGATCCAAGGGCTGGCAGAACATTCCAGTGCCGGCCCTTCGTGCCCCCTGCTGAGCATGTGCCCAGCACTGGGCTGATTGGTGTCCGTGGTTTAGGTAAATTCGGACAGCCTGAGGTTGAGGTCTTTTTTACGTACATCTTAAACGTAGACCGAAAGGATGTCTGAAAACATTGTTCATTCGTTGTTTTGAAACGTAGAATCTCCTGGTTGAGGATGACGAAGATTTCAGTACAGTCGCAGATGACCTGGGAAAGAAAAGGTACGGTCCCGGCTCTCGTGCACGCAGCTGCTTCTGGAAGCCCCCGGACCCTGGCTCTCCCCACCGGAGCGCCCTTGATCGCAGCTCAGAGCACTGCTCTCCAGACAGGCGGGAAAGAAATGCAGCGTGGGGGGATTCGGTCACCCCCCTCACGGGGCTTTCTGGGAACCTGGACAGAACACGGGGTGACCGCTCACTGAGGAAGCCCTCCCCCCCCCCCCCCCCCCAGTCTCAGGAGCTTCCTTTCCCTCCCTCTCAGCCCTTCGCCACCTGCTGGGTCGTCTTCGGACACCAGCGCCCTCCGCGGTCCGTCACCTGAACGAATGAGCATCCCCATCACTCGTGCCCCAGCCGCTCCTTCCTCCGCCCGCCCGCCCCCCTCCGTCCAGCCGGGGGTCCTCCACGGGCACGCCCTGCCCAGCCCGCGGCCCCTCCTCCGGCTCCCTCCTCACTCTGCCTGCAGGGACTCCCTCCTTCCTCTTCGGCACATAGCCCAGCCCTCTCCCCTGGCTGCAGGCCACATCCGCTTACTAGAATCTGCCAGAACATTCCACCTCTATCAGTCATTCGAACTCCACGTGCCTGGACCGGGCTCTCACCCCTGTATCCACGTACCCCCCCCCACAGGCTACACCAGGGGTGTCCCTGTCGTCCTTACCTGCTCCCCGCCTCCAGTCTCCTGAAATCTTAGTCCTCAGCTTCTGGGGGGGGGGGGGGGGGGGTGGCTTCTTCCCTGAGTTACTGCGGCAGCCCCTCCTTGCCCCTCCGCTGCCTCGGTCCAGTGGGGCCCCAGGAGAGGGTACAAGGAAGAGCGGGTGGGCCGAGGGGGAAGGAGTGTCACTCGGGAGAGCACAGCCATAGCCAGTCACGGGGCTGGACGCTTCGCGTGTGTCTGTGAACATCCTGTTTGGATTCAAAAGGTCCGCGGCGCCTGGGTGGCTCAGTCGGTTAAGCGTCCAACTCTCGGCTTTGGCTCAGGTCCTGATCGCAGGGTCGTGGGATCGAGCCCCACGTTGGGCTCTGCGGTCAGCGGGGAGCCTGCTGGAGATTCCCCTCTGTCCCCCTCTCACTGTCTCTCAAAAAAAAGTAAGAGGTAAAGGTATACTCTGCTGTGAGACCTTTTCACCTAGCAGATTGGAAAGGACCCCAAGTCTGACCCGCCACGTGGACAGGTGCAGGAACCCACTCTCCTGGCTTGGGGTGGTGGGGGCGGGGTGTAAATTGAGGTCTTCCGAGTGAACAGTCTGGAAATACCTATCAGGTGCAAACACACATCCCTGTGGCCTGTTCTAACTGGACGGGAGTCCCTCCAAAGCCCTCGACCTGGTGAGGCCTGCAGTGTCCAGGTCCGAGTCGGCGACCCCCTCTCGTGTCTCCCACAGCCAGGAAGCCCTTCGTGTGCAGAGCAGTGACCTTTTCTCCAGTGCCAAGACGCCCAGCCGGCCCCGTGCACCAGAAGCTTCTCTCTCCATCCACGTGGGGAGTTTCAGATAGCACGGCGGGGGGGCGTGCGGGCAGGTGCGGTTTTCTGCCTCCTGCGGACATGAACTCCGAGTCCTGCCCTTCGTCACCAGCAGAGGCCTTCCCGCCTCAGGCCAGCCGAGTGCGCGTTATCACGGGGCTGGCCCCGACCCGCGGTGGCCTCCAGCGGCCAGTCTCGTGCTGCCCTCCCGTCGTCACCCCAAGCGCGGCCCCGTCCGTGGGAGCAAACGCCCTCGTTTTGCAGTCACCGCGGGCGTGGATAACATGGCACGGTGCCGAGCCCGGACACGTCCGCCGTGTGAAGCGCACCCGTCGCACCTTCCCTGCCTTACCCTGTTCACGGGAGGCCCGGGGGCCCTGAGCCGACGGCGGCTCCGAAGGCTCGGCTCCCAGCGGGGCGCTGGCCCGGCCCAGGCTCTGCCGTCGGCGGGCGGGCTGTTTTCGGGCCCCCGCGGCAGCCCCCTGCGGCCTGAGTGAAAACGGATTCCGAAGCCGCCGCCGTCTTTCCGGCTAAAGGAGAGAGACCCACGGCTCGACGGGTCCTCAGCTGCAGCTACACGGGCGGCGGAACGTTCTCGGTGCCTGGAGGCCCGGTGGTGGCGGACGAGCCGGCGTGGGCTGAGTCGCCTCCGCGCCGAAGACAGAACGTAAACCGGCCGCCGTTCCTCCCCCTGAAGCTCGGCCCGCACCTGGTCCTGAGCCGGCCACGAGGACGCTGGGGGGGGGAGCCCCTCGCTCTCCTGCCTCAGGTGAGGCTTCTGAGCTGCGCGGGCCACGAGAGCCGGCAGGACAGCCGTGGACCGGTGTCCCGGCCACACCACGGCTGCTGCAGGCGCGCGGTGGCACGTGGTGGCCCGTGTGCCGGGCTGAAGTGACGCCGCCGCAGGGCCAGACGCCAGGGGCTGTGGCTGGAAGCCGGGCGCTCGGGGTGCAAGCCGCCCGGTCCTTTTACTCTGACGTAAGCTCCTTGGCCTGCGCCTTCGTCCTACGGTGACCCCATAGTAAAGTGCTCCCCAGAGGCCGCGCCGGAGGGTGTGCCTTCGTGGGCCCCGCGGGGAGCCTCGGGCGCACTGTGCGCGGTGGCCTGCCCCCTTCTGTCCCTCCCGCGCTGTGGGCACGGAGCGCGGCTCCGGGGGCAGCTGTGAGAGTTGGTGAAACCGTTCTTCGGGTCGTGGGCTCCCCGTTGCTGCACCAACTGTTTCATGTTCTCCTTGGCTTCCCCCCCCCCCCAAGTGCACTTCAGACGCTAAATAAATGTTTATTCTTTAGAAACACCGTATCGGCGCTGCTTCAGAAATAACAAGTATGTTTGGGTTCAAATAAATTCAGACTCGAGGAAACTGCCGCGGAAGAAATTGGAAGTGATCTGGCTTTCTCTTCCTTCTAGGGAAAGAGTAGCGGCAAGGGTAGTTCATTACAGAAAACCTTTCTTCCACTAGGACATCTTTCTGGCAAAAAAAGGGGGTGAGCACAAGAATTTCCTGATGATCAAAAACCACGGCTCCGCAGATGCCCGTTTCTCTCTGGAAGGCACTGAGCTGTGAAGGACCACAGCTGACGCCCCTGCCCCTGCGTGTCCCGCTCCTCGGTCTGTGCTCCGCCACACACCCGTCCAAAGCCCGGTCAGTGAAAGAAACCCCAGATTCACTGTGGGTGTGTTTGCTCACCTCCCGAGGCGCCGTGAAGCAAGGAGAGCCCTACAAAGAGGAAGAGGGGCTTGTGGCCCCCTGCGGTTGCCCCACTGCCCTCTGTGCCCCCCCCCCCCCGCGCCCCTGTGGGGGCAGCCACTCGCCACGGTTGCCCTGTGTCACTCGCCGCAGAGTGTAATGGTCAGGACCTTTCACTTCCAGGTGCCTAACCCTCAGCTCGGGCCACTCCAGCACCCACAGGCAGAGCTGAACTCGGGCCCACGGGGGGCTGTCACCTGCAGGCGGGCCCCATGCACTGGAGCTGGGAGGGGGGCGGCGGGTGGTCGCCCAGAGGGAGCACGGTGGCCCCAGGTCCTGCACCCTGGCTGCCCGGCCCCCGCTGGGCTCCTCCCATTCGGACGTTTCAAAGAGGACGGCACCCACCGTAATTCTAGCTGCTGTTCTACCTACAGCCCGACCACACTCGCGTCCCCAGCTCAGGTCTGAGGTCTCCGGGCCACACTGCTCTGGGTCAGGTCCAGCGGACGTCTGTCCTCACAGTTCAACCAGCGCCAGAAAGGCAAGGGTAAATCGGACTCGGAACCAGCGTACACAGGGCATGAGGACCGCAACACCACCTCTTCTGGAGAACGAGCGCCCAAGCGCCGCAGTCAGGACCCACGCAGCCAGACCGCGATCTCCGAGCTCCCGGTCCTGCCCCAGAGGCAGGACCCTTGCTTACCCCTCAGGTCGCCCTGCCGCCCTCCAGAGGATCTCGGTGTCCGGTGTCCCGGCGTGGGCGTTGAGAGGACTCCCCTTTGGGGTAGCACCCCTTGGACTCTGCCTTCCTCAGTGTGCATGTCCTGGAGGCCCGGGATGGATGACCCTAGGGGCTGAGCGACCAGTGTGGGATTTGGCGACATGATTTCTGGGAGTGCTCAGGAAGCTCACGGTTGATCCGTTTCCATCAGCAGCATGAGCGACAAAGCCTTGAACTCCCAGCCCGCTGGCTTTCTTCGTGTTTTGCAAACCTAGTTTGCTTTTGGGACGAAAACCGTGAATGGGCTGTGCCCTACCTCCCGCTCCATAGAGATGCACGTTCTAAGGTCAGGACCTCGGGCTGAGCCGGTGGGCTCAGAGCTGCCCCCAGCCCCCCGGCGTGAGCGGCTCCTCCGGCCAGGCCCACGCTGGCACGCTCAGACCACAGCTTCAGGGAGGCCTCCGCGCACCACAAACACCTGCCCCACGTGTGCACCCCTCTGCCCCGAAGTTTTCTTTGCACAGGTTCACCCATCCCCTCAGGGTCCTGGCCCCTTCTTTGGCCTCACACCTGTGTAATAGATACAACCAGTGTCTCCGCATGCTTTCACTCCGGCCTTCCCAAGTACAAGGTCTTTGTGGAAGGACTGCTGCGGGGATTAGGTTTAACTCAGAGACAAAACAATACACGTGTAGTTCTCACTCACAGAAAAGAAGGGTGGTGAGCGGGAGCAGGGAGGGGGCCGGGAACTTCGTGGAGACCGGGCTTCCGTCGCTGCCACCCTCAACACGTGTTTCCATGCTCACCACCCTCCCATGGCCCAGGCTGGCTGCTGGAGCGCCACCCATCATGTCTACCCTCCAGGCGAGCAGCAAGAGGAAAAAGAAAGGCATCTCCATGTTTTAAAGGAAACTTTCTGGAAATCTCAATACTTAGATTTCTTTGTCCGTGACTTGGTCACATCACTAAGTGACCTCAAACGAGGTATGACTGCAGAGGAGACTGGAGAATGTTGTCACATTCGCAGGGGCATATTTGGGCACAGTGCATGACCCAGATGATGTGGGCATCTGTTAGTGGTGCAGGAGATAGAAAACTGATGTTTATAGGCATCAAGCAGTGGCTTGCACAACTGCAGAGCCTGAGCTTCCAATATTCACAACTAGATTATGCAGCAGTGGGCCAGGACTCCAGGCAGTGGGGGCCTTGGGCACAAAATTTGAAGGTGCTCAAAAAACTCAGTAGTCAAGACAGATCAGTTTCTAGTAACAGCATTTTTAGAAATCAAAACTAATGCAGAAAAATCCACAATGAACAAAACATTAAAACGTTAAACACAGGACCAGTACAAGTTAAAAGTCCTGCAAGTCTATGGGCGCCTGGGTGGCTTATCTGGTTAAGCGTCTGACTCTCGATTTTGGCTCAGGGTCATGAGATCGAGCCCTACATCGGGCTCTGCGCTGGGCATGAAGCCTGCCTGAGGTTCTCTCTTCCTCTCTCTCTGCCCCCACTCACCCCACCCCCCTCACTCATGCTTTTTAAAAAAAGTCATGCAAGCCTAGATATTATCTTTAGGAAAAAATCTAAGTCCTTCTTGCGTTCTGCAAGCACGTCCGCAACCAGCTGCATTCCCAGGGCTCTCCCTCGGCAGGCAAAGAAAAACTGAGTTGGGGTCAGAAGAAGAAACACCAAGAACCAAAGTTCCCCATTTCATAAAGGATCGTTGGACAAAGGGGGAAGGAGAAGGAGACAGCGTCCAGATGTGTCTCAGTTTCCTCTCTAGCCCCCTCGCCCCCAGGCTGAATTTCCCCAAGCCCCCCTTAGCCATCGAGCAGTGTCGACGCTCGGCTGGAAGCCAGCAGAGTCGCTTCAGGACCCGCGGCAGAGGCCAGAGTTCAGGAGATGGAGGCCACCCCCCCAACCCGAGAGCACCACCAGGAACGCTGCCTGGGGCCAAGGACAGTCCCTGGGTCACAGATGTCAGCCTCCAGGTGCAAGGGGAGCCTCCCAGGCAGCAGGCGGAACACCGCTGACAGCTTGAGGCTCGAGGACGCCCTGCCTGTCCCCTCAGGGATACGCGCCCCCTCCCCCGGAGGAGGAATGCAGGGCGAGGTGTGCGTTGACTGAGGGACCTTCCCCCCCGCCCCCGAGGGGCCCTGAAAGCAGAGGGGCCCCAGGGCAGAGACGGCTAGTGACGAGCAGAGTCCGTGCGCAGCCCCCGGCTCACACACAGCAGCCAGGCATGGCCGGGGGCGGGCGGGCCCCCGGGTGTTTGCATTTCCAACCCCACCTATGTCCAGGTGGGCTCGGGAAGCCTCATGCACACCCCCCACCCCACCCCAGCGGGAAGGTGACGGCCAGAGCCACCTTGGCCACGACGGCCCGATCCCCGAGAGACAGCCCGAGGAGCTGAAACACACCTGCCCTCGACTGTTCTGGGAACAAAAAGTACACTTTGGTCAAGCAGCCTGGCCTTCCCTCACTTGGGACAACTCCCGTCACTAGATCAGATCAAGGTAAAGCTCGTAAGGCACTTGGGGTTCTCTGGAGGATGACTTAACAGCAAGCGGCATCGGTTTAGAAAGGCTGCTCCCCTTCCTGCACACGCCGTCTGGGCCAGCCTGGCAATCGCGTTACACTTGAGCCCTCCCCCACGTCCCCTCTGGGCTGGCCTCTGGCCTCCCCCCTGGCCCACACGGTCTCCTGGAAGCCCCCCGTGTGCTTTGTGGCCCGTCAGGGTGGAGGCCGGCAGCGAGCGGAGCCCACAGCAGCCCTCCCCAGACCACGGCCCAGACGCACAGGTGCGCCCCCACACCCACCCCCGGCGAGCCATCCAGAGCCAGGCTTCTGGGCCAGGACGCCCGCGTGGGGTAGTTCGGACCCGATCTTCTCACCTGTCATGTGGGCTGAGCTTGGCGTCAGGCCTGGGACACAGGACAGCCCTCGAGGTATGACCTCAGGTACCCACCTGCCCCGTTGACTCCCACCTTTGCCACCTGCTGTGGGACGTGCAAGTTGGGAACCTCTCTGAGCCCGTTCCTCATCTGTAAGAGGCAGGATTTTTAGGAGAAATAAAGGAGTTAATATGTGCAAAGCACTTAGGCCAGCATCTGGCATAAAATATCCTAAGTGTGTTAGCCACCAGTATCACGCATGATTAGTCCTCGGCGGCATGGCCCCATTCCTTTCACGTGGGTTTGTGGGCAATTCTAGACAATGAGACACGAGGGGAGGTCAGCAGAAGCCAGGGCTTCTGAACTGGTTCCTTTTATGTTAAAAAGAGACACAGAAGAGACCACCACCTGCTCACATACACCTTACCCTGGACTTGGCTCATATTTGGGTGTGATGCTTGGAGTGGTGGCAGCCACCTTGTAACCATGAGGCCTGATCCTGGCTAGCCACATGGGAGGAGGGCGTACACCACACCTGGGGCTCCGATGAGCAAGGAGGGAGGGAGAGCGAGCTGCTGGAGGCAACCAATGCATTCAAAGCCCCTGCAGCCCTTTTGTACCCCCATCAGCCTCATTCTCAGTTCTGTGAGCCCAGTCACCATTCCTCACCCCAGAGAACTGGGAGATGACAGAGTGACCTTGAGCTTGGAGAGGCTGCTCCCTTGGGATAAAGGTATTATGAGTTAAATAGAGAGGTCGGAGAGCTTCTGGTCCGCAGTTTTATAGAAAAGATTTAGGAGGATTAGAGTATTTGCTTACATCACATGCCCTCAGTAGGCTGGTCCAGGCTGCATGTGACGGAGTCTGAACCTCAGCCCTACCCAGTGCCCTACCTCCTCGCTGAGCTTTTAATTCAACAGACCCAAGAACTCACACCCTAAGAAACACAATGGCTTTCCATTTTGTTCTTTAGCCACACCAACTCACCTTATTTTTAGAGTAAAAACCATAATCCTGATTCCAGTTTGGAAAGATGTGGGCGACTAATATTTTGTCAAAGCACAAGGAATGACAACAAGAAATCTGACAATGGAAGATTTTATTTATACACAGAACAGCCTATTTACACCCCCAGATCGGGTATGTACACAGCGATACAGGAGACATTTGCTTCCACGGCGGGCACTGTATAAATTAAGATCATAAATATGAGGGGTAAGCCCCACCCGAGGGCACAAAACCTTTTCTCCAAGACTCCCCAGGACCCCTCCCCTCACAGCCACAGTGGGGACGGGTCGGGCCAGGCAGAGGAGCAGCCCTACAGAGGGCGACACGGCGCTGGCCCCACAGCGATGCACTTCCACGCGACACTCACTTTTACTCCATTCACCTCTAACTTACTAGAATCAGAAAAATGGTTTTTACGTAAACAGTGTTGTTTTCATCACTGACAACACATTAATTTTCAACACCATGCTTGACCCAACCCTCAGGCTTTCCAGAGAGAGGGCCAGGAGGGCCCAGGGTGGCCCTGCAGCTTCAGCCCCAGTGGCTGCTGCCACACACACCCACACCACACCCCCCCGCACCGCGTGCATGCTTGTCCCCAGTCACTGCCAGAGGGGACAACGCACATGCCGTTCTGGTACCGCAGGCTCGGGTCCCCACAGTCTCCTTCCTCAGCCTGTTCTACCTGGAAAGCCAGTGATTTCTGGTGGCCAGATGATCCCTCTCTGCCTTCCATGTCCCAAACGGGCACCAGAACTCGGGGTGGGAAGGCCACACACAGCGGCCCTGTGGGGCACAGGCCCCTTCGCCCCAAACCCAGCGCAGCCACTCTGCCCTCGGGACAGAAGCGGGCCGGGCACCCGGAAGGCCAGCAGGAGGAGCATCCCCAAACCAGAGGCATGGGCCTGGCTGGGCTCACGGAGGGGCCCACCGTGCACACCAGTAAGAGGGGAAACACAGGGACCTGCAAAGCAAGTGGCAAGTAGAGGCTGTCAGCGGTGAGCTCCCTAAGGCCCCCCAAGGGTGAGCGGACAGCACCAGCAGCCCAGTCCCCCCGCACAGACAAGGGGTGAAACGAGCTCCGGGGAGGGCCGGGTGGCGCGGCCTGCGGACGCTCATGCTCAGCCCCCCCGCCCCCCGCCACTTTGGGGCACGGGGCCCTGGCTGGCAGCCGGACGCCGTTCCCCCCGCCCAGGCGGGCTGGGGACATGGGCCAGAGCGGCATGAGACAGAGCCGTCCACATGGTCAGAGACCGTTGGGACGCTGGCCCAGGACCAAGCCTGGGCTCCCCCAGGACGGGGAGGGGCGTCTCCCCAGCGCCCAGGAAGCGCGCTCTCCCCCCAACAGTGAGCTCACGCAAACACGTCCTCTGTCTGGGCAGAGACAGGAGAGGCTATGGCGTCTCGGGGACAGATGTCCCACGTCAGCAGCTTGAGAGGGTACCAACCGGGACAAGGGACCAAAGGCGAACGGGCAGGGGATGTGTCAGCCCGAGATCACAGCCACCCGGTTACTCGGCTTAAGGAGGCGCGGGTTTGCCTCCTCTCCAGGTCAAGTGAAAACGGATGGGCCTAGCGACGCGTCCCGGCGGCTCTCAAGCCAGGAGGGGCAGGGTCGCTGGGATCCATCGTCAGTAAACGGGACGACAGCCGTGGGGGGGGGGCGGGGGGGCCGCGGGGCTGCTGCCAAGAACCAGGATGGATGGCGGGCACAGACCTGTCCTGGGCAGGAGGCTGCCGGCTGGGCCAGGGTCTGTGCGCCCGGAAGATGCCACACGGTGCGCGAACACGGGGCTCGCAGCGAGGAGCCCGCTCGCCGAACGCAGGCTGCCCGGGGCGCAGGTCAGCGAGAGCGGAGAGGTGGCGGCCGCCCGCCCCCCACGACGCCGGGCGGGACAAGGTGCTGTTTCAAAGGTAGCTGTGTTGGTGTGTTCAAGACCCCGGAGCAGTCACAGAAAGGGCGTCCGCGAGGCTTCCTGTCCGGAGCGAAGGGAGTAGCACCATGCGAAGGGGCAGGCGCTGGGCCTGGCCTCAGTCGCGGGGGGCCCGGGGAACGCAGGCCGACAGGGCCAGGGCTAGGCCTCGGTGGCAGGAGTGCTCCGGCTCAGCTCTTTGATGCCACACAGGATCCTCTTCATGTGGCCTACCTTGGTCACGCCGAGGTCCTGCAACGAGAGGACAGCGCCCTGACGCCGGGCTTTCTGAACACCAGTGTTGGGGGGGGGGGAAGACAGTGACACCAGATGGAGATGGCACACGCGTGAACAGTCGTGCAGACGCCTGCCACACCTCCCCCGCGAGCACAGCGTCCCCGCCGTCGTGCGGGACAGACACGGGACGCTGGCCCGGCGGCGGCAGGTGGATGCAGTGACTGGACGAAGCTGCTGTCCAGGATGTCCCCAGGGAGCCCTCGCCCTCTCCGGATGCGGCTCCGGGAGCCCCGGGCTCAGGCTGGCCCGAGCGAGCTCTGGCCGCGAGCAGCCTGCCTCCTGCGCGCACCGCACGCGTGCACCCCGCACACCCTGCGCACCCCGCGCCCAGGGCCCTGGCGGCCTGCGTCAAGCAAGTCTGTCAGTGCTGGTCCTCCAACAGCGTTCGTTCAAGCCTCTGTGTCACGTACTGGGGATTCCCGCAATTATTTCAGACAGTTTTGCTATTACATTTGTTGCCGTCATCTGTGACCAGTGATCAGGACTCACTGAAAGCTCAGATGACGGTTAGCAGTTTTTAGCAATCTAGTATTTTTTCGTTAAGGTAGGCACAGTTTTGAGATGTTATGCTTTGCACACTTAATAGACGGCAGTGTATTATAACCGTGACTTTCGTGTGCACTGGGAAATCCAACAGTTCAGACTCGCTTCCTCGCAGGGGTCTGGGACGCAACCTGCAGCATCTCTGTGGGGTGCCTGCATGTCAGCTCCAAAGGGAGAGGGACCCCCCGTGTGCTGGGGGCCGACGTCACACAGAGCTCTTCGGCTGACTCATTAGCACAGAGCTGTGTCCCCCAACAGTTTTTTTAAGTGGGCTCCATGCCCAGTGTGGGGCTTGAACCCACAACCCTGAGACCAAGAGTCACACGCTCTACCCACTGAGCCAGCCAGGCACCCCCCTCAACAGGATTTTTAATGTTAAAATAGTTCATTTGTCCAATTAGGTTAAGAAAAGCAAGGTTCCCCTCATCACATCCGCTTTGGTCTTGTTTGGCTGCGGCGGGTGGTGACATGACTGCCGGGGCAGAGGCGGTCTCTCAGCCACCGCCATGCATCACCTGAGCCGCGCACAAGAGAACCATGAGGAGAGCCCTGATGTTGGGACGTGGCTGGGTCAGAGGGAGGGGACAGAGAAGGGAGCATAGGGAAGCCCAGGGCGGGTTCCCAGGAGACGCTGTGGAAGTACCTTGAGGTCCCTCCGCTCTAGGTGCAGGAGCTCGGAGCCCCGGATGTCGTGTCGCGTGAAGATGTCCTTATACTCACAGAGACTGAGGTGCTCCAGCCAGGCAGCAACCTCCTCTGTCCCCCAGAGGTGAACTGTCAGAGACGGAAAAGCACGAATGCAGTGAATGCCCAGAGCCCAGCACGAGGCAGGTGGCAGCCGGCGCCTGAGACACCCCCAGCAGCAGGCATCCCAAGACGCCCCAGAAGCCAGCACCCACATGCCCCAGCAGCAGGTACCCCAGATGCCGACGTGCCCCAGCAGCCGGCTCCCGAGACGCTCCAGCAGCAGGGACCCCACACGCGCACCCAGCAGCCAGCACCTGACGCCCAGCCACAGGCACCCAGAACCATGCAGAAAGCAGCAGGGAGCCACCCGCTCTCCATGGGAATGAGCTGCGGTCTGTTCCTGCCAGGTCGGCCATCAGCCTGGACGTTTCCCCTGTGTCCCAGGAGGGACCGCACACCCCCAAATAAGAGGGAAACACCAATGTGACTGTGCCGCTAGAGCCAGGCCACCATCCTCTCTAGAGG